>NW_019154104.1:25381362-25789025 GCF_002288905.1 Enhydra lutris kenyoni | reverse complement strand
GTGTGTGATGTGTGTGTGGTGTGTCGTGTGGCCGTCTATCCCACTATATTCCGCATCCTGAGAGGGAAGGGCGTCTTCCTCATCTTGCCACTCCGCTGGGCCTGCACGGATTTGCACGTCCCAGTCTCTTGAAAGACACTCGCCGTAAGTGGAATCTCTCCGGCCACCCAGCAATTCAGAATCAAGGCCAGGGTCAGAAAGAGCCGACGTCTCGAGTCACATGGGAGAGCCCTCCCCTGCACACCTCCCCAGCACAGAGGCTCTCCTCTGAGCTCTGATCTCCACGAGTCCCAGTAAGGGGCTGTTTATAGCCAGTCACCAGGGAAGAGACTGGGCCACAGTAAACACTGGTGGGGCGGGGGGCGGGGAGGAGGAGGAGGTGGCCTCCTGCGCCTTGTTGGCCTCTGCGGCAGGGCAGAAGCGTGGCCTGGGCACAGTTTCCAGGGGACCCTTTTCTCTTTTGTCCTGAACAAAGGTCAAAGCCGTCTCTGGGGAAGGGTGGGGTTCTGGGAAGTCAACCCCCATTCTAGGAACTCCTCGAGAGCAGAATCAGAAGACCCAGTCCTGCCACGTGGGCTTTTCTGGCATTTGCACACTTTGCAGGCCTGGAATGTTTTGGAAACATTTACAGAGAAGGCAAGAGAAGCCGAGGCCTGAGGCCGCTCTGTGTTCTGCCACAGAGGGGAGGGCGCACTTGCCCGACTCTGCTCGCCCTCCGATGACCCGGAGCCCGGTTCAGCCTTTATCTTTTGCTAATTATGGAAGGTTATTCTGTTCAGCATGTTTTGCTTCTTTTCCCCACATTGGGTTTTGGAGTTTTCATGATTGGGCAACATCATCTGACATCCTAACACCTTCCCTTTTTGTTTTAGAAGATAATGTGACCATACACACCCACCCCCACACACACAATGGGATCCTATGCAACCATCAAAAAAGCCCAAGATCTTGCCATTTGCAAAGATGTGGATGGAACTAGAGGGTATTATGCTGAGCGAAATAAGTCAATCAGAGAGAGACAATTATCATATGATCTCACTGATCTGAGGAATTTGAGAAACAAGACATAAGATCATAGGGGAAGGGAGGGAAAAATGAAACGATGAAACGAGAGAGGGAGACAAACTGTTAAGAGACTCTTAATCTCAGGAAACAGACTGAGGGTTGCTGGAGGGGAGGGAGGTGGGAAGGATGGGATGGCTGGGTGATGGACATTGGGGAGGGTATGTGGTATGGTGAGAAAAAAATAAAAAAAAGAAAAATAGAACATAAAAAAAAAGATAATGTAACCACACAGTAAATAGCATTTAAACATGTTCAGATCTCCTAGAGTTCCATCCCTACACATAGCCATTAGCATTACATTTGTTTATTGTTATCGATGAATCATTCCTTTATTCCAAGCTCTTTCCATGTAATATATTTTCCTAGTGCCTATGCAACAGAATAAAGAGAAACTTCATTTAAAATGGGGTCAGTTGGGTGCCTGGGTGGCTCAGTGGGTTAAGTCGCTGCCTTCGGCTCAGGTCGTGATCTCAGGGTCCTGGGATCGAGTCCTGCATCGGGCTCTCTGCTCAGCCGGGAGCCTGCTTCCCTCTCTCTCTGCCTGCCTCTCTGCCTACTTGTGATCTCTGTCAAGTGGAAAAATAAAATCTTTAAAATAAATAAAATAAAATAAAATGGGGTCAGTTTGGAGCGTGTGAGTGGCTCAGTCAAGCATCTGACTCTGGATTTTGGCTCAAGTCATGATCTCAGGGTCGTGAGACTGAGGCCTTCATCTGGCTCCATGTCGGAGCCTGCTTAAGATTCTCTCTCTCCCTCTCCTTCTGCCTCTCTCCCCATGTCCTTCTCTAAAAAAATAAAAAAATAAAAAAAAATAAATAAAACAGGGTCGGCTTAGCCAAAAGATACAAAAATATAGATTTGAAGGGGCACATACACCCCAGTGTTTATAGCAGCATTAGTAACAATAGCCCTATTATGTTAAGAGCCAATGTCCATCGACTAACGAATGGATAAAGAAGATGTGAGATGTGTGTGTGTGTATGTGTGTATTGAGCCATCAAAAAGAATAAAAGTTTGCCATTTGCAACAATGTGGATGGAACGAGAGGGTATTATGCTAATTCCCTCATATGTGGAATTTAGGAAATAAAACAGATGAACATATGGGAAGGGAGAAAGAGAAAGAGAGAGAGGGAAGCAAACCATAAGAGACTCTCAATGATAGAGAACAAACTGGGGGTTGCTGGAGGGGAGGTGGGTGGGGAGGGGATGGGCTACAGGGGTGATAGGTATCAGGAGGGCACTTGTGATGAGCCCTGGGTGTTGTATATAAGTGATGAATCACTAAATTCTACACCTGGAACCAATTTTACCATATATATTAACTAATAAGAATTTAAATAAAAATATGAAAAGAAAAGAAATACATAGGAAAGTAAATACGCCCCCCCAAAACTAAAGAAATAAAATGGAGTTAGGCGGCCAGCAGGGGGAGCTCTCGCATCACACCACTCTTTATAGCCCTTTTTAGCACCGAGGAAAGCATGCACCCCTCCCCCAGAAAGAAAGAAGGAAGATTGTCTTCTGACCCAGCAACAGCCCAGCCAATGAGAGACAGTCACAACTCAGCCAATGAGAAATCACTATGCTTGGAACTCCCGGTTCTCTCCGATAGGCTTTTTGTAAGTTTGCCCTTCTCTCCGTAGAAGAGCCTTTTTCTTCTTTATTCTCTTCGCTTGGCCAAGGTTTTGTTGTAGCTTGTGTGTCCCAAATTGCAGTTCTCTGCTGTCCTCAAACCATTTTGCTGGTAAAGCCACTGATAGTCTTATTTTTAAGGTCAATATGCCCTAGCCACGTTGCCCCTCTCCTGTCCCCCCAGGACATTTCCTGTGCTCCCACCTCTTTGCCTTTGCTCCCAGGTCGGGGGTGTGGGTGGCTGCAGCCTGAGGGGATGGCAGGGGCAGTCCAGCGGGCTGCTTGGGGACCGCTGGGGAATGGCGCAGGACTGGGAAATCGGCAGTCCCTGGGCCTTTGGTTTGGGGCTTGAGCAGGGAGCTTGGTGGGTGGGCTACAGAGGGATAGCCACAGGTTTGTGTATGCGCACGTGTGTGTGTGTGTGTGTGTGTGTGTGTGTGTACGTGTGAGAATGTGGAAGAGTGTAGGCTCGGTACCTGGAGATGTCCCCAAGTGATGGGAATGGCATGGGACTGGGGTTTCATAACTGAGATCCAACCAGGTCGGAATCCCAGCTTCAACAGGTACTAGCTGTGTATAACCCCGGACAAGCAGCTGAACCCCTCCAGACCTCAGTTTTTTAATCCATCCAATGGGCATGCCTACTAATAGCTCCTACTTCGTTGCTGACAATATAAGGAAGTTAATGATTGCAAAGTACTTAGAGCAACGCTTGATACATATTCAATGCTCCCTACATGTTAGCTTTCCCTTCCTCTCTGCTCTGTATTAGGTTACTGTGACACAATTTTATTGGAGGAAAGAATTTTCCTTAAAAAGCAAAAGTTCAACCTACCCCCACCCCCTTTCACAGAAGGGAAAAATGAGGCCCAGAGAGGTGATGAGATGTCTAAAGTCACACAACAAGTAAGTGCCAGCCGGAGACCCCAGCCAAGGCCTTGCCACTCTCCTGCTGGAGTGGTCTTTTAGGAGTTTGGAGCCAGCCAGAGGCGATCAGGGGTCTGGAGGCACTCACAGGACAGGGGCCATTGAGGTCAGAGCCCGAGGACTGTCTTAACTGAAGCATGGGATTCTTGTACCAAACCTCTTCCACTTTCCTTCTCCCTTCCACCCCTGCAAACTCTTCCTAGGTTAACCTGACAGGATCCTGGAATATTAGGGTAAGAAGGGCATCATTTCGAACATTTCATCAAACACACTCACATTACGGAAGTGGACACAGAGGCCCAGAGATAGTGGGCATTTTCCCAGGACACACAGCCAGCTAGTGGCAGTGCTCAACCTTGAAGCCAGGTCCCAGAATCCTGATACCCAGACCCCATGTTCTTTTTTTTTCTTCTTCTTCTTTTTTTTTTTTTAAATCACGACACATCTGTCCCCATCCCATGTGGAAGAAAGTGCTGGGTGCTAATATTGTCTGATTGTGAACATGTTTAAAAACCCACCTCACACCCCTAGTCCATGCAGAAGTGTGGGGGCATACACGAGACCTAAGAGCGGCTGCCTAAGTGTGATTCGAATGGTGTCCTTTCCCCTCTCCTGTATGTTCCAGGGTTGACGTCATGAGCATGTAAATAATTTATAAAGGGAGGAAGCAAATCTTTGCAAGAGAGCCTTGCGAGAAAGGAAGGCTGTGGGTCCAGAGGGAATGTGTTTTCCAGAAAAGCAATTCCTCAGGAAAGGCTCAGGTTCGGATGTACTGAAGAATGCTCATTTCTTCTGCAGACTCTCTAGCTCTGGGAGGGTCCTGGTGGCCTAGCGGTGGCCGTGGGCCTGCTGGGGTGGGAGGAGAGGGCAGCTGGCCGGGGGCCTTGGCCACATGCAAACGTTTACTGTGTCTTCCCACACAGCTGGTTTACAAAACAAGGAGGAGGAAGACATAATAAACAGAGACTGGGAACCAACTGTAGAGAAAAAAAAACAACCCCTCATGGCACAAAGTGGTTTGGGTCCTACCAAGGTGCGTGTGAGAGGGACAGCAGAGAATGCCCAGTTGGGGGCAGGTGGAGTTTTGTGCCTTCCTGCACAATGTGACGTCTGAGATCTCGGCTCTAAAGGGACCCTTTCTATTGTGCCTTCACTTCCTGACCCTTTGTTCCTTCAATACACTTCCATTCGCCATGTGCTTGTCATGAGATATAGTGGGGAAGAGCACGGACGCACTGGGCAGGACAAAAAGAGCTTGGACGGCAAGCTACACCCTAATGCCATCCTTCAAGGACCATCTCCATTCTCTAGCTGAGCACCAGTGTGACCTGGAGTCAGTGCCTTGTTACCTCTGGGACCACAGTTCCGCGATTCCAATAAGCAGATGTGATAGATGGTTCCGGAGACCGCTGCACATCCCTGTCCCTAAAGAGGAAATGGGCAGCCACGGAGAAACAGGCAAGCAGGGGTGGGGTGGGGGGATCGGCACAGTGCTGGTCCAGGGGCATCCTCTCACTAGCTGGCATCCAAAGGCATTTATGGTGACGGAGGGAATGAGTCAGTCTTAGTAAGCTTCCCTTCACCCGGAAGCATGTCTCCCTGCCTGCCTGCCTCTGAGGATCCTGGGGCCTGGCCCCGCCTGCCAGGCCGGCCCAAGACAAAGCCACAGTCAGGTCTGAGCCTGGCCCCCACGCAGGGACGATGGCCCTCTGCCCAGTTCTGCTTCGGGAGGTGGAGTCCATTGGAACCCAGAGAGGCAACCTTCAGACCTAATCCCAGAGCTCCAGGTTCAGCCTGTGTTAGACGTTTTCTAGAAAGGCGTGGTAGGGGAGCATGTCCCTTAGCGCTGATCTGCAAAGGGATGGGCCTTGAGTCTCCCAGGATCAGTGAAGCAGAGAGTGTGGGAAAATTGTCTCTCAGTCCCCAGCACAGGTACTGATATCACGGACACCGGCAAGCCAGGGATGTGTCTTGCTTTTGTTGGGCCGATGACCTGCGGCGGGAGACCGAGCCCCGTGGGTAAATGAGGATAACCTCCCATAGAAAGGTACTGAGAAGACTGGTGACGATGCCTAAAGCACCTCCAAAATAAAGGTATTTTCTCTGTACACTTCAATGCCCCATCCTAGATAGCATACGGACTGTTGTTACGCGCCCATTTCATAGATGAGCAAACTGAGGCCCAGCTAGCGAGGTGAAGCCACCAGGATTGGCACCGAGGCAGAGCCCCAGGTTTGTCTCTTTGTTTTTGTTTTTTTAGCTTATTGTTACAGAAAGCGTTGAAAATATACACAAGCTGACACGCTGCCTTCATGAAACTCTACGTACCCATCACCCAGCCTCCGTAAGAGCCAACTCATGGTCAGTCTTGTTTCTTTCACACCAAAACCCACCCCCCTCTCCTGTAAGACTTAGAGCAAATCTCACACACCTACCCTTTATTCTGTAAATACTTCACGGTGTGTCTCTACCAGATAAGGACTCTTTTCAAGAAGTGTCCGTGCCTATCCATTAACACATCTACAAGAAATCAGCAATAATTTACTAGCATCAACTCTCCAGGCAGTGTTCCAATTCCTGATAGTCTCATGATGTCCTATTCATGATGTCCTGTTTTTTTTTTCAAGTCTTTTTTCTTTTCTTCTTTTTTTTTTTTAAGTAGGCTCAGCACCCAACGCGGGGCTCAAACTCATCACCCTGAGATCAAGAGTTGTGTTCTCTACCCTCTGAGCCAGTCAGGCGCCCCACAGTTATTTTCTCGAATCAGAACCCAAATTACTTTACATATTGCGTTGGTTGGTATGTCTCTTGCGTTTCTTTCAATTTATTATTTATTATTTATGACATTTCTCACTCTGCTTTCTCTTCCTATCAGTTCACTTGTTCATGAAACCTGAGTCTTGGTTCTTTGGTTTCCCTCAGCGTAGAGCAGTGCTGTCCAGTGGAGATCTAATTTTAATGAAGTAATCTTAAATTTTCTAGTATCCACATTTGAAAAATAACACCACCCAAAAATGGAAAAAGAAGCAGGCTCAAGTCATTTTAATACTATATTTTTAAGTCACTATATCTAAAATATCATTTCAATATATAATCAATAAGCTCTTTGCTTCTATATCACTCACTCTGTCCATTTATGAGGGCCTACTGTGTGCTGCCTACCAGGTCATGTACTAGCCTGTTTGTAGTGCTTACTGTGATTGCCAAGCAGTGTTCTGAGTGCTCTCCATGAATTAATTGAGGAACTCCACAACCACGTTAGATGGAAGGACTACTACTGTCCCCATTTCACAGATGAGAAAAGAGAGGCCAGAGTTACACAGTGAGTGCCTCGTGGAGCTGGGATTCGAACCCCGGCACCTCTTGGGACGGTGTCTCTTTAGAGCGTCACTGTAATGGTAAACTAGAGCCAGCCCGTGCCCTCAGGAATCTCCCAGGTGGCTGGAGTATGCCTAAAGGGCAGAGCACGGGAGGCTTCCTGGAGGACACGATCACACCAGGTGACCCCAACCATATAGCTTTCACCTGGAGGTCTCATCTTCATGCTTTTGCATTCACACACTTGAATAGAAGAAGCATGGTATTGTCGGGGTGTGATAGACACTGTCATTCTGGAGAGCTTGGGGGCTTCCCATACCTGGGAGGCTGAGAGTCGGGGGGCTAAGGCAGCCATGGCATTGGAGGGAGGGGGAGAGGCAGGAGGAGGGGATGCACGGACGGGAGATGCCCGGCAGGATGGACTCTGGAGGGGGTTGAGGTGTGGATGACCAGGGTGGGTCAGTGACCTTGAAGGGGCTTGTAGAGGGAGGCAGGGAGCCGGGGAGTGGGGTCCCCTGGGCTGTCTCCACCTGCTGGATCTAGGTGATCCCTTCTCTCCCTAGAAGGCAGGCGTGAACAAAACCTTAATGGGTTCTTTTGTTCCTGCCTCTGCTTTTCCTGCTACAGTTTTGCCTGCGTCCTGACCTGTCTGTCTTCTGCAGCCATCTAGAGCCCCAGAAAAGCCAGGTCTGTCTGTCCTTGTCAGGAAAGCTTGTGCCTGAGAACTGTCCCCCCATCCCCCACCCCATTCATCCTGAGCTGCCCCAGGGACCGAGTCACAGGACCCCTGGCCAGCCCATGGTGTGGGGGGGACTCCCAGTGAACACTCGTTCAGGAAATACTCCTGCCATGCCTTGGACTTGCCCAGGACAGCTTGCAGGAGGAAGAGGGGCTCCTGCTGTCCTGGCCTTAGTCCTTGGGACACCTGTCTTGATGAGGGCGGTGGGCTGGTTCAGCCAACCGAGAGGAGCTGGAGGCAGGCGAGTGGGGTTCCTGTGGATGTTAACAGCTGACTCTTGGTGGTTGGTGGGGGGCAGATTTTCATGGTGGAAATATTCCTATCAGGGCTGATTCCAAGCCCGTGTGATGTGTCTATGAGCTCACAGGGTTCCTGACAGTGTATCATTGGCTCCGGGCCTGCTGGGCCCCAGCGTGTCTTGGTTGGAGGTCTACCTCTTTGCCTCCCTGCCCACTTTCCCCTCTACGAGGGTCCCTTCCAACTCCTGGTCATCCTGCAGATTCATCTCCATGCCACCTCCTCCAGGAGGCCTCCAGAGACCTGCTGAGCCGTCCCTGCAGAGAGGCCCCAGCCCCTGTGAGCCCGTTATGTCTGAGCACGTTCTGTGTACACAGCTCCCTTAGCTGTCTCTCTCCCTGTCAGGTCAGTGTGTGTGTGTGGAGGGGGGGTTAGAACTGCAGGAGATGCCTCTACCTTTCCCTCCACTGGACCCCCACCTCCGGGAACCGGCCTGGGCCCATGGCAGGTGCTTGGGGAATATTTGTTGGAAGGACGGATGAGGATGAGGAAGGTGACATCGATAGAAAATGCGTGTTCTGTCTGCTCTGAGCACATAACACAGAGTAATTCATGAAACCCTCACCACAATGCTAGGTCAGCACCGATAGCCCCATTTTACAGATAAAGAAACTGAGCCTCAGCAGTCTAGGGGCAGAGCAGGCCTGGGCCTCTGTGTAAAAGTGCTCCCATGTCCTTGGGTTCCCCTCAGTCCTGTAAGAAGAGGGGCAGTGAGGGGGAGGCTCATAGTATTGTCCTCATTTTAATAAACAACTAAACAGGCTTGGATCACACACACACGCGTGCACACACATGAGTTTTCCTTTTTCTTTACACCCATCCCAACTGCCATATGGTCAGTCCCTTGAGCACAGGACAGGGTCCTTGCTTCTCTAAATGCTCAGTCCAGACAGTGTAGCTGCTGATGAGTTTTGCCGAATTGCATTGCTTTCTGCAGTAGTGAGTTCCCTGTCACTGGAGTTGTTCAAGTAAAGTCTGAGAAGTATTTTTGGTGTATCTGGACCGAGAATCCTTAAATTCTACAGATTAAAGCCCTACAACTACTTGGAGCTGCCTCATTCCATGCCATGGCCATGTCGCTCCTCGGCCTTTCTGGGTTGAGACTATATATGAAACTCATATGATGTGAAGGTCCTAGGACTGTCAACTCTGCATCAGGCGATTCACAGACCTGATCTCCCTTAATTCTCCAAGCAGCACTGTGAGAGACTTAAACTGGGTGCGACACCACCTGGTTTCTGGGTGAAGAATGAACTTCAGAGATGTCGCTGACTCCCAGAAGACCAGCGAGCTATGAAGTGCAGAGTACAGCATTCGACCGATGTCTGCATTTATCCCACCCTCGCCAGCTGCCTTCTTGCGGCGGGGGTGGGGGTGGTGGTGTTGGGGTAGGGTGGGGGAAGGGGGTTGAACATCAGAGCACTGTTATGTCTTCATGTAATCCAGCTCAGGAACCATGATCCGCAGCCCAGCCGCCACGAGGGGTCTTGCAAACTTGCCCAGGGCTCTGAGACCTTTGCAGAACCTGCTGGGTTGGGGTATGGGGCGCAG
The DNA here is from genome assembly GCF_002288905.1 of Enhydra lutris kenyoni. Lineage (NCBI taxonomy): Eukaryota > Metazoa > Chordata > Mammalia > Carnivora > Mustelidae > Enhydra > Enhydra lutris. The sequence goes on along the minus strand of NW_019154104.1, from coordinate 25,779,494 downwards.
GTCCCCAGGATCCATCATTTCTGGGGCTACAGCAGGTAGAACATTCCCACTTCCTGAGCTGGGATCGAGGAGAATTTCTGACATGCACAAGCTTGTCTCCTCCCTTATGATTTTCCAGTTTGGGGACTAGAACCAAGAGCCTCTGAGACGCCGTGCCTGGCCCACTGTGAATCTGTGCCGGGCAGAGGCCTGTTTCCAGACTGCTCACCCTCCTACACACTCTGCTCTGAAGCCTGCCGCAGGAGAAATGCAGGCCACGGTCCTGTGTCCCTGCTTAGTACCAGGTCTCTTAGCCTCTCTGGGCCTCAGTTTCCTTATTGAGGAAATAGGATTGGTTTTTAATAGGTTCTCAGTGAGGATTGCTGTTAGCAAGAGTTTGCATCTGATGAGATGCCAGATCCCCCTCCCTCCAGTCTCTGGCTGCCTGGCTCTGATTCCTGGAGACACCCTTCACGGCCAATACAACATAAAAACAATCCGATTCGCAGGCATTTTAGTGGGGGCCGGTCTCCGACTGAGGAAGGCAGGGAGATATGGCTTGGGTATCTTTTCTGCATATAGGCAGGCAGGAGAGGGTGGAGTGGTTCCCAATCCTGTCTCCAGAAAATTCAACTTGGATAATTCGATGAAGCAAATCAAGCATCTAAAACATTCCCTTTCCTTGTCGCTTGGTATTTCTGAAAAGAGTCAAAATGACAGGAAAGGCTTCATGCATTTAGATGAGGAAAATAAGAACAACCAAAATATTTAGGACCAGGAAATTGGTTAAAAATATACACATATATATTATATATATATATAATATATATATAAATATATACAAAATGATCCAGGGACTCTGGGGGGCTCAGTCAGTTAAGCATCAGACTCCCGGTTCTGGGTCAGGTCGTGATCTCAGGGTCATGAGATCGAGCCCTGCACTGGTCTTTCCACGCTGCATGGAGCCTGCTTGAGGTTCTCTCTCTCCCTTTCCCTCTGCTCCTCTCGCTTGTGCTCTCTCTTTCTGTCTCTCTCCAATAAATAAATAAATCTTTAGGAAAAAATGATGTTCCAAACAGTTTACAAAAAAAAAAAAAGGCTATTTCTGTTATCATGTCAAGCAGGAAAAAAAAAGCAGGGCACTAAATTTTACATACAACATGGCAGGCAAACGCCAAATTATTAACTGGTGGTGTTTGCCTTTGAGCGGGGATCCTTGGTTGCCTTTGCATTTTCTTTATTCTTTGTAGTCAAGCCTCCAATGTTTTTTAAATGAAGGACATATATTACCTTTGTAATGAAGATACTTAAATAAGCTAAGTAAAATCTGGGTTGAGACCATATATGACCATAGTCTTTTCCGATTTTTAAAAACATAGGAAATGAATTATGGGTTAGCTCATGTAAGGAAGATGGCCAGCCAACTTGTGTTCAAAGGGAGAAGACTTGCTTACATAAAAACTGATAAATACGCAATCATGTTTTCATTTAATATGAAATGTCTGAAGTATTTATGAACTGTTTCTTCAGTGGTTTCCTGTTTACTCAGCCACCAGCTCTGAGCAGGTGGATTCAGCAGGCTCCTCAAACCCGGGGAAAGTACCCAGATGAGCTGCTGCTGAGGAAACTTCTGGGAAGATGCAGTGTACTACCAGGCATAAGTCCTCAGGGTCAGAGGGCTCAGACTGATTTTCTGAATTTGGGGGCCCCGAAAAACAAAGGAAAAGATCAGGAGCAAATCCTTCCCAACCCTTGTTCTAGATCTTGAATCATGCCTCTGTCGCCTGGGCTCTGTCTCCGCGTGATTTTTTTCCCTGACAGCCGCAGGGACGGCACGTTTTATGAACCTCTTAGATTTGAGCACGTGTTTCTGCTGCCTTTGCTCCTGGAGGACCTTTCAGTATCACAGCCCGTCTCCCTCCTGTATCTGTAGGTGTTCCTCTGCTGGGGTCTGGTGGATTTGGTGCTGCAGAAAACCTGAAGCCAGCTTTGTTTTCCATAGTTTGTCTGTTGCCTGGCATTTCCCCCTGTTCCCCTGAATCTTTTTTTTTTTTTTTAAGATTTTATTTATTTAATTGTCAGAGAGAGAGAGAGAGAGAGAGAGCACGCGTAAGCAAGGGGAGCAGCAGACAGAGGGCGAAGCAGGCTCCCTGTTGAGCAAGGAGCCTGATGTGGGACTCGATCGATCGCAGGACCCTGGGATTGTGACCTGAGCTAAAGGCAGACGCTTAACCGACTGAACCACCCAGGCGCCCCCTTACCTCTGGTTTATTCCACTGCCTCCCCTGGTCACCCTCGGTCCAGCCCGCTGGGACATGGGAGGCAAATTTGCTGTGTAATGGAAGACCTTGGTTGATAGACTCACTGGCGGCCTTCAGATCCCAGCTCTGACATTTACTTTGGGATGTGATATCAAGGGAGGGGCCCCCTCTCTGAGACTGGGTCCCCCACTCGTCGGAGAAGGAGCTTCATCTCCGGCGTGCAGGATGTGGCGAGGACACAACGGGTCTCCCCTGGCACCCAGGACCCCATGAGGCCCCAGCTCCCTTTCCTGACTCAAGAACGATGGTCATTTCCTGCGTCCCTCAGATGTAAGGGGTTTTCTGGGCCCCCCTCCACCCCCTCAGCTGCAGCTACCACAATCCAAACAGACTCTTGAAAAAAGTTTCCCAGGCCGTTCGCAAGGAAAATCCCCGTGGCTGATACTTATTCTTACAGTAAACATGGGTCTGCGGCCAGGGGCGTGCAAGGGGTCCCCGTCAGGGCTGTTGGCACCTAGCTGGGGCTTCTGGGCTATGTCCCACTGTGGGAAGCACCCAGGCTGAGGGGTCCTTCTCTTGATACCGTTGCCTCTCCAGGGAGGCGTGATGTCCTCATGGGAAGAACCCGACCAGCTCCCAACCTAGCCGGGCCTCTGACTAGCTCTGTTTCAGCTCTGGAGACATTTCCTTGACTCTCAAGTGGGGAGAGCATCTCTTCTTGTGGGTTCATTGGAAGAAACACTTGTGATAGTGTTGGGTGGCAAGGGAGCCCAGAGGTGGGGCTGAGACACACGTCAGGTGGCACTGGGCTGTCTCCTGTGCCTTGTCTCTCCCACTGCTCCCTCTTCCCCATGGAGGCACACCCTCCGCTCTCCCCGGCTCTAGGCCTTCATGGGAAAACTGCCCCCAAAGACGATTCAGACATAATAGACACATCACAAGCTGTGTGTGGGGATGTGTAGGCAGCAGAGAGGCAGAATGTGTGTGTGTGTGTGTGTGTATCTGTGGGTGTGTGTGTCTGGTCTCTGTGTGTGATATGTATGTTTGTGAGGTGTGTGTCTGTGTGCGTGTGTGTATACGTTTTTACGTGTGTAAAACGTGTGTATTGTACGTGTGTATACGTGGTTTGTGTGGTGTGTGTGTGTATTGTGTGTGTATGTGGTTTGTGGTGTATGTGTGTGTAGTGTTGTGTGTGTATGTGGTGTGTGCGGTATTGTTTGTGTACGTGGGGTGTATGTACATGTGTGTGGGGGGTGTAGAGTGTGTGTGTGTGTGTGTGTGTGCGTGTGTGTTGGTGGTGACAGAGCCCCGGGGAGGGCACAGTGGACACCCTGCCACTGGTTCTGGGTTCAGGATGCTTGGGAACAAGACGTGCGTGTGACTGTCCCGGGTCCCCTGGGGAGGACAGCAGGGGCTGCTGGGGCAGAGTGCTGTGTGGGAGTTTCTTGGGCCCCCGCTGCCTCTCGCACCAGACTCTGTGAACTTCGTGGGCAGCCCTCTGAGCCCAGAGCATCGTTGGGCAGTGGCTCAGGAAGGCAGGGACAGGCGGAGGGTGGCCTTGTGTGGGCACCTGCATGCACATCCTGTTCCAGCAGCCGCACGATGGCCGTGGACGGTGGGCTTTATGCCCTGATGTGGGCGAGAAAGGGGAGGCTCAGAGAAGTCAGAGACTTGTCCCCTGTCTCCCATCCCCGCCCTGGCCCAGGACCGCGGCTGGAGGGAGGCCGCCTTGGGGGAAGCCTGCTCTCAGCGACCAGACGGGCCCTCACGTTGCAGAGTGATGTCTGTCTATGAATGGCGGCCGTGGGAGTCCCCGGGAAGGGGTCCTCTCAGGGGCCTGAGGCTCAGGGCTGGTGGGCTGAAAGGTGCCCTTTCATGGGTGCCCCAGAGCCTTTGGGGGGGTGCGGCCGGCTCACACGGTGAGGCTCCCAAGAGATGAAGCCTGAAACTCACCACCCCAATATTAGTCCGCAGAGACAAAGAGGCCTCTCGGGACACCCCTTCTCTCTAGACAACCAGAGCCACACTCAGAAGTTCCAGTGCTTAATGGCTGTGGCTTCTGACGGCCAGATGTCCCTTACTGTCACTGTAGAGACTGATGTCCCCGAGGCCTGGCTGAGCCTCCCCAGGGAGGAGCATGTGCTTTGGGGTCTGGCTCGGGGTCACTGTGCGCCCGCGGCCCTGCTCTGTGCTAGTCTAAGAAAGTTCTGTCTCCCAGATGTGACCAGCTTAGTTCAGCCAGATTACGACCAGTTTTTTTTTTTTTTTTAATTTTAAGTATCCTTTTAAAACCGTTATTAAGCTTCAAGGTTACATTACGACCAAATTTGTTAGCCGCACCTCAGATTTTAGCTGGTTTCCTTACTCACACTAATTCACTGATCACACTGATTTTTTTCTATAACATCTTCTCCTTTCTTGGATTATTTGATGGGTTTAATTTCTCACTTGGCTGGAAATGCACATACAAGTAACAGGAAAAAACTCTCCTCCCCAGAGTCTGAGCCTGACAAGCAGTTTCTGGGTCCCCAGCAGCACCCTGGTGCTCAACACAGAGCCCCCAGACAGTAGGTGCTCAGCGAATGAACTTCCTCAAAAACTCGCAAATGAGTCAGAGGGCCGGCCTGCCCCCCATCCTGGGGTCCCTCCTGTTCTCTTGCTGCCCTGTCCTTGCACTGGTTCCTGGGTGTCTGTGCCAGTGTGGGAATTGTCCTCTCCCTTCATCTGCAGGACAGACGCAGGCTGTGGAGAGTGAGAATCTTGGAGGGTTTTGTCTCCTTATTTCCATTTTGATTTATATGTATATATATAAATTGTATGTATATATATAAATTTGATTTATATGTATTTATATATAATACATATAAATTGAAATATACATAATATATAATGTATTTATGATTTATATATATTGTACATGTATATATATAAGTTCTGCAAAGGGATACGCATGCTTATAATAAGAATTTCAAAGAGTAGGAAAGTGTATACAGTGACCAGGAAGCCCGGCTCCTGGCTCTGGCCCCCCCTCAGCCCTCTCCCAGGGGTAGGGGCTCCCTCTGGTCTCCCCCCCACCCCCAGCTGCTTCCAGACATCGTCTGAGCCTGAAGAGCACTGCGTGTGCCCGTGTTGTTGGAAGAGAGCGGACACATCCCAATACACTGTCGCCCTATTGCATTTAACAAACCAACCACCCCCTTCGAAGGCACCAGACACAGCAGGCAGCTCCCAGATAGGCTTAGGAGGTTTCTAGTTCTATGGGTATTTGCAGCTGAATGAACCAAGACTAGGAGAGGCTAATGGGTTGTCCTAGGCCATGAGGCTGGGGAGGCGTGGGGGTGGGATTCGGTCCCTGCGGATGGCTTCAGAGCTGGGAGGAGGAGGAGCAGGAAGGGGGCAGGGAGGGGACAGGGAGGGGGTGAGGCATAGCTGCCATGGGGGGGTCTTTTGCCCATCGTGCCCCAGTTCCTTTGAGTCCCTTGCTTCCCATTGTTTTGGCTACCACAGACCATCTGCGCGGACCTCCTTGTCCGCAGGCCTTCGCCCACCTGAGCCCACTGTGCCCGGCGGCCGCACCCCATTCCTGCCTGGTCTGGCTTTTCATCTCCCGGCCACGTTCTTACATTCTAGCCATGCATTTCTGGACATTTCTGGTCAGAAGAGAGCCCAGAGGCCCTTTCTCCCACCCATCCTCCCACTTTACTAGCCGACATTTAACAACATCCCCTGGGGAGGGTAGCTTTGGTCCCGGGAGGGACAGGGCCCAATTTCTCCTCAAGGTTGCTCCCCTCAGAAAGCCCTTTGCTAAGGTGGACAGAGACCCACCTGCCTCAAAATCCTGGGGGGGCCCAGGAGAGGGCCCTGGGGTCTGGAGTTGGCGGGAGGAGGGAGTCAGCCCCCATATGACCGGATGCTCAGCCACGTTTGGAAACGGCCAGTCTTTCCCCATCAGGCAATGCCCACGCTGGAGCATGGTCGCTCAGGGAATCCTCAGGAAAGAGGAGACACTGAGTCATGGGTACAGATCAGCCAATGGCAACCATTGAAGTGATAGGCACTCTACAGTTTACAACATCCTGTGGGATGTCCGGTCCAGATAAAGCTGATTGTCAAATGCCACCCTGCGAGGCCCAGAGAAGCAAAGTGATTGCTCTGAGGTCTCTCTGCTGCCTGCTGAGTGGGGACTGGTGTCTGGAAGCCAGTTCTCTGAGCCCTACCTGACCGTGCTCTGCAGGCTCCAGAGATCAGGAGGCCCACAGACGTTGGGGGCGGGGGGGTGGGAAACCCAAAGTTTGAGCCCCGAAGGGAAGTATGACGGGGCTCTTGCTGTCACCACGCAAGGATGTGTCGCCTGGGAACAGGAGCTAATGCGTGCGGGGGTGCTGCTTTCCCTGGGACTCCCCAAGACGCAGTAGCCCTGTTGCAGGGCAAAGACAACACTTCTGAGGGTCCCAGAACCTCTTCTTGCCCCCATAGGCCGTCCATCCACTAGGTGGGCACCGGCAGTGAGCCTGATACCTGCTCACACCGCACCAACACCGGAGTTATGGCTCCCCGTGGTCCCCCAAAACAGGAAGGAGGATCCCCATTGCACAATGGAGAAAGCAGGCTCAGAGAGCATCCCTAACCAGTAAACGGTCAGGACTCGAACCCAGAACTCAGGTGTGTTCCACCCTGCTTCGTGCTGTGATGATTGGTGGTGGTGGGGGGGACTCATATTTTTCCAGCCTCCAGTAGCCTCCACATCCCACTTTGAGGACACAGTCAAAGAGGTAGCTGACTCTTTGGGTTTGCAGGAGAAAGTGTGTCTTGGTGGAGGAGCTGTGGAGGTTTAACTCAGAGAGGGCCTACGAGGACTAGAATTTGTGCCCTCCAGCTCCAAGAACTAGACAGTGGATCATTGTTCAGCAGGAGAGGAGTTTAGCTCCAGTCCAAAGAAGGACTTCTTAAACACAGAAGTCTTCTGAGATGGAGTGGGCTGCCCAGCGAAGTAGTGAGCTCCCCGTCCGTGGAAGCAAGTACACTAAGAAAGATACTCACAGGTCAGGGGATTCCTAGACTGGGTAGGTGTTGAAAGCGATGCACTCGGGTGTCAAATCTTAGTACGTTCTGATCATTTGATTCACGGTCTTGAGCTACTCTAAGTGACTTCTGAAGCTTCAAAACAACACAGAGATCTGCTTTGTGCCTTTTTTTTTTTTTTTTTAAATAGGCTCGATTTTTTTTTAGGGCAGTTTTAGGTTCCCAGAAAAATTGAGCAGAAAGTACAGAAGCTCCCTATAAGCCCCCTGCCCCCACACACCAACAGCCTCCCCCATGACCAATACCCCTAGCTGGGGGTGCATCTCCTACAGTGAATACCTATATTGGCGTGTCATTATCACCCAAAGTCCATGGGATCCCTTGTACATTCTATGGGTGTAATAATGTGTATCCACCACTACAGACCCCTAAATGCAGTTTTGCTGCTTTTTGCTGCCCTAAACATCCTCTGTGCTCTCCCTATTCACCCCTCTCTCCCCCTTACCCCTGGCAGTTACGGATCTTTTTAACAATCCCCATAGTTTTGCCTTTTCCCGAAAGTCATATAACTGAAATGATACAGTATGCAACCTTTTCGGATGGGTGTCTGTCATTTAGGATGACTCTACCCGTCCGTCCATCCATCCGTCCATCCATCCATCCGTCCATCCATCCATCCATCCGTCCATCCGTCCATCCATCCATCCGTCCGTCCGTCCGTGCATCCATCCATCCATCCATCCACCCATCCATCCATCCATCCATCCATCCATCCGTCCATCCGTCCATGCATCCATCCATCCGTCCGTCCATCCATCCATCCGTCCATCCGTCCATCCATCCGTCCATCCATCCATCCGTCCATCCGTCCATCCGTCCATCCGTCCGTCCATCCGTCCGTCCATCCGTCCGTCCATCCGTCCGTCCGTCCGTGCGTCCGTCCGTGCATCCGTCCATCCGTCCGTCCGTCCGTCCGTCCGTCCGTCCGTCCACCCGTCCACCCGTCCATCCGTCCGTCCGTCCGTCCACCCGTCCGTCCATCCGTCCGTCCATCCGTCCGTCCATCCGTCCGTCCATCCGTCCACCCATCCGTCCATCCGTCCATCCATCCGTCCGTCCGTCCGTCCGTCCGTCCGTCCACCCGTCCGCCCGTCCGCCCGTCCGTCCGTCCGTCCGTGCATCCATCCGTGCATCTGGCGTTCTGCAGGTAGTGACCAGGGCTGCATGGTGCTGAGCATGGTTCTCCGTGCAGGGGAGGCAGCCGTGATCCGAGAGAGAAGAACCCTGTTTTCATTGGGAAAACCAGACCCTCTGTCTCGCTCTGAACTTGCAGGCCACACACTGTCACCGTGTTAGCCGAGACCATGTGGCACAGCCATTTCCCCTGTGTGGTCCCCGCTTGGCTGGCATCTCTCAAATTTGGTCTAACCCCAAGTCCTCAGTCAGTCATCTGAACCTTTCTCTGTGTGTCAGTGACAGAGCCAGAGTCCCAGAGAGGCTGAGGCATCCCCCGCCCCTCCCTGGTCCCAGCAATCTTCACTTCTAGCCTGAGGGGTTCGGAGCAGGGATCACTGGGATTTTGTGAGTAGAGGGCAGGGCTGGATGGGGCCTTAGGGCTTCGCGGGAGGGGATGGCATGGGAGCCTTCTTGTTCTCAATGTTTTTCCAAACCTCTTCTCCTGGCTGTACCCCAGACCTGCCTGTCTTCCACCCCACAGAGGAAGAGGCCCTCTTTCCTCAAGCTCGTGGGGCTCCCCTCCACCCCTCGGCTGCCGGGGCCCTGGAAGGACACAGAAGGGCTTTCCTCCCGAGGAGAAGAGGGAGCGGGCAGCGTCTCTGGGGTCGCTCACCCTGGCCCCAGCCTGAGCCCTTCTCTCTCTCTTTGAGGGCTGGCCCAGCGCCCCCCATAGCCCCACACCTGGGCCAGTGTTCCCACTTCCTGTGCGTTGGAGCCAGAGACAGTCTGTGACTCAGGGAGGTGAGTTCTAACCTGCCCACCAGAGCGACGCCCATCGGCCGCCCCGACCCAGGCTCACGCAGCCACCTGCCCTCAGCAGCCCGCCCGGAGCCTGGGCTGTAGCTGTGGGCCTCACAGGCAGGCGGAAGCCCATGTCCGTCTGCCTTTCCACCGCCCTGCCAAGTCACCCCCATGCTCAGGAAATGGGGAAAAGAGAATTTGCTCAAAAATGTTATGCAGGGAATGAGAGCAGAGCTGGGACTCCAGCCTGTGCCGAGCCCAGGCTCTGAACCGGTGTCCACATCTATCCCTCTGCCTTGGACAGGCGGGACCAGGACTGGGACTCAGACCAGACGGAGGGGCTTTGAGCCTGAGTTACCACCGACTCTGGTCTGCCCCTCCTCCCCTGCATTTCCAGACCCTCTCCCCTCTGCCCTCTGATTTAACTCTTGCCACCCTGGGAGCCAGTAAGCACAGTACTTTGCAGACAGAGAGACGGAGGCTCAGAGAGGTTAAGTGACTTGTCCAGGGTCACACGGGGCCCATGAGCAGCGCACCCATGAGTTAAAAGCTGTGTTCCAGAATCTAAACCCCACACGCATCCCTGCTCCCTCCTTGTTGCTGAAGTCCTAGGCAGCTACCCAGAGTCCATAAAAATCAAATCACTAAATTGTTCACACAAATACACACATGCCTGTGTCGATTCAGGGAGAAGAAAAACCTGGAACAAACAAGATAATTTCTGCCGCTGGGAGCCCTTGTAGTTACTTGTCAGGACTGTGAAAGGAAGGGAACTTTCCCCCCAGCCCGGGGAAATCAGGCCGTGGGACACTCACCGGCTGGGTCTCTCTTTGTGCTGGGACCTCCTGTCCTCCTGGCGATGGGGAAGCGACTGGACCAGCCCCTGCCTGGGGTCCCCCTTGTCCAGAGCGAGCCACACGGGCACCTTGGGCACTCCCTCAGTCCGGCAGGGCTGCCTGACGTCCTCACCCCTCCTAGGAGCTGAGCTGAAGTGGTGGAGGGAACAGCTCATCTTTCAAGGGCTGGGTGGTGATGTCACCGCCCTCCTGGGCACTTCCTCCCTCCTCTTCCAGCCCAGCCCAGCGCTCCTGCCCAGCGACCAGGCCAGTCCGGCCACCGTTTCCAGAACCCACGTCTGCAGAGCCCAGGCTGGGATGGCTATGGCGATCCAGGGCTCGGTCTGCCCTGTGAGCCTTAAGAGCTCAAGTGAGCCACACAGAAGATTTCCAGGTTAGCCCAAGGAACATGCTATTGTGTGGGCTGGCTGCCCTTTAGAGCTGCGGGTGACACGGGTGACCGAGGTGTCCAGTGCTCACAAGCGGCAGGTCCTGGATCCCCATCCCTGCACTGCCTAACTAAGGGCCTTGGGGAGGTGGCTTAACCTCTCTGAGCTGGGAGGTGGACCAGAGATCAGAGATAGGGACAAGTGTCCGAGGGGGTGTGGTGAGGACTAATTACAGCCCTGACCCATCCGTAACTAGTTTTCTGTGTCAGGCATTTTTTGTAAATGGACAAACTCAGGGAATCCTCACAGGAACCCGGGCAGACTGGGTTCTATCCCCTTTCTCACTTAAATGTAATCGTGGATGTGAAAAGTGGATTGCCCAGCAGGTTGCCCCCGCAAAACTAGCTTTCTTCCTTCTGGCAGCGCGGTTGGCAGCTGGCACACTCCGTGAGTAAGTTTGTCTAATACAACATTTATCTCTTTTCATTATTTCCCCCACGTGATTCTTTCAGGGTAAACAGTCAGCTTGCCTCCCAAGTGGCAGAAACGAGGAAACAAACTTTGGAGAAGGAGCACGTTTCCCCGTCTTGTTTTCTGAAACACGGCAGGTTTGTGCACCGCCCTGCCCTCCCCCACCCCCCCCATCTGGGGAAGTTTGGCAATGGTTTCCTCCCACTTCCCACACTGATTGGTTTTCTTGGCTTCACTCGGGAGACTTGGAGACTTGCCAATCTTAGCACTTTCCGTTTCCAGCAGCTTCAAAGCTGAAAGTGTGGGGCCTTTCAAATGTTTATATTTTTAAGGTCTTAAAACCTTTCCTTCAAAAGAGACCAGATGGGGGTATAGCTCAGTGGTAGAGCATTTGACTGCAAAAGAGACCAGAAAAAGTGGAATTGGGGAACAGATAGGAGGGTCAGATCTCCACCTGCTGGTGTCCCCTTTCCCTGTTACCATCTCTGAAGCAAGTCTACGAAGAGTGATCATGTTCCACCGCACCCTCGTGGAGAGAGGGAAACTGAGTCCCAGAAAGATGTATTGGGGTCTGGGCCTGACGCGGCTGTGGAGTGGTTGCAGAGACTTGAAGTCAAGTCCCTCCCCAGCCTGGGGGCCTCAGATGAGTCTCCAGAGGACCGGCCTGCCCTACCACATTAGGACTCCTTGCCCGGAGGGTTCTCACGTCCCAGGTGGGGACAGCGCTCTCGGGAGAGGCTGCACGGGGCCCACTGAATGGCTACGCAGAATTGTATCGTGTACATGGCTTTTCTGGGCGAGAGGATCTACCGCCTTCCTCGGTTCAGGAAGACCTCACCATGTTGAGACCCAACAGAACAAAGACTTCTCGAAGTCCCCAGCTGGCATGATGGTGTGGGGCTCAGTCCCAGGATCATGACCCGAGCTGAAGGCAGGCACTTAACCGACTGAGCCACCCAGGCGCACTGTAATGTAGTTTTTGAACAATACCGTCTTGATCCACGTTTGAAGATCTGGTTGGAGCCTGGTCAGTTTTTGTTAGCAGTTAAGTTCACATTCTGACACTTCCCTTACTGGGCTCTCACACTCTGGGCCACGGTGTATCTAATCACCCGGGGGCCAGGTACCCAATAACTGTGGACAGGCCTCCATACCCTGGGGCTCGGAAACTTATTCAGATTAGCCAGTTTGCAGGGAGCCTGGGAATCCCAGCTAAACCCTCCCTGCTTGCCACGGGGAAGTTGCTCCCCGCAAGTCCAGCTGCTGCAAGCCTGTTCCTGAGTACAAGCCCTCGTGTGGGCCTGCCTGGAAGGCTTTGCACATTGTAATGAAAGTAACAAAAAGTTCCATCTTTCAACCATACAATTGTCATTGTGCTGTGTCTTGCCATCAAAACAAACTTTAAATCTTATAAAACAATTACCTACTTTTTCATTCACCTATAGGTGTATCTACCCATTCATCCAAACATCCTTCCTTCCTTTCTTCCTTCCTTCCATCCAGTTATCCAGCCACCCACGCACTGATAAATCAGACACCACCTAACTAGGCTGTCCATTCTTCGACAGAAGTAAATGCATCCAACACACCCTTGCCTGGGAGGAGTCTGCCCCTGAGGCCAGTCCCCAGCTTACGGGCAGAACCTGGGTGGGAAACCATTTCAAAAGGAGCTCCATGTGGACACAGGAACAACCTTCTAATTTGTATCTGTGTTAGCATGTTTTTTGTCCTTCATTTTTGCTATGAGGAAATTTGGCTGAACCCTCCCTGCAAAATGACCACGGCCGCAGACTCGTTATACTCCTCCCCAGTGGGTCTGCGTGGCTGGGGCCCACTCCCAGCTCCAGCCGGCGCCCCTGAGTTCAGAGAGCACAGCACAAAGGCAAGCTATAGGCATCTATGTACCTATGCTTGTTTATAAAGGTTGGCCTTTCCACCCCAGTGTTCTGGAATGTTCTCTCCAACTTCTGTGTGTGAGGCCAGGGTTGTCACTCCCACCCCTTACCTCCCTACCTAGGAAGGCCCTTGTCCCTGGCCCCCAGGAATGGTCTGTCCTTTTGCACAGAATTCCACCATCCCGACCAGAAAGCCGACCCCTGTTCTCTGTGACCGGCAGCCACTGAGGGAAGAGCCGATCTGTCACACACACCCCGGACAGACCCGTCCTGGAAAACCGGAAGGCAGAATTAAAGGGTAAGCTCTGACTTTGATGCACAGCAAAACACATGCAAAGCCTGTAACTGGGCCTGTTCGGCACCCACAGCCGCACCTGTGAACCCTACAGAGCACAGCCCGGCCCCCGTGCCCCTCCCGCCCGCCTCTGGTCCCCGCTCCCAGAGGCCCTTACACCGACAGCGCTGTTGGCTATTTAATGTCGTTCTAAGGAAAAAAGATTAAAAACGGAAAGGGTCAGCATATTTTACAGTGTATCTTCCCATCCCTCCATACCAGTTTTAAATTAGAATATCTGTGCGTTTAAGTCACATGTGGAATCACGGATTACAATGACGTAATCCGTGTTTGTGACACGGAGAGACACTGCAGAAAGGGAGCACATCTGTTTTTGTGTAACTCTGGCATATGGGAGTTTCCCCCACAGTTTCTGTATGGCTGGGCTCTCCCACGGCACCTACCCCTCCCAGACTCAGGGAGTGCCTGAGACCCCGGCTGTTCCTGGTATGCCGACCTCAAGAGCTGGGCTGGGAGAGGGGCTCTAGGGGGTGGCAGAGACAGCTGTGAGGAGGCCTGTCCCTCCTCAGTCCCTCTGTCCCTCTCCTTCCTGCTCTGGGAGGCGGGCAGCGGGTCCTGGTCCCCTTGGGCCTGCCAGACTGTTGGAGCACCCCAGGCTTGGTGGACAGGAGCCCTTGGTCCGCCCGTCAGCCTGGCCACACTTCCTAACTCTGTCCTTGGCCCTGGGCTGTCGCCAGCAGGTCTTGAGCCATAGTTACTCACTTCCTGTGGCTGGGGCTGGGAAATCAGGGTGCGGAGGGGAGGCTGGTTCCTGGTATCCCTCAGACCCGCTTCTCCTAGGACTGGCCACTGAGCCAGGGTCCCCAGGGAGCAGGAGGGGGCACCTGGCTGTCTGGTTAGCCCCTTGGGGTCCCCCAGGCTGGCACAGCACCGAGTCCTCTCTACGCCCACTTCCACCCTCTCCTCCTCCTCTTCATCAGGAAACTGAGGCTTGGAGGGGGAGTGGAGGTGGGCTTTGGTGGCATGGCTGTAGCTTCTTCTCCAAGGACTTGAGGGGGTGGAGGTGGGGGAAGGAAGCCTGGGGTGATTGGCTAAAAGTTTGGGGATATGCAAGGAGGAGGAGCTGGTGGGACATTGAATGACTCTCCCCAAACCCATTTGCCCTCCTTAATCTCAAATTCGGGTTCCATCCTCTTGGCCACCAGAGATGGCGCTGTGGGCCCCCAAGCTCAGGGGAGACTAGGTGGGGAGAGCAACCAGTCCTGGAAGGGAACTCCTATCCCATGTGTCTACCAGTGGCCCCTTCACAGCCTTGGTCTGCAGCACCCCGTGAACCCCAGCCGGGGCTCACTCTGCGCTCTCCTAGCTGCCCCTCCCTCACCTGGGCTCCCTTCCCCTCGCTCTCTAGCTTGGCGCGATGCACCTGCTTCAGAAGCCCTCTGCCCCCGCTCTGCACCCCTTTCTGCCCCCCACCCCTGAGCTTGGGGCTCAGCAGCCCCTCATTTCCCGTCTGTGATCTCCAAGTGTCCCGGACCCGTCTTCCCTCTGCGGCTCCCAAACCCTGTCGCTTGGGCTCATGCACATGATTTTAGATGGTGCTCTGTGTGTCCGCCTCCCCTTGTACCGCAGAGGCGATGCTCCTGCCTGGTGGGGCATGAGGCTCAGTGAGGCTCAGGTGTGTGGTGTCCGCCGAGCAGCAGACAGAGGCAGGGGTTCCTAACGGGTGCAGACCTGACCTCCAGCCCCGCACCAACATAGGGGCTCCAGCTTGGGCAGGGTCCCAGGCTCCTCATGGTAAACTAGGATGCCACATCTGTCCCGGGGCCGCTGGCAGCTGAGTGGGGATTTGGGGAGCCCTGCCCCTCACTGGTTGGGTCCTCTCTTCCTGGCAGTACGGACTGTTTGCCCTCTCCCTTCCCTGCGCTTATGAAAAGCCGAACATAACCATTTAGAAGTTCATTGTCACTGAGCAGACTCGCCACGTTGTACCATCTCCTCTGTCTAGTTCCAGAACGTTTCCGTTCCCCCCGGAGGAAACCCCGCACCCTGCGGCCGTCACTCCCCATTCCCCCTCTCCCCAGCCCCCGGCAGCCATCCACCTGCTTCGTGTGCTGGAATTTACTTATTCTGGAAAGTTCCTACCCATCGAACCACACAATCTGCGACCTTCTGGGGCCGACTCCTTTCACTCCACCTAATGTTTTCGAGGTTCCCACGTAGCAGGGGGCTGTGCTCCTTCCTGGTCACAACCGGGCAACAGTCCACCTTTGTTCATCCTTCACCACTGACGGATGTTTGGCCTGTTTCTACCTTTTGCCTGTCGTGAGCCACGCAGCTGTGAGCCACCCGAGCTTCTGTGTTCCGTTCTTTGGGGCACATCCCGAGAGTGGAGCGGCTGGGCCAGGTGGTACCCCCATGTTTACCTTCTGAGGACCGGCAGGACTGTTATCCACAGCAGCCACGCCCCCTGTGCCGCCCCCACCGCCCTGTTCCCCACTTGGGTCCATGCACTCTGCTCCTGATGCGCTGGGGGTCGAGGGGTGCTTTGACCTGTGGCCTTTGATGAGTTTCTGCTGACGCAGTGGCCAGCCCTTCCGCACCAGCATCCGTACCCTCTTCACCCCCAATGTTGGTTAGAATATCTCAGTTCACTGAGGTCCATTGCCATGTGCTCCTCATTGGAGTCTTTTTCTTTCTTCTTTTTTTAAAGATTTTATTTATTTGACAGTGAGAGAGAGAGAGAGAGATTGAGAACGAGCAGGGGGAGGAGCAGACAGAGAAGCAGGCTCCCCACTGAACAGGGAGCCCGACATGGGGCTCGATCCCAGGACCCCGGGATCATGACCTGAGCCACAGGGAGATACTTCACCAACTGAGCCACGCGGGTGCCCCTCTCTGGAGTCTTGTAATGAGGCAGAGAGGTTGAGTGTTTGGCCCGAGGTCTCCCAGCTCAAGAGAGGCCGAGTTGGAGCAGGAATCCAGGCCTCCCCACCCTGGTGCTGTGGCCTGTGCGATGAGGGGCCCCACAAGCCAGGCTGTCCCTGGGACCTACCCGCCCCCCACCCCAGCACCGTGTTCTGGCCTCCCTAGGGGAGAAGCATGCTAAGTCCCTAACACTCTGGGCCACATTCCTCTGCCCAGGGTGGCTGCATCTGCAGGCCTGGGCCTGTGTCCCGGTGCCCTTCACCCTTGAGTAATTCCTCTCGGGTTTACTTTCAGGTCTGTTTTCTGAACACGGCCCCTGGCCCCTCCCGGCCCCCTGCGGCTACCCAGCTGAGAGCTCCCCTGGGGCACCCCGAGGTCAGCCGCAGCCACCCTCTGGCAGGGCACAATCAGCCAGGCTCCTGGGGGCTGAACACCTTGCTCAAGCCAGACCCCACCCAGCAGGTTACCGGTGTCGCCCTCCCCACCCACAGGCTCAGCCTCCTGGTGGAAATCATTGCCCCATGTCCTCGACCAGGGACCTGGGGCCTCCCCAAGGTCAGCAACCTGAGCTCAGGTATGTGACCCAGCCATTCTCACCAAGGTCATGGCAGGTCTCTCTTGTCCCCGCCCGCCCCTCCCGCCCTTCCTCCTCACAGCGGCTGGAGGGATCATTTTGTAATTAAAAACTTAAAAAAACTAAAAAACAAAAAATAAATGTGCATGCAGTGAAGTTCACTCTTGGCAGTGTCCCAGTCTGTGGGTTTTGACAAATGCAGACTCATGTACCCAGCACCCGAGAGTCCCCCAGAACAGTGCCGTGCTCCAGGCATGGGCCCCATTGCAATGACAACTAGGGATCTGGATTCTGTCCAGAGCGATTTGTAAGAAGGTGGATCACCCTTGCATCTAAAAGAAAACCCAGCCCCAAGCCCCATGGCCCAACCAGCACTTTCCTGCCCGGGACACGGGCACCGTAGGTCCCTCCCCTGGGAATGTTCTTCCCTCTGGCGCCCTGGCCAAGCCCTCTTCTCCTGAGTCCCCAGCCACAGCCTTGGGGTGGGGGCTCGTCCTGGGGGGCCTGCTCTGTCATCCTGGCAAAGAAGGAGCCCTCGCCCCTGCCTGCTATCCTGTGTCTCCTGGGGGCTCTTCTGGGGGACACCCGTCCTGTGCAGTGCTGTGAGCTTGCTCCTCTGTGTGTCCCCTGCATTGGCCGTGAACTCAGCTCTGTGAGGTCAAGGGCCATATTGACACAGCCCACCAGCCACAGGCAGGCACACACTCAGTGCTCAATAATTGCTCAAGGAAGGCCGCAGAGGGCTGTGAACTCAGTTGCTTTCTGATTCGAAGCTGCACCTTTTCCAGGATGCCTTGTGGCCACCCCAGAATTCTCACAAATCCACCCATCCGTCCGCCCATCCATCTGTCCACCCAACACCCCCTGGGGCTAGATTTGTTCTCATGTGCCTGTCCAGGACTCACAGAACCGGGGAAGACTAGTCCCTGCTTTCTCGTGGTCGGAAGATAAACAGCCCCCTCCCGGTGCACTTCGGAGACCGGAGAGGACCCTCCTCTCCATTTCCTCACCTGCTCGCCTGGTCACAGTTCTGGGAGGAGAGTGACCCTGGGATCATCCACAGAAGGGAGAGTGACCTGCCCAGGAAGAGCTGTAGCTGAAGAACGTGTTAGGCAGCCCAGCCCCCGTAGAGCCACACTGCACTCTGAGAAAGCCTGCTTGGGGCGGCAGGAGATGGGGCAAGGGGACAGCCTTTACATGGGGCCCTGGGGTGGCCCCAGCGGGAGCCTGGAGCCTGTGAGCGTCACCTCAGAGCCAGAGGCCCCCACCTACCCTGTGCCTGATGTGGAAACCGGGGTACTTTTCCTGGGCTTTTCCCTCCCTACCCCCACCAGGGAGCCATGGGTCCCTGTGTTTCTTGGTGGGTCACAGAAGTATCCCGGAGATGGGGAACAGGGGTGCTCTGGGGCGGAGGGAGGAACCAGCCTTGGCGTCACGGTGACAGCAAGCATGTCCTGTTTCTGCCCCATGAATAAGCACCACCTTCCTAAATGCCCCCGCCCCCACCGTCACGAACCCTGAGGTATCAAGCCACAAGCCCGGTCCAGAGCTCCCTGTCGCCAGAAGTAGGCGAGGGGCCCCCCAAGGAGGCAGGGACTGCGTGGGTGGTGGCGGGCCGCCCTTCCGGGCACTGAGCTGTATTCCCTTCCCAGGCCGGAGTGATTCAGAAAGTAAGGAGGTGACCTTTTTCCTTCCCTGAGGGTCACTTTCTTGACTCCAGGGTTTTTTTGAGGCGACAGGACATTTTAGCCATCAGGGTGGAAGCTGGGGGGGTCATGTCAAATCCCCACGGCGCCTGGCACAGGAGGACCGAGCGGTCAGCACTTGCCGACAGACTGGACAGATGGTCCTTTCCCCGCCGCCTGCGCACACACAGTGCTTACAGAGCGACAGGCGGCAGAACCCGGGGAAGTCTGTGCACCCGAGGCCCTGATGAAACGCTCAGGTCTCCCGGGATGGGGTGGGGGTGCGCGGCCAGCCACGTGCCCTGAAGGCCCCCAGAGCAGCTTCTGAGCAGACCCTGCTGCCGCCCCACTGGGCGCGGATTTCACTGATGCTGCTGGGCCCAGGCTGGGGGGTGGGTGCCACGCTGTCCCCAGTGCACCAGAGAGCGGGATGCAGCTGCCACCACCACCAGGATGGCTTCCGGGGTGCTCACCAGCTTCTGAGTCGAAGGCCCTTGTGGGAATGTCTGATGGGAAATCCTGGTGGCGTACCTACGTCCCACCTTGCAAGAGAATCTGGGAAAGCTTTTGCCGTCCTTCAGGACTCTGGGGGTGGGGAGTCCCCAAACTTGGCAGGGGGATTCAGAGATGCAGGGAGACCAACAAGAATACACATGCTCGCAATCCTCCCCTGTAGACATCCCACACTCGGGCCGATCTTTGTCTCCTCGGATGCTGCTCTCTGCGTGTCCCTGCGTCTTGGTACGTCACCACGTACATGGATGCCACTCTTGCGTCCCCTCCCACCTCCCCTCAGTGTGATCATATCAACAGTTTGGGTGCATTCGTTTTCAGGTTGTTGTGCCCACGGGGTAGGGAACGTGTGGACACGTTGTGACAGGGGAGCCCCGTGTCGTGCCGTGAGAGGGCTATGGTGTTCCTAGGGCAGCTGTGACGAATGACTTATGACATGCTTACAACAGCAGAAGGGTGTTGTCTCGTAGTTCTGTGGGTCAAGGTCCGAGAAGAGGGTGTCAGCTGGGCTGTGGGCCTCCCGCCAGCCTCTGGTGGCCAGTGTTCCTTGGTTTATGGCCACTTCCTCCCACTGTCACCTGTCACCTGTCTTCTCCTCTGTGATCATCTGCTCTCCCCCCGCCTCCCTCTCATTGGACACTTGGGACCGTATCAAGGACCCACATGACAAGCCAGAATCTTGTCTTCTTCCTCATATCCACAGAGACCCTTTTCTCCAGATAAGGACACTTTTATCATTTCTTCGACAAGTTCCTCCCTCTGGTTTCCTTCCGCTTTCTTCTTCTGCATCCTCTGTGTCTTAGCTCTGGAACCACTTGTACGGAATCTCTAACTTTCAGGACATTTTTTACTCCTATTATTATTATTGTTTCTCTCCACTGAGGAACTTCCTTTGATGTTATTTTTGAACGCTTCTTTTGAAGATGAGTTACCGCGTTTGAACCAGCTTTATTGAGGTGTAATGGACACACAGCAAACTGTGCCTAGTTAGAGTGTGCGGTTCACTAAGTTTTTACATAAGTATAGGCTTCGAGGACATCACCACCATCAAAATAACAAACACATATGTCCAGCTACGGAGCCCCTCAGGGATCCCTTCCTTACAGTCCTGCCATCTCTATCTTCTGTCATATGGATGAGTTTGGATTAGAGATTTATAAAGATGGAAGCATGTAGGTGCCCCCTTCTGTTGTCTGGTTTCCTTTACTCAACGTGATTATTTCAAAATTCACCCATGTCGTTGCGCCTATTAATGGTTCATCACTTTTTCCTGTAGTGTAGATGGATGTACCCCAATTTGCTTTTCCATTCATCTCTTTTTTTTTTAAAGGTTTTATTTATTTATTTGACAGAGAGAGATCACAAGTAGACAGAGAGGCAGGCAGAGAGAGAGAGAGGGAGAAGCAGGTTCCCTGCTGAGCAGAGAGCCCGATGTGGGACTCGATCCCAGGACCCTGAGATCATGACCTGAGCCGAAGGCAGAGGCTTAACCCACTGAGCCACCCAGGTGCCCTCCATTCATCTCTTGATGGACATCTGGGCTGTTTCTGGTTTGGGGGCTATTGTGGGAGAATGCTCCTATGAGCATTCACGTGCAAGGCTTTTTAGGACATAGATTTCCTTTTCTTTTGGGTTGGGCGCGGAATGGCTGGGTCCTCTGGCAAGTGTTCGTTCAATTTTGGCAAACTGCCAGACTGTTTCCCAAACTGCAAAAAGTGTCTTACTCTTTGACCCGCAGCATATGAGTCCCCTTTAGCTCACAGTTACACTGGCACTTGGTAAGATCCGTCTTCTTAATTTTAGCCAATCTTTTGTTTATTTATCTAGAGATAGAGGGAGAGAGCATGTGCACAGGGTAGGGGTGGGGTGGGGTGAAGGTAGAGGGAGAGGGAGAAGGCGAGAGAGACAATCTCAAGCAGACTCCATGCCCAATACAGAGCCTGACTCGGGGCTCGATCTCGTGACCCTGAGATCACCACCTGAGCTGAAATCAAGAGTCAGACAGACACCGAAGTGACTGAGCCACCCTGGTACCACATAATTTTAGCCAATCTGATAGATGTGTTGTTGTCTGTCACTGTAGGTTAATTTGCATTTCACCAGTGAAGAACGGTGCATCTTTCCATCTCCTTATTTGACATCATATGGTCTTTTTTGGTGAAACGTCTGTTCAAATCTTTGTTGGTTTTTTAATCAGATTGTAGGATTCTTCATTGTTGGATTTTTTTTTTTTAAGATTTTGTTTATTTATTTGACAGACAGAGACCACAGGTAGGCAGAGAGGCCGGGAAAGAGAGAGGGGGAAGCAGGCTCCCCGCTGAGCAGAGAGCCTGATGTGGGGCTCGATCCCAGGACCCTGAGATCATGACAAGCTAAAGGCAGAGGCTTAACCCACTGAGCCACCCAGGCGCCCCTTCATTGTTGGATTTTGATAGCTATTTATATATTGTGGATGCAAGTCTTTTATCAGATAGATACATACTTTGCAGAGATTTTTCTTTCAATCTTAGTCATGAGATTTTTAACGTGTAGGAGTGCTGTGTGTTCTTTTTCACTTTTATAGCACCCTATTCTTTAGCAGATGCAATATTTTATTTTGGGGAGGGTATTAATTATAATTTAAAAAATTTCTGCACTGTCTCTTCTTTTTTTTGTTCTGCTTTCCCTTGGCCTCTTTTCCTCTTTGCTTTTGGGTTAGCAGGTTTCCTCCAAGACCCAGTTCCCCTGGCTGTCTTTTTATATCCAAGAGTGAGCTGTCCCAGGTTCGACACACCTGGACTGGGCTCAGTGCCAAGTGTGTCTCATGGAGAAATAATCCAGCCGCAAGCCAGGAATGCTGCTGGGGAACCTTCCAATATCAGTGCTACAGAGTTTCCTTAGACCCACTTAGTTTCCTGGAGCACAACCCTTGGTCCTCTGCCTGGGGAGGCCAGAGCCCGGCCACTGGTTCTCCTGGGACAGGACAGGGAGGGATCTCTAGATGCCAGAGCTTAGTGGGCAGAGTTTCACCGAATCCTATGCTGTTTGGCTTCATGCCTCCTCTCTCCCCTTTCTTACTTGATTTTTCCATAAACCTCATGTCTTGGGGCTGGAGGTAGCATGGAAGGAAGGAGAAGGTGATGCTGGCATCAGACAGGAGACTGGTGTCCCAGCTTTTTATGGAGACACTTTCTCCCAGTCCCCACCCTGCCCTCCTTGCAGTCCTGAATCCAGCACCTTCCTTCCACGGTATCTGGTGCCTCAAGGACCAAGCCCCTGTGGGTTCTATGATCAAGGGGGTGTTTTTCTTGGGTTCCCCTCTTCCTGCCTTTAGATGGGAACCCCCTCCATTCTGTCAGATCTTTCTTCTGCTTTCTGCCAACTAAGAATCTGCTAACTCAGCTGCTGTGGTAGACTCTACGGTTTTATGATCTTGTAGGGTGATATCTTTTTTGGTAACACCTCCACTAACATTTTAAAGGGGTTTGGGGGAGGGAGGAGATCCATGGATGGCCACTTTGACCAAAACCAGTATTTCTCTTTTTGCTTATAGCTCCCCTTCTATTCATATGACTTATTTGGTTATTCCCGCTGCCTGCTCACGCTCCCTGAGTCATTACCTGCTCTCCCTCCCCATACCCCTTGTCCCTCACTGTATTCTGTCCCCTCTCTACCAGGCCAGTGGTTTCCCTGCAGCCCAGATTTCTGAAGCCACTGTCAACTTAGAATTTTTGGTCCTGGCAGGTCCCCAGATGCTGCCAGAGCCTCCCCAAGACCCTTCTTTTCTCATGGTCTGGGTGCTGGAGTCTGAGACTGGGCATTGGGGAAAGATGGGTCCGGCCCTCTCTCTCAGCCTCTTGGCTGTGACATTTTCACTCTAATCTTCTTGTGGCGTTCTCCTGGCATGTCTGGGTCCAGCTCTCTCTCCCTTTTACAAGGACACAGACATATTGGATCAGGCCCACCCGAACGACCTCATCTTAATTCGATCACCTGCAAAGACCCGATTTCCCAAAAAGGTCGCATTCCCAGGTATGGAGCTTGGACTTCAAACCTTTCTCGGGAGACACCATTCAATCCACGGCCCCCGTGTCTCCCTGCCGTAGACCGCGTCTGCCGAGAGAGGTCATTCCCCTCCCCTTGGCATCTGGAGGCAAGCACGTGCTCCCCGAGTCTGTGTACATCTTCGTCCCCTTGCCATGGAGGTCTCTTCCAAATTAGCAGCTCCGACGTTGTGGGCAGATGGACGAACAAATGCTTCCAAGAGCGAATCTTTACCCAGCAACCAGGATCGGGCCGTGTTAACAACTTCATGGTATCTCCTGGGACTCAGCGGCTGGCCGGCCCCCTGCGTGGTGGAGGCCATGGGCTGCCCAGTCCGCATTCTGGCTCCGCTGCAAATCTCAGGGTGGGCCCTAGCAATGCTTTGTCGCCTGTCAACTGCAGCTGGAAACAGTCCCGAGCGGATCTTGTGTAAGGACCTCATGGGTGCTGCACGCACAGGGCCTGGCATGCTCTTGTCGTTTACTGTTACCCGGAGTCTGGGATTAAACGTGCCGTGGCCACAGCAGCAGCGGGCAGCTCCCGGAACCAGACCGGCCTTCCTGCATCTGTGGGTGGGGGTGGGGAGATGCAGCTCGCTGGCTCAGGGAATGGAGACAGCTCCATGCCCTGTGCAGGGGCCGGGTCCAGTCACTGTGCTCTCTTCCCTGCCCCCCTCCCCGGGGTCACTCTGGGGCTCCCACTCTTCCTTAATTTCTGCTCATTTAATTACATGCTCATTCATTCCAGAGGAACAGGTCAGGACAGCTCGAGGCCCGTCACCCTCTGCCTGATGGGGTTGTGGAGCTCAGGCACAGCTCTGGGACTTTGGCCACCTGCTCTGGAAGTTTCCACCTGGACCAGGACCCCCTTGAAGGTGCAGGCCGGGGACACACCCTGAAAAAATCCTCAAGGCAGTTCACCTTCCTACCCCCACCAATAATAAGAAATGATCATAAGCTAGCGTCAGCGCCTCCCAGTGGACAGAACGAGCTTCAGGATTTTTATAATGATTATTTAACGTTCAAAACACGCCTGTGAAGTAGGCGTCTCATTTTACCCGAGGGTGCTGGGGCTCACCGAGATGCAGTAACTTGCTTAAACTCATGGGACTAAGAGACGGGGTGTGCTCGGCGCTCAGCCCCCAGGTCCAGTGTCTAAGCACCCACGCGAGCTCCCGATGCCCCGCCAGCCCGCAGCCTGGGATATCTGGTGTCTGACAGCAGCTCGGGGCAGAAACCCCTTCCAGAATGGAGACAGAATCAAAGGCCTCTGCGGAGGGTGTTTACTTGGGAGGTTACGGCATGCGGCAAGCCATGGCAGGAGGAGCTGGGCTCACTTCCATCCCACAAAAGGAGAAGGCAGAGGGCGTCTTAATATCCTCTTCCCCCCAGGTTTCCAGCCCCCTGGATCACCATATTAATTCCCTTGCCTTTCCCAGATTCTAGATGCTGCCCGCATCCCCGGGGCTTGTAGCCCTTCCAGCTTCAAGGCCAGCAACGGCCTCCCTGTCTCTCCGGTAGGGCTCGGGGTCAAACCTGCAGACACGCGCCTAAGCTAGAGAGGAAGTGCAAGGAAAAGGGAGTCAAAACTGAAAGGACGCAAGAGAAGGAAGTGGCTTTGGAGCAAGACCCCCAGGGAGCAGTCCTGCAGCTTTCCGCCGCCATGCAGGCCCGTGGCTTCCAAGAGGAGCCCCCAGCTCCCCACTGAGAGCAGTTTCGTGGGGACTGTGTATCAAGCGGTGGGCGTGTGGCTCGGTTGGGAGGACCAGAAGATCTCCTCCAAGAACTTGACCTTTGAGACGGTGTATGTGAGGACGGAGTGTGGTCGGGGCGCTCTGGCGCCGGTGAGGACTTCTGACCTGCTGGCCATGTTCTGTCTCCTAACTTGGCTGGTGGGTGCTCAGGAGGCTGGTTGGTACCACATACTCGACACCGTACGGGTAATATTATGAATGCAACCCCCCCCCAGCATTATTGAGAAATAATTGTTGCACATCGCTATATAGATATGCCTCAAGCGTAGAGCGGGATGGTCTGATTTACACACATTGTGAACGAACGTCATCTCTCCTACGCAGGGTGTAATTAGGTCGTGAAGATCGGGCAGTGGTGGTGGGCTGCTTTGCCCTGCTTGTGAAACTCTAGGGGACCCTTGCTCGTCCCTGGTGCTGGGTGTTTCCCCCAGCTGCGCCCCGTCCTTCCCAAGACCGGCTTCTGTCATTCTGGAACTTTCCCAATCTTTTCTTCATCCCCATCCTTGCTCTCAGCCTCCCTCTCCTCCTTACATAAGCCAGAATTGGTTTCTGTGGCTTATGACCAAAAAGCCCCGCCGGAAACAGAGGAAACGTGTGGGCATGTGCGAGTGTGAGCGTGCCCGTGTATACATGTCACAGCATGAGTGTGTATGTGTGAGCAGGGGGGTAGGTAGGCATGTGAGTGTGTAAGTGTTGTGTGTGTGAGAGTGTAGGACCCACTGAGGGAAGCCGGCTCAGCTTTCTGCCCTCACAGGCAGGGAAAGATGGAGGAAACCCCTATTTTCTGTTTGTGGCCCCCAGCTCACCCCCAGGCTGGCGTGGCAGAGGTGGCACAGTCTGGCGGCTTACGAGTTACTTAGGGCGAAGAGGTGAGGAGCGGGTTCTGCTCCCAGGCCCAGGAAGTCTTGGCAGTGAGAGGGGGCATTTGGGCCAAGATGCGGAAGGAAAGAGAGGGCCACGGATCGCAGTCTGGGCTGAGGGCCGTGACCATCTTCTGACCCAGCTTCTCGAGATATAGACCCAAGTTAAGTCACCTGCCCCGGGTGACACAGAGACTACGCAGCTGAGCTGGGTCTTGGATCGGAACCTGCCGTCAGGGAGACCTGGGGCTTCGGCACCAGGGTCTGGAACGTGGGGTTGGACGACCAGGGAGTGGAAGGGGGATGCTGGGAGAGGGGTGGCGCAGAGTCACGTGGAGGTGAGCAGTCTGAGGACGGGCTTGGTCACACTGCTGGTGTGTGATCGTGGGTTGTGCAACGATGTAGGTCTTCCTGAGTGTGAGTCTTTGTTACCCGGGCAAACGACATGTGGTCAGGGATGAGAGAGAATGATCACTGCACCCAACTGGGAACATGTATGTGGATCATAGCAGACATTCATCTATCTTTTTCAATGCTATGCAGGCCTACTGTGCGCCACTCACCGGCTGGGGACTCCAGGAGGACCAAGCAGCCTTCTTGCTGGAGAAACCAGGACATCTGGGGAAGACAGATAGTCAACGTGCAATTGGACACATAGTTATTGTTTAGCCACTCTGTACCATGTGTCAGGGACTGGTCCCCATGGAGGGTGACGTTATGAGCTACTGCTGGAGGAAGGAAGGTTTAGCAGGGAGCGTGGGCAGCATAGACCTCAGGCGGTGGGAACAGCATGGGCAAAGATCCGGGGGCTGGGGTCGAAGGACAGGAGGATGAAGGCTTTTTGTGATGAGTGAAGTGAGCTTGACTGGGCCTCATGGGGGAATTGGGGAATGGAGCGAGCGCCTCAGGGCTGGGTCTGGGGGTCGAAGAGAGGGAGATGTAGAGAACGACCTTGTTGGCTGCAGAAAGGGTTTAGACTTTGTCCATGGGTCCAGGGAAACCACTAGGGATTTAAGTTTGCAAGTGTGCATGTGTGGGTAAGTGTGTGTGTGTGTCAGTCACTTTCTCTCTTGATATCTTACTGATTCTGTTTCTTCAAAGAACCCCGGCTAATCCAGATCTCTCTTCCTGCCCCTCCAGGAAACCTCTCCCCTCCCATATGGCAACTCCACGTTTGCATGGCCCCTTGCCGCTTACAGACCAGGCCGCACCCATCCCGGGTTTGCTCCCTGCGGTCCCGTGGGGCTGGCTCCCAGGAGACCCTTGTCAAACCGCAAGCCATGTAGTGGTCAGGTGCATGGACGGCCGGGTCCGAACCACAGTTCTGCCCCACGTGGGTGCATTGTTAAACTGCTTGTGCCTCAGTTTACTCATCTGTAAGGAAGGGGTTATCCTGTTACCACCCACCTCATGACTGGGGTGAGGGTTCAATACCTCAGCTCTCGGTTTTAGCGGGGGAAATCTGCAAGTCAGACAGGTGAAGAGGGTGCGTGCTTTCTCTGCAAGTCGGTAGCTGGTGAGGCCTTCCTGACCTCTGAGGGTCTCAGTCTGCCTGCCTGAGAGGTGGTAGCACCAGGCCCACTCACTGGGAGGCTATAAGCAGGGCCATTGGCCCCACATTGTTTGTGCCCCCAGTAAAGGCAGAGCTCGCTGGCTGTCTCTGCAGAAAATGCTAGAGGACCAGTGTCCCTGAGGTCTGGCCAGGCTGGGCAAGCACCGGGTATAAATAATCTTGAGCTGCCACTCTGGGGTCCTCAGGTGAGCTCTCTGACCTTCCAGAGTGCAGGGCGAGTTACTGACTCTTTCCTGAAAGACGGAAAAATACTTCTCACTTATTGCCGACGCGTGCGCCAAACCCAACCGCCGAGCAGCCAGGGGCCCACGGAGCCAAGGGCCGCAAACCTCTCTGCTCGGGGAAGGTTCCTGAGATGTGTGAGACTTTCTTGAACTGGCCAAATAGATCAAGCCAACCTTAAACCAGAGACCCGGTTCCCCTTTTTTGGGTAAACTGATGAAAAAAAAAATCTGCTCTGTAATTTCCAGTGACGGAATCACGACGTGTGACCGGCCAGGTGTCAGCCCGAGGGTCATGGGACTGAGATTCCAGCAGACCTGCTTTCACTGCCCATTCCTTTAAGCGATTTTTATTTTATTTTATTTTATTTTATTTTTTTAAACATTTAATTTATTTATTTGACAGACGGAGATCACAAGCAGGCAGAGAGGCAGGCAGAGAGAGAGAGGAGGAAGCAGGCTCCCTGCTGAGCAGAGAGCCCGATGCGGGGCTGGATCCCAGGACCCTGAGATCATGACCCGAGCCGAAGGCAGAGGCTTTAACCACTGAGCCACCCAGGTGCCCCGTTTAACCGATATTTTAAAAAAGCACTTCCTAAGCTCTAAGTGCTGCCATACTGGAGTAAACAAAGCAGACCCAGCCCCTGACCTCGCGAAGTCTGTATTCTGCAGGGAGGAGGCTGAAAATAAACAAGACAAATCAAAGCTATGAGAGAACTGGCAGAGTGACCGCAGGGGCTGACCAGCCGGGGAAGGGATGGGACCTGTGGGAATGAACCATCCTCAGAGCCCAGGCCTGATGCAGTGGGGGTCTGCTTCTAGCCCACTTAATAGAGCATGTGGGTGTAGGGGAGGCTCTATTCCCCCAGTCTTGGAGGAACTGGGCCCCAGCTGTCTCATGACCTGCCCGCCCCACTGTCTAGTGTCTGGGAGCCCTCCATGGATCCGTGCACTGGGCCAGTAGCCAAGGGAAAGGAGACATCATGGGAGATTGTGAGGTAGTTCTAGGGATGGGCTTGGAAGGGGTGCACTTCACTCTTGCCCACCTTCCATGGGTCAGAACTCAGTTCCTTTATCTCTCCTAGACTATCTGAGGAGGAGAGGCTGGGAAGGGCTGGCCCGCCACGGAGGGGAGGTACTGGTGAAAACGAACCAGGTTCTTCTCCAGTCACGGAAATGGCAGTGGAAAAGACCAGATCAGGTAGGGCTCCTAGGTCACGGTCAGGAACCTACGATTTTGTCCTAGGTGCTGGGAGCCTGGTGGGAGGCTGTAAAGGAAAGTGACATCACCTGGTTTATATCTGTGATCTGCCTCGGACATGAACCTGCTGTGCTCTGTGTCTAAGCACAAAAACTCAAGGGCTTCCAATTTCTTCATCTAGAACATGAGAAGAAAGTGTACCCAGATATCTTTTTAAAGATTTATTTATTTATTTATTTTACAGAGAGAGAGAGAGAGAGAGAGAGAGAGTATATCTAAGCAGGGGAGGGGCCGAGGGAGAGAATCTTCAAGGAGAATCCCTATTGAGTGTGGAGCCTGACGTGGGGCTGGATCCCATGACCCTGAGATCATGACCCACACTGAAACCAAGAGCTGGGCACTCAACCAACTGAGCCACCCGGGCGCCCAGCCAGATTTTTCTTAATACGCCTCACCTCCACATCCCTACCTCTTCTATGGCTTCCTGGAGACCTCAGCAAACAAGGCCTGAACAATCCTGGGGGTACAGAGCAGAGGGGGACAGGGGTGGGAAAGGAGCCCCTCCACCGAAGGCCTTTCCAGGATGCTGGTCTTTCTCACTTTCCCAGGAATGACACAGAACATCCCTCCCTGCTCTTCCTGCCTCTTGGATGGTCGACAGAAACCCACTGATGTCATGAACCATCTTCTGCCCAGAAGGGCCTCCCGATTCCTCTCGAGGACCTGATTCATGCACATCCCAGCAGGTTCCACTCAACACCTCCTTTTCCTACTTACTCCGGTCCACAGTGATTTCTCTCTTCCCTGTAGTTCCATAAGCCTCAGAGTGTCTATTACCCCGCTGAGTAAATGGCTTGCTCATTGATTTATGATTCATTATTTTTAAAGGCTCATTTGTTGAGCGTGTTTTATGAGTGGTGGAATTCAAGACCTTAAAGTCACAGCATGGCTTAGGAGGTGGACAGCTGGGAGATTAGGCTACACGGCAGAAGTAGATCAATCCTGATGTCTCCGTGGCTTAAGCAACGAAGGTTTCTTTCTTATCCTCATCACAAGCCGGTTAGACTGTCCTCTAAGCTTGGACTAGACATGCTGTGTTATTTCCATATATTTTCAACCAGTGAGAAAACAAGGGCCAGGATTTGTTTAAATTAGTTGATTGATTTCTCTTAGCCAATTTATTTTCATAAAGACAGATCACAAGAACAAAAAAGTTGGGGGCGCCTGAGTGGCTTCAGTGGGTTAAAGCCTCTGCCTTTGGCTCAGGTCATGATCCCAGGGTCCTGGGATCGAGCTGTGCATCGGGTTCTCTGCTCAGCAAGGGAGCCTCCTTCCCTTCCTCTTTCTCTGTCTGCCTCTCTGATCTCTGTCAACAACAACAACAACAACAAAAAGTTGCTCACGAGTGGGGTATCGACAACAGCTTTCTTATTAGTAGAAGTCATTTCTGACACTTACGACCCCAGCTTGTTGCTGTTTTCTCAATTCCTGCATACTTTATTTCCCATTTCCCTCATTCCTCAGGAAGCTCTGGTCCCACCCACTGTCCACCGGGTCTTGGCAGGACTCTGGGTGGCGGAAAGAGGCCATACCGCCGGGAGTCGCTGGGTTGATAGGGCATTCGTGTGCCGACGAATTCAGGAATCAGGGCATGAATGAATTTAGTGAGCTCCTGCCCGGTGGGCCCCAGACCACAAAGAGCCTCACGTGCCACACGCTGGGGTTTGGTGGGTCTCCTGTTGGCTCCAGGAGCAGCGAAGCAGGGACCCAGGGCTGTTGGCCTTGGTTTCGAAGCTCACTGCTGTGAACGCTGGCCGGAGCTGGGAGAACACAGAAGTGGGGGTTCTGGGAGATGCTGGGGGTCGGGGCAGTGGCTGCAGAAGCCCAGGGTGTTCCTGGAGCTAGAGACACGGCGCCAACCCAGCACTCTCTCTTGAACCTCATCTCGTAGCCCCTGGATGGCTGGGCTGTTAGGACGATCCTGCTGTGTTCATCCTCAAGCCCTCAGACGGGCTCTCTCTGCACAGCTGTCCCGCTCACATGCAACCGAGAGCCCAGAAGCTCTACAGGCAAACATGTTGTTTCCATTTCTCATTTGTGTATCTCAGAATCCCACGAACATAAACAAAGCCATGTTTGTCAGCTGTGGTGGCCTCGCAGGGCTGAGTCAGGATGTCCCGTGCCTGTCCTGTGCCTCCGGGACTTTCTGTGAGTTGGCGGGGTGCACATGCACATGCACACACACATGCACACATACTTGTGCACGTACACACGCACTAACACACAGGTACACATGTGCGCGCACACACACACATGCAGACACACACAGACACATGCACACACACGTGTAGACACACACACACACACACACACACACGCACACTGGACTCAGAGATCTGCTCTGCCTCCCGGCTCTGCCCTGACCTTTCCCCTCTGTGAAGGCCCTGGGTTTCCAAGTTGATTTCTAGCGCTGTGATCCCATAGGGGGATCCCATATTGTGGATAAAATATCATGCCTGAAAACAATTAAACGCTGTTTGGGGATAATTTAGAAACCTCCCTGAAGAGGTACGGGGGATGTTCTTACTCACTGCTTCCTAATTCCTGCCTTTAAATCAAATTTTGGCCAGTTATGTGCTTTTTATCTTCAAAGCTCTTTTGGAAACTTGGGTCGGCTCCTGGTGAGAAGGGAATTTTGAATTTGCATGCAACTGTGAGAACTCTTTCCAGTTCACAGCGGCCACTTTCTAAGAGTCAGCTGTCTTAGAGCCAGAAGGGATCTTACAGATGGGGAAACTGAGGCCCCAAGGGCAGGAGGGTCTGGTCAGTGGCAGAGCCAGTGGCGGGACCCAGGACTCCTGACTTTGTGTCAGTGTATGTGGTGTAAACGCGAGGTCTTCAAAGTAAAAAAGACCCTTCAGGGAATCCAGTTCAGCCAGTAAAGAGAGCCGGACGGCAGGCACCTTATCTGAAACCGGTAAGTGTTCCTCTTGTCCTCTGACAAGGGGGCTAGTTTCTAGGTTGTAAGGCTAATGCTGGGATTAAAGAAGTTGATGATGATAATGTACTTAGCCCAGTGCCAAAAAGAAGGAAAGTGCTAGAAAAATGTTAGCTCTACAGCGATTGCCCCAATGTCCAAATAAGGAAACTGAGGCTCAGAAAGCTCAGGCCTCTTGCTGGGCCAGAGTCTGTGTCCTTACCTACCACGTGCACTGTTTGTGCACAGGGGGAAGTGGGGTGCACCTTCAACTCCTCTGGCAGGAGTGTGACATGTCTCAGAGAGGGATCCCTGGGCAAGCCCACGGGGAACAGAAGCTGGGCCCCCGGGGCCTCCGTGGGGGCAGATACATCCCACTCGTGGCCAGCAGACGATGCTGGCTAGTTTGCTGTGTTGAGAGGAGGGAGAGGATAGAGAGAGGAAGGGAAGAGCCTGAACCCGGGCAGGGGGTGATGGTCCCGTAAGGCAACCCTGACCCCGACCACCTGGGCCTTCTGTTGCTGACGTCACAAGGTGTAACAACGAAGGGGTCTTGGGCTTCATGAGCAGGACGCCAAGGCCGGCACTGAGCCAGCGCTTGGGGATACAGGAGCTCAGAGCTGGGGGGAAAGCTCCAGGAAGCAGGCTGTGCAGAAGCCATGAAAACCATTTTGGGGGTGGAAGGTTGGGGTGTCGGGGGAGAAGGGCCTTCTGGAGGCTCTGAGCTTGTGAATGAACTGAGAGTTTGGGTAAGATTGCTCCAAATCCCTGGAAGACAGGGAGACCCTTCCGTGGGGTCCTTGATGCCTAGGTTTGTGTGCCTTGACCACTAGGTTTTCTGTGACTAAATCAGTTTAGTTGTTTTTTTTTCATGAACCTGGAGAAACAGCCCCAAGAAATTTGCTGTCATCCACACTGACACAGCTCTCTGGGTGTGCTGGGCACCCTGGGCTGTGTCACTTTGCGTTCTGCTTTTCCAGACCAATCCTGCCAAGCATTTGATGTCCCATCCCCTCAGCCTCGGGCAGAACCTGGGCCTCCTGGATCCCCCAGGACTGCCCACCTCCACAGACACTCTGCGCATCTCCTCCTTGGATCCCATCAGCCACCTGCCTCTCCCTTCCTCCGAGCGCTCCGGAACTCACGGTTAGTCCGAGTTCTGGTCTTTCCACCTTGTACAGACCCCGAGCCTGGTGTCTGTGGAGAACTCTGCTCCCCTCCCAGTCTTCTCAAGAGGTTGAATTTTCCTTTTTTTTTTTTAAAGATTTTATTGATTTATTTGAGAGAGAGAAAGAGAGAGCACAAGCAGGGAGAAGGGCAGAGGGAGAAGTAGGGAGCCCAACACGGGGTTTGATCCCAGAACCCTGGGATCATGACCTGAGCCAAAGGCAGATGCCTAACCGACTGAGCCTCCCAGGCACCCCAAGGTGTTGATTTTCCCTACCACGTGGCACAATCTCAGGATCTGGGAGCAGCGGAATCGACATCTGTTGCTCTTCCCTCAACGTCCATGTTATCTCCTTCCTGCACAAAGTCCCCAGTTCCTTCCAAGTGCACTGCCTGTCTTCGCAATGCTTGTTCTTTCCCGGGGCTGGGATGTCCTGATCGCCCCCTTAGTTACCAATAATGTCAGTACTCGGTTTGCCGACTCCCCACCACTGTGCCCTTCAATGGTCTTGGCATGTGACTATCTGTTCTAGAAGCGGAGCCTGAACTGGATTCTTGCTCAGAGTCCTCCCAGAGAAAAGGGAGCGAGGTCAGCAGGATGGGCAGGTGGGTGAAAAGCTGAGTGGTAAGATGATCTCTGCTGGAAACCAGCCTCAGCTTGACCCCAGGGTAGCTCTGGAGCGTTGGCTGCGCCTGGTTCCTTCCATTCTGCAGGGGGACGGCCTCCATGCCCACTGTCCGTCTGCCATCAGCTGAGGTCCACAGAGCTCGGGAGTGCAGCCTCCTGGAGTTTGGCAGAAGCCCCCCACCCGCACCCCCAGAACCTCCCAGGTCCCTGATCTGAATGCATAGCCCATGGCCTTTCCCGCCACCCATCTCAGCCCCCGTCTCCTATTCCTCCTCCTTCTGATACTTCTGCCTCAACCGTCTGCTCCCCTTCTGCCTGCACCTCTAAGCTGATGAGAGCTGGGGAAAATCAGACAATGGGGTGGCTGTCCTCCTTTTGTATTTAGGAGCACAGATCTCTAGAGGGCATCGAATCCATGTGCCC
The DNA here is from genome assembly GCF_002288905.1 of Enhydra lutris kenyoni. Lineage (NCBI taxonomy): Eukaryota > Metazoa > Chordata > Mammalia > Carnivora > Mustelidae > Enhydra > Enhydra lutris. The sequence goes on along the minus strand of NW_019154104.1, from coordinate 25,745,846 downwards.
TTTCCTAGAAACTTCCCTTTGTACATCCCTAGTCTTCCATGTGGCTTCCTTCCCTCCCTCTTGGCTGACGATCTGATCTCAGATTTTATTTTATTTATTTATTTATTTATTTATTTATTTTTTAAATTTATTTGACAGAGATCACAGGTAGGCAGAGAGGCAGGCAGAGAGAGAGGAAGGAAAGCAGGCTCCCTGCTGAGCAGAGAGCCCAATGCGGGGCTCGATCCCAGGACCCTGGGATCATGACCTGAGCTGAAAGCAGAGGCTTTAACCCACTGAGCCACCCAGGGGCCCCTGATCTCAGATTTTAGAGAGAGACCATCACCATATCTAGATGAGAGTCCCCTCTTGCTGAGTCCCAGCCCGCTTGTCGGTCCCCACGTGCCCCACAACAGAAGACGTGTCCTGCTTTCTTTTCCCGTAGCTCAGGATTTCATCTCTCCACCAGCTCAGGGATGTTGCTTCAGGAACTGTCACCTGTCCTTCTCCCATCACCCGTTACACCCTTTCTGCCGGCTGCCCCAGGATGCTCCCCTGACCCCATGCCCTCCTCCACCCACGAACCATGGTCCTGCTCCCTGCCCAGCACCACAGAGCTGTCCTGACCTGTTAGCTCCATTTTCTCCCCTTCTCCTCTAAGCTTCTCCATCTGGGTCTTGTCCCCTCATCCCCCGCAAGTTGGTCCTGGGTGACCCATGCCTTCCATGGCACCGACGTGAATGCTCACCTCCCTTGGCCTCCCCGTGTCATTTGATGTGACTGGTCACAGTGTCCTTCTGAAACCCTCCCTGGGCTTCCCCCCACCCACCTCCAGAGGCTGTGGCTGCTTCACTGGGTCTTCTTCCTGCCACGGATCCTGCAGAACTGGGGTGCCCAGAGCCCACGCTCAGCCCTGCTCCCGCCCTCGCCCTCCGTCTACACCCTGGAGGTGAGCTCATGTGGGCCGGGGGCAGACTCTGAAGCCCATTCTCCAGCTCAGACATCTCTGAGCTCCAGATTCTTCCTCTCCCCTGTGGCCCAGCCTACCAGCCACACAGACCTTCTTTCTGCCCCTCATCCTGTGACCCTCTCAGGGCCTCTCGGGGCCTTTCTACCCCTCACCCTTCAGTCTGGAATGTTCTTCCTGAGAGCTTGGGGTTGCTGCCTTCTCATCAAAAGCCACCCCTCAGAGAGCCTCCTGACTCCCCAGGCTACCAGGCACGTTCTCCATGAACCTGCCTTTGGTTTCCTGGGCAGAGTTCCCCAGTTCCCGCACCCCATGAGAACGTGAGCTCCTTGGGGGCAGAGCTCTGTGACTCAAAGAATTCAACCCCTCTTGACGCCCCCAGTGTGTCTGCAGCTAACTGCAGAACAACATGGATGCCGTTCCTTTACGAACAGGCTCCGAATCCAGCAGAATGTTCTCTCAGCTGTGCTCCGCTGACCCCTGGAATCCTTCCTTCTCGCATATGAGGTGGGATGAGGCCAGAGACAGAGATCGCCTTTTGGCCAGAGGTTCTGTGGCATTTTTCTGGAGGACAAAAGCCACATCCTCTGTGTTCTGCATCCCTGGAAATCATGTGCATGGTGGTCGGCCTGGAGATCCAGCGATGAACCAAGTGCTTGCCCGGGGGTGGGGGAGGGGATCACGGCAGCACTAAGTCAACGAACAGGTGGATTTGCGCTCCGCCAGGAGCCTGGTGCCGGCTTGGAAATCAGAGAGGGTAGGGAGGATGGGGAGTCCTGGGGTGGGAGGGACACGTGCGGAGGGCCCCAAACGAGGAGGGGGAACAAGCAGCCCTCTGGAAGTACAGCTTTGCAGAAGGAAGAGCAAGGATGAAGGCATTAGCATGGGAGGGCCTGGAACGTTCAGCAAACGCCAGCAACGGGGTCGGATCCGAGTAGCCGGGGAAGGGATTTTTTTTATCTTTTATTCTGGGTGGGACGGAAGCATCCCACCTCTGGAGGGTTCTGTGCTGAGGAGCTTCAGATCTGATTATCCTTTCAAAGGGTCACCCTGGATGCTATGCTAATAAGAGGTGGCCGGGAGGCAAGTGGGAATGGCGGAGAACAGTTCTGAACATTTTGCCCCATTTCAGGGGAGCGATGATGGTGGCTTGAGGTGGACGGTCCCCAGCCCTCTGTGGATTGCTTGCGGGAATCAGAGGCGAACTCCGTCGTAGCACGTCATAGATAAGGATGCCAGCATTGTAGCGTAGCTCGGACAGTGACCATCTACAGGACTGGTGTATAGCCTGTGCTCTGCCTACAGCTTGTCCCCAGAATCTGGCGATAAAAACAGCTAACATTCAGTAAATGTCTACTGTGTGCCGGCGCTGCCAGCTGGAGTAGAACATGGCTCAGAACCAGAGGTACTGGCAGAGAAACTTCATTCCACGGATAGACTGACCGAGACTTTCCTAAGCAGATGCCAGGGGTCGGGGACAGGCTGAGGACCCACGTGGCTAACGCGGTTCAGCAGATCCAGGCAGAGGCCCAAGGGATCCAGGATGAAGCAGGCACCCCATACATCCCCAGTGTCCTCACTCCCCACCGGCTTCTCACAGAGCACAGGAATGGTGCTCTGTGCCGGGCAAGGGGCACACAGCAGAAGAAGCTACAGACCTTACCCATTAAAGTGTTTCAACCCAGCCGGAGAGCGATGCACAATGCTCTCTGGGAATCCTCTTTGGAGCATAAGTAACGGGAACTCCAGCCGAAACAGATTCAAGTCAGAAGGAATTTTAGAGTCTGATGTCACCAGAGTCCAGGGGTATGTCTGGCTTTAAGAGACGCTCACAGGATGGCACCAGAATCCCAGGACCCTGAGGACCAGTATGGGGAGGGGCGGACCCCCAAGAAGCCATTACTGGAAATAGAGAAATGGGTGCTGGGTGTCCACAAGCCATAAAAGAAATCGCAACAATCAGCTGGAGTCCAAGCCTAGTTGCAAAATATTATTCAAGAGTATGCTGGGGAGGAGAGATTGATTCTGACTGTGCGCTCAGCAAAGGGTCGAGGGAAGGTACCTTTTGAGCTGTGGCATAATGATGCGTTTCCGGCCAGCAGAATAGGCAGGAAGAAAGACGTGCAGGCTGGGGGATGGCATGCGCCAAGGTGCAGGGGTGTGGGAGTGACCCGCTGCGTGGGGATTGGGAGCCAGTGTGTGGCTAGGGGCTCAGGCGACTTACGAGCTAAGGGAGGAAATGACCTGGGACTGGATTGCAAAGAGCCTCTTGTGTCCCCTCGGACTTCCTTTTTTTAAGTAATGGAGAACAACTGGAGATTTGAGGACAGGAAGACGATGTGTTCTGTCTTTGGAAAGATGGCCGGTGGCAGAATGGAGAGTGGACAGGTGCGGAGGGCAGTCTGGCAGAGGTTAGACTCTATAGACTTAACAAGAAGTTAGACTCTACAGGACTTAAGGGCTGGTTAAATGTGGGAGCTGCGTGGCGGGCCGCTGCTTTCTTATCAAATGTCTGTTGTCCTGTTTCTCGCCCAAAGAAATTTAGTTTTGTTCAGAGCAGCAAAATGCCTGAGGACTACTTGCCTTTTCAAATGCCTTGCGGTGAAATGTGTCCGTGTAACCCATTTGTGCCAGTGTCGCATAAACAGAAGTCTACCAGGTGAAGCTGTTGTTCCCCGTTTGAAAAGGACACACTCAGGTGACAGGAGCCTTTGACCTACATCTTTCCTGTTCTTCCTGCTTGGAATATAATCGCAATGCTTGGAGGTAGAGCAGCCCTCTTGTGATAGGAGGATGAGAGCTTTGAGGTCAGGATGGTAGAGCAGGAGGCTATAAGGAATTTGGGTTCCTGATGGCTTCCTGGAGCAAGAGCACCAGCCCCACACTGCCTACCTCCAGATTTCATGTCATGTGGAGCAAAGAGATGCTTCTTTGGTAATGTTGCTGTAATTAGATCATGACACGTCATGGCTCAAGCCAATCTTAATGTTAGAAATGACTTTGGAAGCGTGAAGAACAAGGTGGAGTTTGATGCCATTATCTTCATTTGGGAAGTGGTTTGGAAGAAACTGTATCAGGAAAAGAGCCCACCACCCAGAGCCAGCCTGGCCTGTGGCTGATTGGGGTCCTGGAAAAAATCTCTTACCTGGCTTAGCTCCTGGAACCCCGGCAGCAATATGGGATTTTAAAGCTGAATTTATCAAGAAGACCAGAAATAACAGATCCATCATATAAGGTATCCAATACATGCTATGGGTTCCCAATAACTTGCGGATTTGTTTTGGGGGTGTCAGAAAAGAGGCTGCCAGCTTTGCTAGGGATTTAAAGTAGAGATTCGAGAAGCCAACACAAGAAGGGCATTGTGAGCTCTGGCCTGTGTGTTCCAGCCTAGAAGGCCGCCTCTCAGCCTCTCATGGGATAAGAATGACCCCAAGCCAGGTGTGGGGACAGGAAGGTTCCTGAGGGGTGAGCTGGCCGTGGGCTGGGGGCCACTGCCCCCCACACCCCCTCCTCTTGTCCAACACAAGTATGTTGAGGGCGGAATGACGTACAGACCAGACACAAAGATGAGTAAGTATCGGTGGTCAGATGTTTGCGGGCTCATCTTTAATATCACATTCATGCAACAACATAAACTCTGAGGAGCAAACACAAGACTCTGGCCAGTAATGTGTTTATAATAGTTGTTGCGGATGGAGATGACTTTAATTCAGGCATTCCATGGAGTGACTCAGCTCTCATTTACCCCCTCCAATCACGGACCGCTTGCTGGACACAGGAAGGCCATGGGACCACGATCTTCCTTGCAGAACCTTAGAGGACCATGATCTCAAGGAGTCGGGTGATCCAAGGGCCAGAGGGGGCACTGGAAGCCATCGAGGCCACTGGCTGCTGGAGCTGAGTGTTGGCCCATTCTTTGCTGCTGAACTTCATTGTTCAACCTCTACCCCAATACCCCCGGAGATGGGGACCCCTGTCCCTAAGGATGCCATCCACTAGGACCCTGGGAACAAGTTGCAGGTCTTATCGGAATCTTATGCTTCGAGTCTGGTACGGTGTCAGACTCCAGCCATGTCCACCCCGTTCTCTTCCACCCTATATCAGCCTTACTGAGGCTTGAGCTAAGCCTGGGGGTCTGAGAGGAAGACATCCCAGCCCCGGCCTGAGGGCCTCGGAGTCCAGAGAGGGAGGAAGGAAGCGGGCAGGTGGTGACAATACAGTGGGTTGGGTGCCCCAAGGGGTCATGCGGGATGATAGTTATGCAGACGCTCATGCAGAGGGGCCCTCACCTGGCATCCGAGTTGGGAGCAGCATGTGGGAGTGCCTGGAGGCTGAGGTCAGCAGAGATTTCTCTGACTCCTGTCGTCTAGACCAGATTGGCTGCAGCCCCCCCTTGTCACCCTGGGGAAATGCAAAGCTTTTTCCAATATTTTTTGGGGATTCAATTTCCCATGGATGCTTCTGGCCCCAAGCCCTTGAACTCGATTCATGGCTTTTCTCCCTGCCCCACATCCCACCTGTGTGTTGAACCTGACCTGGACCCTAGCTCCCTTGGTTTCTGCGAACGAATCTTCTACGCATGTGCACGGGCATGCGTAGAAGACCCCCCTGAGGGTCTGTGAGAAGGGGTGGGCGTGCATTGCAACAATGCCCACAACCACCTGCTGAGAGCCCCCTCTGGGCCATCTGGGCCCTCACCTAGGCTCCCCCGGCTGCCCTGCCCTGAGCCCCAGCTTCTTACCATCCTGTGTGTGTACAAGTCTCTGTTCAGGTCCCTCCCACTTCTCCACGCCCCACCTCCCCGCTGGTCCCCAGAGGGAGGGGATCTGTTCCACGGAGCAGCCCCTCTCCACAGGCTCCGTGCACATGTCCAAGACCACTCATGCTCAGCAGGACCACGGGACCTTTCACAGAGCACATTCTCTTCCCTTTAGGAGCAAGAAATTTCCAAGTAAGAGCTCTGCCCCTCTGGGATTTACTGTGTATCTGGAATGAGCTCAAACCAAGAGGTCTTGTTTTGTCCCTTGGGCTGCAGAGAACCAGCAGGTCTCCTCCTTCCTTGGGCAGAGGGCTGGGCCACCATCATGTCTTTGCTCTGTGCCAGCCTCAAAGGGAAGGGACAGGCCAGCCTTTCTCTGTGCTCCTCACTCCCTGTCACTGACTACAAGGGCACTTGTTTCAAGTTCATGTTTATGGATTCCTCCCAGCCTGGCAGGCAGGTCAAGGTGCAAAGAGACTTATCTGTGCCACCTCTGTGGTCAGGGGTTTTGAGCAAGTCTGTTGTGGCAAAGATTTGATGGGAAAGGAGCACGATTTTGTGCGGTCAGAGGGCATTTCTCGAGAGGGCCCGTGGTTGGGCTTGTGTTTCCTTCTACCTTCCTGGGACGGGCAATCGCATACAAGTTGGGTCAGGGAGGGGGCTTGGAAACCCTGGAGGCTTCTCTCTCCCTGGGAGTCTGTCTTCAGGTTCCTGAAGGCAGAGAAATGAATCAGTGTGTCCACAGCCCTAGTTACCCCTGCCGACCCCTTCAACCGTCCCGGCAGCTGGGGTGGTGTTGGGGGTGCAGACGGAAGGCGCTGGCAGGGAGAGGAGTGGGAGCAGATGGCTGACAGTCTGTCCCGCTGTCCCTCTCAGCCTTGAGGATGCAGGAAATGTCCCTTCTGCTTTTCCGCAAGGACAAGATGGGGATTGGAAGAGCCGGAATCAGTAATACGGCAGCTGGTCTTCCTTCCTTGCTTCTCAAGGGACAAAAGGGCCCACCATTGTCCCACCCCCCAAACTGAGGGAGCAGACCCCAGGGGTCAGAAGAGGTGGGCTTGAGCCACCTCCCCTTTATAGTCTCAAAACAAGGATACTTGGCTCAGAGACTGCGCTCCTTGATTGAGTTCAGTGACTCCCTTCAGCTAATTCAAGATACTCTGCCAAGGGAGACCAGTGGACTTTGCTGGTGGACTGGACGCGGTTTACGGCAAAGAGAGGAGACCAGACAGAAATCCTGTGGGAGGGAGGTTGGGTGGGGTAAATGGGGCACTCTTTCTAGTTGGAGATGCCTGAAGAAAATACAAGTGGAGGTGGATGCGTGCAGGTTGGGGGCACACGGGCAGCTCAGAGAGACCCTGATTCCCTGGGAACAGCCTTTCTGAGCATCCCGGGAAGAGTTAACAATGAGCCTTCATTCCAGAGAGGGCCAGGGACTTCGCATGTTTAAGCAAGTACCACAGATGACTGCTTCCCCCTCCAGCTGGAAAGCTTCAGTCCAATTCAGGTCTTGTCCTTAAGGCCCAGAGAGGCCATGATTTGCCCACATGATTTGCCATGGGCCCTTTAAAGGACCCCTGCCCCATAGCCCCGTGGTTTACCCATCCTTTCTGGCTGCCTCCGACAGGGGCATGTTCTCCCATCCTTTGTCCTTGAGAAGAGCCACATGTTGCTTTACTGACATATGAAGTTCACCTCTAAACTGTAGGAAAGAACAGAGGGAATTCCTAGAGATGGAGATTTCTGGAATTTTGTGCCATGCCCGAGAGAGGATGTCCTAGGGGTCACAGGTCGGCATCGGCCATGCAGGGAAATTCTCATCATGTTGACATATCCTTTCCCTCCTCAGGAGATAGGGCCTGGGAGGAGCAGGTAAACATGGAAATGGTTTGGAAGTCCAGACAGCTGGTGTTCACAGCGTTTTGGGGCCAGAATGCCTGGCCAAGGAGTCCGGGTGAGCACTCAGTCACGGGGCAGTTCTGGCGTGGAAAGAGAGCTCAATGTTAGGAGCTCTGACAGCTTCAGGGGCTTAGAAACATGGTCCCTTTCTTCCAGGCGGTGTGGAGTGGAGACGTAGGCAGCCTGTTTCCGCCACTTACGAGCTGTGTGACTTCAGGCAAGCTCCCTCTCTGAGCCTTGGTTTTCCAACCGTGAAGCAAAGACAATCATACCTGCCTCAGTAAATTGTGAGGGTTAAGCCAGCTAGTATGTCTGAAAGAGTTAGCAAAGTGCCAGGCCATGACAGGTGCTCAGAAACATCCATTTTTTCCTTCCCTCCTTCCTACTTGGCTGTACATGACTGAGACAGTGACCCTTGTGGCCTGATGGCTTCCCCGGAACCAGGCTCCCCCAAAACAGCCCCCATGGTACCCATCTCAGTGGACACTCAGGTGCACTGGGAACAAACGTTTCTAACTTCATGCTCAGGTCTGCCCCGCGGATGTAAGGATGCTGTTGTACCAGCCCCAGAGCCTCTGTTCTTGAACCGGGGTATCCCAGAGATGACTCAGGTGTCACGTGGACCACTGATCCCATCCTAGCAAGAGAGACTCCTCCAACCAGACCCACTCTCGTCAGCAGCCAGGATAGACACACAAGGCTTGGCCTTCACCTTCCCCCAAATGGCCAGGCTTCCCCAAATCTGCTGTACTATTTCCTGTCTCAGTTGCTTTGCACTGTTCAGACCCTCCCCTAGAGCCCTCTCCCCCTGTTTGCTCAGCCAGAGAGCTCTGACAAGCTCTTACGGGTCTGCTAGGACATCATCTTCTCCGCAGACGTCTCCCTCATCTGAAGCGTGGTTCTGTGCCAGAGATCTTCCTACTGCACCATTTTAAAGTTGTCTGGTTCATACCAGTTAGTCTGCGGGCTCCTCTGCGCAGGCACAGGCTCGAACTCAGCTCCATCCTGCACGCCTGGCCCAGAGTGTGGCAGGAAATAGCGGCCCTGGGGATGTTTGCAGGCACGGACCCAGCCGAAGCCGACATCCAGGCACCAACACGCTTGGTGCAGTCGTTGCCCTAATGAGTTAGAAACCTGATGATGACGTTTATTTTTCATGCTTATGAAATTCTGAGACAAATGCAAAGTTTGGAAAAGTGTAAGGAGAGGAAGAATAAGTAATAGTCTCTCTCCACCCGGAGAGAATTCCTGTTCGTGTATGATTTGTTTGCTTCCTGGCCTCATTTCTAATGCGTGGTTCCATCCTGTACCGTTTGCCAGAGTTGGAATCCCTTATGTCTATAACTCGGCAGGCTCCTTTCCCCCTGCTTATCATTACAACATCATAAACATTTCTCTTGAGTTACTTGTAAATAACTCTTTTCAACAGTTGCGTAACCTCGCACCCAGGTAGCTTGGCCAGTGTTTACGGAACTTGTTCCTGTGATTAGGAATGAAGGTTGTGTCCCCAGGGGCAGTGCTACAGAGGACACTGTGATGACTCAGCTTTGTACACACTTGGTCATCTCTTTGGAGGTCCAGGGCCCACTGCGCACAGCCCGAGTTCTGCCAGCCTGCATCCTGGCCAGGAACCCGCTCAAACGGCCACAGATACATGACGCTGATCTAGACAGCATTGATCTGCTTTTGTTTTTTTTTTTTTTTAAGTGGAGAATTCACATACAAATTCTGTTCTACAGCTTCCTTCGAGGAGTCAGAAGATTGGGGCCGGGGGCTGGGCCCCCATTCCCACAGGCGAGCACCTGCTGAAGCCCGTCCGCTGAGTCACCCCGGTCTCCTGTTCACTCGGGTCCCTTCCTCTCTGTAGTCTCCTCCCCATGGAGCCATTTACCATGGCATCTGTGCTGGTTTTTTCCTCAGTGAGAAGAGTGAGAGCTTTCTCAGACCGATACTTGCTTGGAAATGCAGGCCGCACCGGGGGGGCTTTGCATCTCTGGCAACACAGGAGCGTCCTCTCCTTGCTGCTGATGAAGAATGCGCCTCCTGACTGCTGTGCAAACCAAGTATGTCTTTGTAGAAGGAATGCCACCGAAACATTTTGTGAAAGCTCCAGACAAGCCACGGAGGTTCGAAGGCGGCCCCGGCCTGCTTCCCGCATCAGGGTTCCCTGTGAGACACCTGCTCACACTTCCGTGGGCAGCGGCTCCAGGGTTGGGGGGAAGCAGGGAGCTCTATGGCTCAGGAGGCTCCGAGCAGCCAATGAAGACATCTGATGCAAGAGGCTTTAGACAGGGAGGACGTGAACATCTCACGTGACTCACGGTCCAGAGGTGCGGGCTTCGGTCACCGCTCAGCCCATGTCATGGTGCTCAGCCATGACCTAGGTCCCTCCCAGTCTCTGCTCGGCACTGATGTCACCTGAAGCTGATCCATGTCCTGACTGCCAGATGGTGGCCAGTGACCGCTGGGCCAAGGTGCCTCCTTATTCACACTCACCAGGACAAGACAGAGAAACCTCTTTCCTAACTGTAGGGATGGTTGCCTCCAGCCTGATCAGACTAGCTTGAGACACATGCCCAGCCTAGGCCAGATGTGGCCAGGGGAGGGCTGTGCGCTCATTGGTGGGGTGAGTTGTGGAAGTGGAATGGATCTTCGGGCTCAGCGTCACATCCACCACAGACACCTTCCCGGAGACCCCTGACTCTGCCCATCTCACTTCTGGCTTTGCATTTGCAAGGACTGGAGCTCAGCTCTTCTTGCGCGAAGTCCCAAACGGAAGCCCTGCGGGAGCCAATTCTCCCTGAACCAGGCACTCAACGGGCACCTCTGTCCCCTGCAGCCTCTTCTCAAAGAGCAGCCAGGCTTCTCTGGCACCGCCATCATCTTTCTCTTCGGTTGGGGACTCCAAATTATTTCTGGATAACCCCATATTCCAACATGTCATTTTGTTTTAAGCCTCCGTATGGCCCCTGGAGACTGGGTGATTAAGGCAGCACCCAAGCGCCTTGCAGAGCCGCAAATATTTCAATGAGCAGGAGCAGTGGTGTCCTCTCCCATCTGACTTCCCGTTCCATACTGTGCCTGCTCTCTGTGCTAACGCAACCGTACTTGGGCTGTGTCTGTGAGAGAACCCCGTATGGAGCACTGCAGGGGGCCAGCTGCCCTAATTTCCAGGTTCCATGCCTTGCACAACTGCTTGGTCTGGGTGGGAAGGTTTTCCAGCTAACCAGCCTGTGGCGGAGCCTCTCTGCCATCTGACCCCCGCATTCTGGGCCTGTGCCAGCTACGATCCGGGAAGCGCCAGCCGTGGGACTGATGAGGCGTGCCACCATCCAGGTCCTGCCGCTAAAATGTAATTACGCGTCTGCCCCCATTTCCCAGGACAGGGATGGGTCTCTGGAGAGCTCTCTAAATGCACATTAGGCCTGCAGCCAGGGCTGTGTTCCCTCGCAAAGATGCTCTTTCACACTTAGCAGTGGGAGAAATCACCGAATGTTGGAACGGGAGAGGATAACTTGGGGATCTGTGAGGCTGAGTCTTGCAGTGTCTACGCAGGGTTCCCTGAGACGCTGGTGACAAAGAACAATCCGTGGATGTCAGTGTCCATCTCCAGCATCAGGCTGACCTGATGAACACGAAATGTGCCCTTGAAATAGGGACAGATGGTGCAGTTGCTGTGCCTAGTGGGGACAGCGTTGGTCACGGCTTACTGAACATTGTATAGCTTTGTTTTATCAGTTGTTGAGACAGAGCTATTAAGCCTTCTTTAGATGATAGCCAGGCTTCCCTTCCTGAAACGTACTTCAAATCATGGTCCCCTTCTCTTCGAAAACTGGCGAGGGGGGCCCAGCACATGCAGGGCAGGACCAAACCCCAGAGCACGGCTCTCCAGGCCTCTGGGACCCAGCTCTGCCGGCTTCTCCAGCCTCACCTCTCCCCGTGCGATGGGATGCAGGTGTCCTCCAAGGGTCTCACTGCCCACGCACGGACACTCGGAGCGTGGGAGGTGTCAGAGAGCCTCACTTACTCCCTCCACCCTCCCTGGAGCGACAAGCCATGCCCCCGTGACTCCAAGCACAGCAGCTGTGTTGGTTCTTGGAAAGGAGTCCCAGCTGGAACAGTCACTTATCACCCAGCAATTTTGAGCAGGCGACCACGTGCTTCTGCTGTGTTAACCTTTGGTCTGGGGCTGTTTGTCAAATTGCAGTAGGCAGCGAAAGGGAAGCAATGTCACACTGTGCTATCACATAGAACACAGGCTCCTCTCCAACTTCTCAAGAGGAATCTGAGATTATGTTTGGGTAAGTAATAGGAGTTGCAGAACGAGTGAGCAGGTCCGGGGGAGACCTCTTTGAAGACCAATAATTAAGTGGCCAACAGCAGTTAAAGTTGACTTATTCCAATACTGCTAAACGTTTGGGTTACTCTGGTAGGACCTCCGGGCTCTTGCCCTCGGGCACCTGCTCAGGCAGTGGTGTGGGAGGGCATTTCCCTTCTTCCTCACCTTTTGGGATTGAGTTCAGCTTCAAAATCTGATTTCAATGCCTCCTCCTTCGTGGAGTCTTCCTTGATTTCCTTCTCAGCCTTGCTTCACGCTTCCCTCGCCCTCAATGGCCCCGGCACTGCCCCACGTGGGTTAGCTCATATCTTCCTTTCTTGTAAAATGATGGAAATTAATAGGGGCTCTGGAGACAGACTCAAGATTGTACCCTTGGTTTGCCACAGTTGGCTTTAACACACTGAGCTAATTGCTCACGCTTTCTAAGTCTCGATTTACCCACCTGTAAAGTGGAGCTGATAATAGGAGCTTCCTCGTAGGGTCTTGAGGGAATTAAAGTGGTGGTACACGCAAGGTACTGGGGCTCCAGCCCAGAAGAAGTGTTCCACCGATGCGCTAGGCTGTGGCGTCGATGGCAGTGACAAGGATCATGATCCCTTGATTTGTTCAGTCTTGAATTTAAGTGGTTCTCTTTACCTGTCTCCTCTTCCACCTGGAACCTCTGAGAAGAAAGAAACTGCGTCTGGTTGCTGGGTCCCAAGCAGCTACTGTGTACCTGGAACAGAGAAGGTGCTTGGCCCATGTCTGTGAAAATGCAAAATGAGATGAGCCAGACCCTAAAACCGGCAGGCCAGCCCATTTCTTTCTCGACACTGAAAAGAGCCCACAATTTCTGGAGTCCACCAGAAGGCTAAGCATTCTGTCAGAAGACATATTTTCAGACTTATCTAATGTGTTTGCTCGAGCCACTGCATGCCAGGGGGAATATGAGGTCAGACTCGGTCCGCACTGCCATCTTTGAGTTCTTGCTGGTGTTTCTCCCCTTGTTGGGTTCCTGCAGTTGTACACTCCAGGATGCTGGGTGGGGTGACCTGTTCTGGAAGCTGGCTCTATGCCACTTCCCGCCCCCCAACACACATTCTGGGGGACCGAGCAGGGAAGGGTCGAGAGATGGGCCAAGGCCAATCTCCCACACCAGCCCATCTAGTATATTGGTCCAGAGGGAACTGGCTGGCCTGTTTTCCCATTCTTGGCACATGCCCGCAGAAATGTTTGTTTTGCAATGTCCAGGGGAGCCATGATCTAGAACAATGGTGAATGATTTATTTGGTAAAGTGTGTTTGAGTTCCAAAGTGTTGCTAAGCACATTACATCGTTATTCTCCCTTTTGGGCCCCAGCCAGTGGTTTCCAGATCCATCCGGGAAGAATTTCACTTTGTTCCCCTGAGTTTTCAAGGGGCTGTTTTATCTTTCCCCTCAATCTCCTTAACCCTTGGATAATTATCACTGGGCCTCTCAACCTTCTAACCGTGGGTAAGTCATGTTATGTAAATGGTAAAAATCAAATTTGAAAATTCTGTAGATTAAAAATGATAAAGATTAATCACAAATGAGTCCTAGTCCCTTCTGTGTCAGAATCCTAAGGCTATTAATCATAAACTAAACAAATTCTTCCCTTGGAGGATGGATTTTCAGTAAAAATCCAAACACAGAGTTACAAAGCACTTGCTTCCCCGGAGTGAATCGGACTCAGGCCAGGAGTTGATTCATATGCTGCGAAGTTAAGGAACATATTTATACCTGTTTTTAAAATAAAATTGTTCATAATTTCTATGCTATCTTGCAGCTATCGCCTTGCAATTACAATATGTCACGAACACTTTCTTATGGCATTAAATCATTTCCCTTACAATCATTTTTAATGGCTGCAGAGTATTTTGTTAAATGACTGTTCCATAACTTATTCATCCAAAATGTTATTGTTGGATGTCTGAAATGCTATTCTCTTGACGCAATTCATTGATTTATTTGCCTAATGTCCAGGACGCATCAACCACTTGCCAGGCCTTCAGTGGATAAATTAAGGCACGGTCCTGGCCCCTTGGAAGCTCCCAGTCTAGGGGGAATGACCTTATGGTCGATGGCACCGGAGCAAGAGTTCTACCCACAGACATGATGGGCGCAGCGCAGAGACAGGCCAGTTTCTCTAATGGGGCAGGGGGGCACCCTGAGCTGCACCTGTTGGAAGCAGAAGGCTTGTGCTGGGAGAGGGGCTAGCATCTCTTCTCCTTTTCAGCTCCTTCTAGGGCAGTGATTCTTAGCCCCTCTGCATGTTTGTCTCAGCTGGTAGACTCTACAAATACCAACACCAGGGGCGTCCGGGTAGCCCAGTCAGTTTAGTGTCTGGCTCGATTTTGGCTCAGGTCATGGTCTCAGGGTCGTGAGATGGAACCCTGTGTTGGGCTCTGCTTAGTGGAGAGTCTGCTTCTAGCCCTCTCCTTCTGCCTCTGCCTCTCCCCCCTGCCCCCCTCCTGTCTCTCCCTCTCTCAAATAAATAAAGAAATCTTTAAAAAAATTTTTAAAAATGCCAATGTTCAGTCTGATCAAGGATAAGTGAGGAATAGGGCTTGAGCAGTGGTATGCTGATAAACACTGACCGGTCTTAAAAAATTATGCATATTTACATATGTATATCAGTTTATTATAAATTTTACTCGTACAAAGGATGAGTAGGATGCAGCTTACAAAATAACTTAAATATGCAGTATTGGGGCGCCTGGGTGGCTCAGTGGGTTAAACCTCTGCCTTCGGCTCGCGTCATGATCCCAGGGTCCTGGGATGGAGCCCTGCATGGGGCTTTCTGCTCAATCAACAGGGAGCCTGTTTCCCCCTCTCTCTCTGCCTGCCTCTCTGCCTACTTGTGCTCTCTTTCTCTGTGTCAAATAAATAAATAAAATCTTAAAAAATATATACAATACCCTTTCTTATACATTCTACAACCAGTGATTCCTCCAGAAAGTGTTTGCCAAACCATAGCCTGTGCTTGCAAAGGACAAAGGAGGGTAAGTAGGCCACCCACCAGGGTTGATGTTTCCATTTGTTAATGACTACAAAAGCGAAACAACGCAAGGCATGGGAGCTTCACTGATTGGTCAGCTACAGGAGTGACTTCTTTGCTGGATTGGGTACTGCTGTTTGAATACTGAAGAATAGTCTCTCTCTTGGTTTATACTATTCATTATATGGCAGCTACAATTACGATATTCTTTGAAGTGTCTTCTGCATTATTAACATTGTCTCCACAGTGTCTTAAGTGCAGATAGTCAACAAAATAACAAACCAAGGTCTGATTTGTAGCCTTTGCTGATGTCTGCGGCATAAATTCTCCCCTGGATGATTTCAAGCTATTGGTGTGACATCAGACCCGGAGGAGTCTGATGGAGGAGGTAATGCCTCATTATGTATAGTTTGAACCATCCTGACTCGTTGGACCTAATGACCTAAATGAAATTGGTTTGACAATGAGGACTTATCTGACATCTTTAAGAGGAGCGATGCAGGGGTGCCTGGGTGGTTCAGTCAGTTAAGCATTGGCCTTTGGCTCAGGTCATGACTTTGGGGTCCTGGGATCGAACCCCATGTCGGGGAGCCTGCTTCTCCCTCTCCTGCGCCCTCTGCTCTCTCTGTCAAATTAATAAATAAAACCTTAAAAAAAAAAAAAGGAGGAACGGTGCATTTGTAGAGAGATGACAGGACAAAGTTTCAGGCTCCAACGGCAGCAGACTGCGGAAATATAAACACATGTGGGAAATGAAAGGAGTCAAGTTTCTGTGCAGTTCCCCTGGTGCCACTGCTGGGCTGATGAGTCTAGACCTGTCTCTAGCAAAGGAAAATTTACACCCTGCCTTGAGGCAGAAAGGGGCAGAATAGAGAGAGCTTTTCCTGCATTTGGTTCTTCTTAATTGCCTTCAGCTCAAAATATTTTTTAGGTAAAAGAGGCATATTTTGGCATGACGTATTCTGGCTTCCTTCTGTACCCATTATCAAACATTTATACAATACGTAAATAATTCATTGTCAAAGTTGTATATTTTATAGTGTTCTTTTTTTTCTCTTTGAATTCGTACGTCCCCTCCATTTCCCTCCCCCCAGATTTGATTTCGATGTAGTAAATATAGTCCTTGCCTGCTTTGAAGCTATGGATGTGGATAAAAATGCAGACGATTGTAATTCCCTCTGAACATACGAACATAGAGTAAGAGGTTCCTGAGTGGACTTGTCATGATGATGAGTACCAGTACACGATTTGGCTAAGCAAGAGAATATGTTGCAGATTATGTTAATGGCCAAACAAAAAAAAAAGTAAAATGTTACTGGAAGTAAAATGGTGTGATGGAGTTTGTGCATCTGTGGATGTGTATTATTGCAAAAATGCATGCAGGGCCAGCCTCAGTTCTATGCTAATTTTTGTATTTATAGATGTAAATTCTGACCAGCCTTGCTCCCATGAACAAGTAGACGGTGAGGAAGTTTTGCCATGATGTCATTATTCTTCAACCGTCTTCTAAGTCACAGTTGTCTCTTGTCAACAATGCATATTAATGCTCTCTTGACACAATTAGACCCTTCTTCAAGTTAGTTGCAGGAATTAGAAACCATCTCACTAAATCAAGGGCAAGTAGATGTGGATATTTCTAGTTCTTTTGTTTGGCACCTGAGGAATTTACACCCCAAGGCAAGACCTCCTAGTAGAGAGGCTATGGGTCTGCCCTTCCTTTGTGAGGTGGGAGAAGGCAGGAGGAGGAAGGACAGGAGCTGCCTTCCTCTTGGACTGCAGGCTGGGTTCTTGGGTCGATCAGCTTTAGGAGTCAACCGGAAGTTGAGAATCTGGAAATTGATTGCCTTCAACACGGTACACCTGAGTAACCTGTGGGTGAGTCTTCCTGTGCCCCAAGGGGCATTGTCTCCCACTTTGTAGACTCTCCAAGAGGAATAAAGGAGAAACGAGGAGTTTCTTCAATCCCAGCCACAACAGTGCCCTGTTGGGACCTGGATCCAGCAGAGCCTGCAGCTGGCATGGGGTTGAGGGGTCCCCACAGTGCTTGCTACAGCATCTGGTGGGTGTTACAGCTATGGCTCTGCCCTGGCCATTTTTCATGGAAGACCAGAAAACTCTGCCTTGGTTTCCCCCATTTGAAAGTGGGATTTGCAACACCAGCTTCACAGGGCTATTGTGGGACGAAAGGAGGAAAACAACACTCTCGTGTTCTGGAAGCATCAGGAGCAGCAGAAGCACAGGGTCAGCGAGCGAAGGAGACTCCACGGTTGCTGGAAACGGCTCTGCATTCTTCAGAAACGTCGCTCCACACTTGAAGGTGGAGCAAGTTGCAGGGGCTCAGGCTGTCTTTTCCACATCCTCCCGGGCCTTGTTTCCTAGGCTCCCCCACGGAGAGTGAGCCTGTGTCTGCTTTTCCCAAGGCACACTGTGTGCTGACTTCCACGCCGGCCTGGAGGGGTCTGTCTGGCAGAAATGCCAGTTTTTTTGGTTCAGTGGAAAAGATAACCCCAAAAACTATACCTGCGTTGACAGGGACCAATTTTGTGGCAGTCCAGCATCTCATTTTAACCTTAAAAAATATATGTTTAGAAAGTGCAGTTCCTACCAGCTCCTTGAACTTGCTCTATTACCTTACTGGTTCCCTTGTAAATAAACTGAATAAACCTTCCACTTGTGTTCATTCTGTACATATTTTTCATTATGTATATGGAACATATATAAATATATAAAATATATATTTACATAAATATATAAAATATATAAAAATACATATGTGTGTATTTTTAAATGATTTTATTTATTCATTTGAGAGCGAGAGAGAGAGAGAGCACAAGTGGGGGTAGGGGCAGAGGGAGAGGGAGAAACAGACCCTTTGCTGAGCAGGAAGTCTGATGCGGGCTTGATCACAAGACCCTGAGATCATGACCTGAGCAGAAGACAGACACGTAACTAACTGAGCCACCCAGGCGCCCCTTCACTGTATATTTTAATGAGAATCATGTTTTAAGCTTTTTGAAAATTACAGCTGGACAGTGTAATCTATATAATATAGATAGATAGATATAAAATTGTTTTCGATCTTATTTAATTCTCCTGATAAGCTTGGAAATAGACACTATCTCTCCCATTCTATAGTTGAAGACACAAAAGCTCACAGAGGCAAAGGAGCTTTCCCAAGCGGCCCCAGAGAGTGAGCAGTAATAAGGGGATAGTGGGTTGTGAAAACGAAGTCTTTAAGGTCTTGTGGTGCCTTATTTACATTTGGCTGAAACAGGTGCTTTAAAAAAAAGATTTTGTTTATTTATTAGAAAGAGAGAGAGAGCAAGAGAGAGCACAATCAGGGTGAAGGGCAGAGGGAGAAGCAGACTCCCTGCTGAGCAGGGAGCCTGATGTGGGACCCGATCCCAGGTCCCGGGGATCATGACCTGAGTCGAAGGCAGATGCTTAACTGACTGAACCACCCAGGTGCCCACAGGTGACTTTTTAATGCCAAACTCATGGCCCCTCCATCTGTCTCTGAGGCTGTCTGGGGGGCCCTAAGCGGGGTGAACCTCCCCTACTCTGTTGCGGGATTATTTCATCTATGTTCCTGCATTCTACGCCTCAGATCACTGATGCAGCAGCCCCTGGGGGCCACCAAGGGCTACGTCACCACTGTTCACAGGCTCCAGAGCCTGTCAGAGCCCTGTGTCCAGGTGCTGAGGCTTCAGATGCCTCAAATTAGCCAGGGAGGTGGGACAAACTACACTGGCTCCCTTCTGTGAGGACCACCTCTGATGCAGGCCCCTCTCCTTCCCCAACCCCATGCTGGCCTGGCCTGGAGGGACTCCAGAGCCCCGAGCAGCAAGGGCTCCCAGTCTGCCCCCAACCATCGCAAGTGGGACCCACCAGCCCAGGAGGCTAGTGTCCCCAGAGCCGCTGATGGTACCACATGGTAAAAATCTCCCTTTTCACCCAGGGACCAGATATGGGTATGTGTGTTTATATGTATAAATTCAAATGAGATTTTATGAAAGTTTAGATCTTGTGCCCTGCCTTTTGCCCTCAATTTCAAAACATAAATATTATTTTGCATGATCATGTTTCCTCACCTATTTGTACTGCATCATGTTCCCTTGTGTGGAAGTTTCTATACATTAACAAAACCTACCAAAGGGCATCAGTGTTGCTGATGGAACTTCATTACACACAGCCTTGTGATTTTTAACAAGCTGAAATGGAACAGAATGAAATACAAAGCTAGTGTACGAGCCACCCCCCCACCTCCCTCCATCCTCCCACCCCTCCCACACCCTTACCCCATTCACTCTTCACCTCCTGCTAATCATAATTGGCGTTGTCCTTTCTCTAGTGCCCCTTGTGTGTTGGATCTGTGCTGGGGTTACGCCCCCCCCCCCCCATGCAGTCTACAAAGCTGACCTTTGGGGTCTTCTAGCAACTTCCTGTGGTCAACTAGTATGAGAAGACCCAGAGCTTGAATTCCACGGTCCATCTGATTTTAGAACCTCAGATCCTCAGACAGAGCAATCTGCCAGGTTGAGTGTCTTAATCACGTTTTTGTTTTCTATATTTTATGATGCTTTGACATCTTGGGGCCCTGTGGACCTGGGAGGGATGGTCCAACCCAGTCCTGGCTAATTCCTAAAGATAGCGAATGACTTGCCCATGAGTTAAAAGCCCATACTCCTGCCCACCTGCTTTATCAAACTCATACACTAAGTCAATCTACCCTCTGCCCTAAATCTACCCAGGGCTGGTTCTGAACCACTAGGGACCACCCTTGTGGCCCAGAGCCTGCTAGAATTATCCAAACTATCTAATCCTAAACTAACTCAAGGTACCCACCCTGTCTCACCCATTCTGTCCCACAAGAACCACAGTGAAGTCTCAGGTCCATGCTCGCCCTTCACTCCTACCTCCCGACTGACCCTGCTGCTTCCCTCCATGGCCCTGGGTGACATGACTGGTGTGCCCCTCTCTCTTGGGGATTGTAAGTCATGACCAATTCTTCTGAGGCACTTGTCTCTGCGTTGGTCACCTTGCCATATCTGATTAAAACAAAATCCTGGACACATTTTTAAAATAATGAGGACACCGATTGGTCTTGGCTAGAGACGTGGACCACCCACCC
Organism: Enhydra lutris kenyoni; assembly: GCF_002288905.1. Classification (NCBI taxonomy): domain Eukaryota; kingdom Metazoa; phylum Chordata; class Mammalia; order Carnivora; family Mustelidae; genus Enhydra; species Enhydra lutris. Next base: position 25,725,774 of record NW_019154104.1, on the reverse strand, counting down.
TAGTTTTTTCTCCTTGGCCCTCTGCCTGTTTCATCCATCCGAGGACATCCACCTTCCTCTGCTAATCTGTCCAGCCTCCTCCGCTGGGGCCTGGTCCATTCCCCAGATCTGCCCAAGTCTAGGCTCTAATTGCTTTTGTCTAAATTGATTCAGTTTCCAAAATGCGACTTCTGAGGACACTTCGTTGAGTCTCAGAAAGAGACGAATGTTCTTGGGAGCTGCTGGCAAAGCAGAAGGATCTGTCCACAATGTGAGCAGCACAGCGATTGGGCACCAGGAACAGGACCCCACTGCGCCGTCTCCTCAAGACCTGCTCTGTGCCCAGGCTGGGACACTCAGTCATGGGACCCAAGGAAGGACTCTTCCAGTGAGCTCTTGGCACTCGCAGGAGATCCATGCTGGGTCTGGGTTTCTTTCAGAGTTCCACAGGCAGAACTTGGAGGTTTGTCTCCCTTGAAACTGGAACCAAACGGCGCTAAGACTGACCAGAGATTCAAAGAGGCAGGACCCTGGGGAGGGGAGTGAGGGGATCAAGAGAAGAGAAAAGGGGTTCAGTTCTTTAGTGTCTGTAATGGGGTTGTCTGGTGGAGTTGCCCAGTAGCAACACAGGGAGACCCGTGTGTATTAAGGAGACAGAGTGAGGTGAGTTGAATAGGAAGAAAAAGTACTCCTTACACCCCATGCTCACGGTCCTGTGGGTTTGATGGGTAGAAGGTAAGACTCACTGCCAGCATGAAGCTCAGTGAGCTTTGTACTCTGTGTGGCTGTGCACTCTCGTCTGCTCTGATATTAGGATGTCTAATAATGAATGCCCCCCAGCCTCCCACAAAAGAAGTTTGAGTACTCCCACTGAGCCTGAGGCAGCTGGCAATATAAAAGGAGTGGGGATAGGGATAGCTAGGACATTGGTGGTCTTCTCTAGAACCTCCTATGGGAAGGGTCAATGGATAGGTCTGTACCTCCAAGTCATACATACACAAGCCCTGGGTCAGAGCTGCTGGTACGGTTGAGGCTCAGGGGAGGCAAATTCAGAACCAGCTTGACTGTAGGCTCCAGACTCCATGTACACATCCATAGACCAGGTGGCTCATACAGGAAGAGGCAGAGCAGGAATAACTAGAAAGGCAGTAACCTTTTAACAGGTCCAAATAGGGTTGAGAGCCATTCTCTGTTCTTTCTGGAAGTTTCATATACTTGAGGATCAGGTGGTGGGCTGGAACTGGCCCTTACAGGTTCACAGCAGTGTACGGTGCTTCTCTTCCCAGCTCTGCACTCCGTGACATCAGGCGAAGGTGGCCTTGATGGGAATATTTACACCATGGCCACTAGCAATGGCTACAGATCAGCATGTCTTTTTTTCCCACAGAGCTGGTCATGAAGCATTTATCAGCTCATCTCTGGCAGTAGGTAAGGGTGGTGGGAAGGCACATGGGAAAGAGGGGGATCTAACAGACAGCTCCCACATGTGCAGTGGGGTTTGAAAGTTCTGCCCCTAAGTCACCTGAAAATTAATCGTAACCTAGGCCTGAAAGAGAGATTGTTTTGTGTGTGTGTGTGTGTGTGTGTGTGTGTGTGTGTGTGTATGAATTCAGCGACATATAGTGAAGAATAAAAATAGCATGGGCTTCAGAGTCAGATAGGTCTACCTGGGTTTGGACCCAAGCTCTGCTACCTTGTCAGCTTGTGACCCTTCATAGAGTGAGCTGCAATTTCATTTGTATGGAGAAGGACAGGGGTGTCTGCCTCTCCATGGGGTGCATTTGATAAGCCAGGAATTTTGTATATTGTCTCTACTCCTCACACGACTTTAATAAATGCAGAAAATCATGTCTTCCCTTAGTCAATAAGGATTTCTTGACCACCTGCTAGGTAGAGCATGGTGGCCAATGTGATGCCCGATATGTGGGCGGTATGTGGGAGTGTGCGGGCAGGGTGCGATCTTGTCTTATGATACCGTACCCAGCCCTCAGTGGTCCCAGTGAGTCTTACCTCCTGGTGTTCACACCCTTGAGTAGTTCCCTCCCAGAGTCTCAGCGCTGCTCTGTGTGACCAATAGCATGTGGCAGAGTGATGGCATGTCCCTTCCCAGATCGGATTATGAGCCCTCAGCTTCCATCTGGGGCTCTCTCTCTGGAGTCACTCCCTCTGAGGGCAGCTAGCCACCATGCCGTGAGCAATCCCACAGAGAGACCCCTGTGGCCAGGCACTGACAACGTGTAAGGGGATTCTCCAGCCCAGTCAAGCCTTCTGTTGACTGCAGCCCTGACTGAGAGTTTGACTGCCCCTTCCAGAGAGATGCTGAGCCCAACCACCCAGCTGAGCCCCTTCCAGATTCTGACCCTCAGAAACTGCATGAGACAATAAGTCCTCGTTGTCTGAAGCTGCTGAGTCTTGGGGTAATTTATTATGCATCCACAGTGAGCACAGGTGGATCTCATAATTTGAAACTAGAGAAGTACTATCTAATTTTACAGATGAGGAAACACAAGTTGAGATAAATCTATAGGCAACTTGCTCAAGCAGGGGCCAAAGAGCCCTAGAGAGGAAGGAAGTCTCAGAAATCATCGATTCAACCACATCGTTAGAAAAGATAATTAAAGGGGCGCCTGGGTGGCTCAGTCAGTTGAGCATCTGACTCTTTGATTTCGGCTCAGGCCACGGTCTCAGGGTTGTTGGGTCGAGCCCCACGTTGGGCTCCACACTCAGCAGGGAATCTACTTGGGATGCTCTCTCTCTCCCTCTCCCTCCACCTCTTTCCCCACTCACTCTTGTGCTCTCTCTCTCAAATACATAAATAAATAAATCTTTTAAAAAAAGGAAGAAGATAATTAAAAAGAATATTTGATATTAAATCGCTGTATGGCATCAAAAAGATTGCACCCTAATGTCATTGCATTTCTCCTTGGGCCCTTCCACTGTTTGGTTATAAGCTGAATAGTTATTATTCTAACATGTGTGTAATTTTGAGGCCAATTTCTTAAATTTTTCGTCACTTTATTTACATGTTGTCATCTCTCTACAAGATACAGCATTGATCATTTAACATGATATGCCATGGTATCAGTGAGTCATCTTCCTAGCCTTCTAGTAGAATATGTTTCTGTTGTGTATCATAAACAACTTTCTGAAAAAACACCTATATAAGTGATCTTTTCATTTTCCACCAGTTTTTTCCTTTTAATACATTCTTAGGAGTGGAATTAATAATGATATATGTTTTGGCTTTTAGTACAGAGAGAAGGGTGCCAGAAGGGATGTCTTAATATCTCTTTATCCTGTACTTCTGACATGTCTGGAGGTCCAGATGAGGATCTTCTCCAGGCACTGGGCACATAATGGTCTGATTGGTCTCTAGGAAAAAAACTCAACCTCAGTAGAAGGTGGGAGGCTTGCCAGAGAAATAACAATTATTTATTGACAGCCTACTGTATTCTAGACATATGACATTCATGCTCTCTCATATCCACAACTCTAACAGTTATCTGTGTATGTGTTCCATTTTACAGAAGGAGAAATTAAGGCCACACAACTGGTACAAATCCACATCTGATGGACTCCAGTGTTTGTCTCACTACACAACATTGTCTTTTTTTTTCTTCTCACTACAGAACATTCTTTTTTTTCCCCTTCTCACTACATAAGGTTATCTTTTTATTCATTTATTTGAGAGAGAGAGAGAGAGAGAGCAGAGGAGGGAGAGGGAGAGGGAGAGGGAGAGGCAGACTCCCTGCTCAGCGGGGATCCAGATGCAGGGCTCAATCCCAGGACCCTGGGATCATGACCTGAGCCAAAGGCAGATGCTTAACTGACTGAGCCACCCAGGCACCCCTATGTAACATTGTCTTGAAGTCAACTTTTATTGCTTATTGGTGTTATATTTTGTGACCACATTGACCCCAACAGCCTTCAGTTACCATAACCTGGAGACCAGGTCACAGAGTTATTGCTCTTCCCGGAAGTCATGTAAGTTTCAGCATCCACAGTGACACAGGTCTGCATATGTTGAACTGCAAACTTATCTGCAACGGAACTTAATTGATTTCTTTCATTTCCCCTGGTGTAAGGCAAACCCCTCCATTTAAATTAACAGTGAAATCATTTGCCCAAAGTCACTGGTGACTTACTGGGCAATTCCAGCTCAGCCCCATCCCCCATACCATCCTAATTTATGGCTTTTTGTCCTTTCACCCCCTCCTCCATCCAGCCCAACATTTGCATTCCCAAAAGAGGTTGAAAATAACCGATTCCCCACAGTTCTTTAGGAGAACAGGTTGAGAATCGATTTGTCCAAGAGTCCCCTCCTTTGTAAAGTGAGCCAGGGTATGACTAATCCCACACACCCAGGTCCATCCGGGCGAGACAAAGCCAGGGACCATGCGCCTCTTCCCAGGCCACAGGAAACCTGGACAGCAGCCTCTGCCAACCTTTGAAGTGTCTGTTTCCTCAGCACTTCAGGCTCCGGGGAGAGGCTCCACCTTCCACCTCTGGTAAGTCGGAGGCTTTCACAGCAGAATGTCTCCCTATATGGTGGTTGTTTTTCCATGCTCCAGGCTGGTTCCCAAAATAGGTGCTGGGGAAGTGGCTCTTTTTTACTCACCAAGGGAAGGGCGTCTTCCAGAAAAGAGGAAGATATCTGGGGATGGAACTGGGGAAGGGGGAAGGCAGACCTTTGGGATTGGTCATTAAGGAAGAGACATTGTGTCTTGTGTTGTGGACTCCAAGCCCATTAATCAGATGTGAGGGAGATGGGCAGCCTAGAGGGGCTGTGACTCATTTCAGAAGAGTGACTTCAAGTACTCATAGGGGTTTTCTTCTCCCATGAAGAGATCCTAGGATCACCTCTTCCCCTTTCTTTTAATTAGGGTAAAGTGCACAGTAATATAAAATTAGCCATTTTGAAGTGTACAATTCAGTGACATTTAGTACATTCACATTGCTATGCAACCGTCTTCTCTACATAGTGATGAGAACTTTTAAGATCTACTCTCTTAACAAGTTTCAAATATGATCTACAGTGTTATTAACTATATTCACCACGCTGTACGTTATATCCCTAGGACTTCTTTACTTTATACCTGGAGATTTGTAGCTTTTGATTCCCTTCACCCATTTTGCCTACCCCTTCCCATTCCTGCCGCCACCTCTGGCCACCACCAATCTAGCCTCTGTACTTGTGAGTTTGGTTTGCTTTTGTTCAAGCTTCTACATAGAAATTAGATCATGTGGTGTTGGTCTTTCTCTGGCTGACTTGTTTCACTAAGCTTAACGTCCTAGCACTTCATTCTTTCTATGGATGAATGATGTTCTGTGTTGTTTATCCATTCACCTATTAATGGATATTTGAGTTGTTCCCCTGCCTTGGCTGTGAATAGTGCTACTATACCTATTCATGTTTAAGTACTTATGTGAGCACCTGTTTTCAATTCTTTTAGGTATGCACCCAGAAGAATGGCAGGCTTATATGAGAATTCTATGTGCAACTTCTTGAGGGACCATTGGCTTGGTTCCTGCAGTAGCTGTATCATTTTACTTCTGCCTCAGCAGTACCCGAAGATTCCAAATTCTTCACATCCTTGCCAACTTTGTTATTTTCAGGTTTTTTTTTAAATAGCCCTTCTACTGGGTGTGAAGCATCTCACCTCAGTTTTGATTTACATTTCCATAATGATTAATGAGGTTGAGCATCTTTTCTTATGCTTGTCACCATTTGGAGAAATGTCTCTTCATGGCCTTTGCCCATTTTTTGATTGGGTTAGAATAGTTTTAACCTGAGAGCTGAACAGGGCCTTGGGGATCGTCTGTTGCCTATCCACGCACCTTCTATTTTAGACATGAGGAAACAGAAACGCAGACAGGTGTAAGGCTGCCCTCAAGATGACACAGATGCTGGCTGAGCTGGAACAGGGCTTGGACTCCTGACAAGGTTCTATGCCCCCCTATAACTCCTTTGCAGATTTAACTGAAGGGCAGGTCACAAATCTGGACAGGCTGGGCTTTGGCTTGAAGGAAAGCTCCAGAGTAGTCAGTCCAGGGTCCCACTGATCTGACTTGCTGGTCCCCAACCTTGGAGGTAGGACCTTAAGAGTAAGACAAGGGCTATGGAGAGTGAAGCTGGCTCAATTCACATTCCACTCGCCATCCTAGATCCTGTCTGTCCCTCCTGCTGTTTTGCTTCACTGTATTTTTATTCCCATGTAAACTACATATACAGGCACACGTGCATACACACATACATACACACACACACGGAGCATTTCCTGTCTCACCACTCTCTTTTCTCCTCACTTTCCCACGTGATCTCTGGAATCCCCATTCCATGGCTTGTTGAGTGGTTTTGTAGTTGCCTGTGAGGTGTGGATCCTGTCCTTCAGACTGGACTTTACAGACCCCCGTGAAAGAGCAGTTCCATGGGGGAGCATGGAATTCTTGGTTGTTATCTCAGATGTCCAGATTCTCACCAGCCTCAGCCTTGTCTGTGCCTCCTGCCTCCCCTGGGTCTTCAGTGGCCCCATACGCATCTCCCTACCAGTTTCTTCCCAGCAGCACCAAACAGTGCTTGGCTCTCTCTTATTTTTTTGCAAACCTCTCTCCTGAACTCATGCCTCCCCCACCACAGCTTTTTCTTTCCTGCTCATTACCTATCCCACCAAGACTCCTCTTCCTCATCCTCACTCATTGATCAGCCGAAGCTCTGGCTCTTGCCTTTCCCTCCCATTCCACTGAAATGGCTCTTACCAAGGTGACCTGCATATTTCTAAATACAACCAGTGCTTTTGAGACTTTGTCTTGCACAACCTCTTGAAAATCTGCAAAATGCCCCTGGTGTTGGGACCAGCACAGTAAGCCATTTTTCATCATTAAAAACTGCATAGGTGAACTCCTTCCAGCTTAGAACCCTTAGGTGGCTTAGATGTTGTCTCTCTTGGGGGTCCTAAACTTGGCTGGTCCAAACATAGAACAGGCAGGAAGACCTAATCTGTAGACCTCACCTGCAGAAGGCCTAGCCTCATGGTTTTGTGAACTGTGCAGGCCTCACAAGGCCCTGTGGTCGGAAGGGCCTGGCCGAATGCTCTGGTGGGGCTGTTTTGAACTTAAACTTTTATCTTTAAACTTGTATTTGGTCAGTGAAATCTAATGGGGCCCTGGAGCTTGTATATGAATAAAGGAAATACACACAATAGGCATGTCCCCATTCTTTGCTCCCTACTCACACGTTAGTGTTCAAGATGCCCTATAGACTCATGGTGTGCAAGAGTCCTGGGAGGCTCAAAGTGAGTACAAGGTAAGTGTGTTACAGGCGCAACCCAATAAGAGGGGAGCTATGACACTTTCCAACCAGAACTTCCTTGGAAATCAGAACATAGACAATGGGGTTCCAGTAGAAGGGAAAGGAGACAGGCACCCATGGTTCCCTTTCCTCCCCCATCAGTGAATCTGGAAGGGGCTCAGTTGGGTCATTTGGCTCAGCGTCTCTCTGGAAGCGGCAGTCAAGCTATCAGTCAGGGCTGCAGTCAACGGAAGGCTTGACCGGGGCTGGAGAATTCACTCACAAGCTCGCTCACCCGTTGTCCGTGTCTTACCACAGGACCCTTTCTATTGGGCTGCGCACAGCACGGTGGCTGGCTCCCTTCAGAGTGAGGGAGGAGAGAGAGCCCCAGACCAAAGGGGCAGGCTCCTATAACCCAATCTGGAAAATGACACAATTTGCATTTCATAGCCAGTCTGTACATGTATATTTTGTTCTTACCAGAACATTTGAGACACTGCACAAAATCAACTCAACTGCTCTCATCTTATCTCTCGTTAGGCACACATTCTGCCATGCTAGGTGTGGAGCCTACTTAAAAAAACAAAAGCAAGACAAAACAAAAGAAAAAGCCATCATGACAAATTGAAAGAGAGTGTGGAAGAAAAGAAAAAGCTTTATATTTTTAATGCCTTCAGTGGAATTTTGTCCTTTTTTTTTTTTTGAGCCAGCACCCCATATTTTCATTTTGTCCTTGGTCCCAGAATTATGTGGCTGGCCCTCAGAGCTGGACCTGGCTGAATAGGGCTTGCTAGATTCTCTGGGCTACAGGTAGCAGGACAGGAACAACTGGCAGGAGGGGAGAAGAGGTAGGGGTGGACAAAGGAAATGGATTTGGTGCAGACTCCAGAACTCCTCTGAAGAGAGGAAGTGATCCATGATGGAATGACTTTCTAGGACTTAAATAGTGAGGTCCCTGGTTCTGGAAGACTCTGTGCAACTGAATAAAGGAAACTTCATTTAAAATAGAGTCGGGGGGCCAAAAGAGGAAGCTCTCATGCCCCACCAACTCACCATCAATTGCAGACTCAACAGGAAGTAGCAAGATTTTCTGCTTGTCCAGCAATAGCCCAGTCAGTGAGAATCTGCCACAGCCACAGCCCAGCCAATGAGAAGCCATCACCACCCTGAACTCTCACTTTCCTCCAATGGACTTTTCTTCCAAGCAACCCCTCCCAGCGTCCTTTTTTCTAGAAGGTAATGTTCCTCTCTTTTTTCCTCTGAACTTGCCTACAGGTTGTCATAGGTGTCTCTGACTGCAGTTTCTCTGCTATTCCGGAATAAACCAATTTTGTGGCTAAACACCATGTTATTTTATTTTCAAGGTCCATAATTGCAAGCAGAAGTTAGGCGTTCTTTACAAGGGATATGATTGAAGAGATCCCTGACACCAGTGCAAAGCATCTTAGAAACCTCCTCAAAGGCTAACAATTCTGTGACTTTTAGTTGGGGAAAGGGGAGGGAGGAAGACAGATTATAGTCCCTTCTCAGAAATCCCTATGTGACATAATGGGAAATATATATTTGGTCTTTGTCTCTGGTTCCTGACACAGAGCTTCTAATACTCTTGGCATTTCCTCAGTGATAAGAGTGTCTTTTGTTATAAATAACAAGCCCCTTTCAACCTTACCTGAGTTTATGCTAAAGTGGTGACTCTTGGTAGCCTCAGGATGGATGCTGGTTGCCTGAGGAACCAGACCTGTGATTAGAGGATTGGAACTTTCAGCCCTACTCTCAGACCTCCTCATCTCCAGTAGGTGAGAGAGGCTGGAGATTGAGTCCAATCACCAACAGCCAATGATTGTATCAATTATGCCTATGTAATGGAACCTCCACAGAACCCCCTAAATGATGGAGTTTGGGGATTTACCAAGTTGGGGAGCATAGGTACATGCTGGAAGGGTGCTGAACTCTGAACTCCACGGAGACAGAAACTCCTGTGCTCAGGACCCTTCTGGATCTTACCTTATGTACCTTTTCATGTGGTTGTTCATTTATAGCCTTTATAATAAACTGGTAATAAAACCAGTAATGTGTTTTGTGGAGTTCTGTGAGCTGTTCTAGAAAACTACCAAACCTGAAAGGGAGGGGAGTTTGTGGGAACCTCTCAGTTTTGTAGCCAAGATGGATAGAAGTGTAGGTTACTTGGGGACCCAATACTTGGGACTGCTGTCTGAAGTGGGGGTAGTCTTGTGGAACTGGCCTTTAAACTTGTGGATCTGAAGCTGATTTGGGGTAGCTGGAGTCACAATTAAGTTGTAGGACACCTACTTAGTATCTGGAGAGTTGGCGAATTGGTTGGTGTGAAGAAAAACACCCCACATTTTTTATGTCAGAAGTTTTATGAGTAAAAACACCTCCCCTTGGGATCAATTATTCCAGAATTCTTTGCTTTCCAGATTTTAGAAAGAAAACACTGTGCATATATCATACATTATGTCAGACTCCTAGGGGAGTTTGAGGAACACCTCAAAATGGAACACTAGTATTTCTGGAGTAAACCATTTGAGCAAAGCCTATGTCAGGGTTTTCTTGGAAAGGGGTTCAGTTCAGGTCAGATTGTTCCACCAAATATGGGAAGCCTCTGGAATTCACAGTTTTTTTGGACTTTGGCGTTGCAGATAAGATACTGTGGATCTGCATGTGAACTTTTAGAACATTTCACTTACTTTGTAGGGTAGGAAAAATCATTTTTCCTCTACCCTTCCAGGTTCTTGGCTGAGGTCCCCTGAAATTAAAAAATGGATTAACGGGGGGCGGGGGGGGGACAGAAATTAATTGACATGTATCCCTCCTGTATGCATGGGAAATACCCAAGAAAACTGAGTAACTCCCCAAAATGGCCCAAGCCACCGCCTTTTTTTTTTTTTTTTTTTGAGAGAGAGAGAGAGAGATAGAGTGTGTGATCAGGAGGTGAAGGGCAGAGGGAGAGGGAGAGGGAGAGAGAGAATCTTTAGCAGACTTCACACCTCGTGCAAAGCCCAACGTGGGGCTCGATCCCATGGCCCTGAGATCATGACCCAAGATGAAATCAAGAGTCAAATGCTTAACTGACTGATCCACGCAGGTTCTCCTAAGCTACCACTTTAAATACCATCTCTAGCTACAGCCCAAAGAAGATGTGGTGGGGCAGTGATGGGAGGTGACCAGGAAAATTAAAATACACAAGGGTAAGGTTGCTGTGCAGATTTAAGTGGTCATCTTCCACACTGATAAAAAGTTTCTAGAGATTTAGTCATCCTCATCTTCCTCGTACAGAGAAGAAGACTCCCTTACAAACGGAGGCTTCCCTTACAAATGCTCATTTCTCTCACAAAAGGGTAACTTCTACTCAGTTTTCTGAGTGTCTCCTGTATCCGCTGTTTCTTGAAAATAACCAGCTGAAAACAATCCTTATACCAAAGAGGCGTAGACTGTGGTTGTGAAGTCTGCTCCCCTTCAACTTGAAAACACAAACAGAAGGAAAATCCCAAACAACATTTAAATGGAGGTGCCTGTAGCATCTTTCGATTTCGTGATTGAAAAGAGGAGCCAGGGCCTGTGCCGTGAGTTAGGTCTGAACGAAAGTACCAGGGGCTACTCTGTGTATTTGATGGTCATGACAGTCTTACGAGTGAGGACTCATGGTCACCCTCTTCTGCAGATGAGGAAACGGTGGTTTACACGGGGCCAGCGCTCATAGTTAGTCAATGTTGGTGCCTGTGTGGGAATCCAAATACCAAACCCTTTCCAGAACATTGAAATCTCCCAAACGGCACCCAGCGAATGCATGTCAGGCAGTGCTATTATTAATGTTGAACTTCTTCCTTATAAGGTAACAAATAGCAAAGGCCCTAAGCCTTCCAAAGCCTCCTGCCTTAGCCTGCTGCCTTAGATCCTTCCCTGGAATCTTCCAGATTTTCACACAGCGTAAAAGGCAGACCCAGGCAAAGCAGGGAGCCTCCTGCATCAGACGCTGTCTCTATTATGACTCTGTATTTTGACTATTACACCCGTTGAGGAGCACTAAGATACTGATTATCCCAACCCTCAGGGGGCCAGAGCACCTGAGGCTGTTGCCTTCCATCAAGAAGAGTGTCCTCCCATACGCACACCAAGTATTTGTAATGTGCGTCCCCCTGAGATAAAGGTTAGAAAGCCCTGCACAAGTGCACGTTCATATTCCACACTTGTCTCAGCCTCATGACCATCTGGAGCTTTTGTTAAAAACACAGATTCCTGGTGTCTCCCCCCCTCCGCCCCCCATAACGGACAGTAATCAGAATTTCCAGGCAGGAGCCCAGGAAGGTGTACTGTGCATAAGCTCTCCAGGGGAGTCCCCTGATTGGACAAGTTTGAAGATCACTGTATCATTCCATTTATTTTGGTCAGAAGGATCGACCCATTCTAATTTGGGGGTGTGACAGTAAAGAACTATCCCAAGCTCTCATACCTAAGCAACTTGATAGCCGAAACCTCCCAGCTCTAACTATTTCCGCTTCTCTACAGCCGCTTCCTCCCTTTGTCAATGTATATGTGTACATTTCCAGTTCCCGTTTCCCACAGTCCAGCTCCACTTCCTGCACTGGTCTGGCTGCCCCATCCCTAGCCAATGGCTGTAGAATATTCCATGAGCGTGTTCTCCCATTGTTCTCCCTTTGCTCCGACCCATTGTTGGGGTCTCAGAGTTAGTGAGCTCCCTCCCCTGCTGACATTTGACCTCAAATGTCCACTCGTCTACCCAGTTCCAGACCGGCTTGCTTGGGCAATAATCTGATAATGTTTCTAATCATGGGGAATTTTCCTTGTGTTCTCTTGCCCAAATATTGAGATTCCTGCACAGGAACTGGTAGCTTAGTTACAGAAAGAAGGCTTTTCTCCCTCCCCTTTTCCCAAGACTGACTGTGGCCCCTCACAAACATTGTGGTTATATCTACAGATGTGTGCTTTTATACCCCAAAGAGCTTTTGGTAAATAGACAGGTGTTTTTGTGTTCCTCTTTTTCTGAAGGATAAGGAAACACGGGGCTGTTGGGGAGAAAACCATTTTATTTCTATCCTTGTAGATTCTTTGGCTGGTCTAATAACCAAATTAACATAAAGCAGATTAATAGGAGAAAACCAAGTTTAATTACATAACCCTGGGGCCTGATAAGATTCTGAGACCCAAGGACAAGCAGACAATTGAGGCTTATGTGCTGTCTTGAGTTAAGGATGGGATGGGGCGGAAGGCTTCTAAGAGGGTGATTCAAAAGATGGTAAGAAGAGCAGATGCTGGGTAATTAGATGTTTGTCCTGCCGAACAGAAAGGTCATTCAGATAAAAGAGGTACTCTGGGTAATAGCTCACTTGCTGGACCAGGCCCCTTCTCTGAATTCTTTTAGGAGGTTTATGGGAGAGGTAAAAGTTTTCTTGAGTCTGCCGGGTCTTAATGACTTCAGCTAATAACATTCCTCAGGCCAAAGTGGCACATAGTGGGGACACTTGTTCTGAACCCCTTTAGGGCCAAATGGAATATTCTGGGGGGACATTATTACTGATGTTACTGAAAAAAAAAACTGAAATTCTTTTCTGTTTAGGTCTCAGGAAATAAACTCTTAAATTTAAAATCATTACTGCTCATAAACCTCTTGTTCCTTCATTTTCCAGTCTGTTGATTCTGTGGGAATAATGGTTTCAATAGCATGAAAATTATACGTTAAGATGCTGATTCACATTTTGTTGTGGAACTGGTCTGGAATTGGAGCCTGGCAGCCTGTCTTTTACTGCATCACCATAGAAAAGTCACTTAACTTCTCTAACCCTCCTCCCCCTTTTTTACATGAAAAGGTGATGGCAATTGCATTAGGTGCAAAAATGGTTACAATCCTCCACCCTTCCTAAATCCTCACCCTTAGCAATATGTTGCATCCATCAAGAAGTGGTAGATTTTCTATTTCTCATCCTTCTGAATCTGGGTGGACATTTTAATTTGCTTTGGCTAAAAGAATGATGGGCACCAGTTCCAAGTCTAAGCTCAAGAAGCCTTGCACACTTCTGCTCTCTATCAGAGCCCTGCCCAGCTGCAATGTGAGAAAACATGGAATGGCTTACTGGAGGATGAGAGGCATGTGGAGCAGAAAGGAGCCTCTCTGGGAGCAACCGTTCAGATCAGCTGGCCTCCGTCTGCTTGGCAGCTAAGCATGGAGATGTAAATGAACACAGCCGAAGCTAGAAGACTTCCAGCTGAGCCCAGCCCAATCTGTCTACATGCAGAACAGTGAGTTAAATAAGTGGTTACTTCTTTTCAAGCCACTATTTTTGGAGTGGTTTGCTAGGTAGAAGAGCTGATATAATATGCTTATGTTTTAGTACTTTCGTGTAAATAAAATTAGGCACTGTACATTAAACACCTGAATCAATACATACTGATAAACAGACTTGCTTAGATGACCTGCTAATCCAGCTAAGGTATAAATTTTTTACCTCTCCAGTAGAACATGTCAGCTTCAGGGTCCATGGCCTATATTTAAAAATAAATACATTTCCTTGAAAAAATATGGCAGTAACATAAATGGAACATTTCAAAAAGAACTCATAAAACTTAGCTATCATCCCACTCCCTCTAACACAGGATGGAGTCCATATACCTTAGCAGGACTCACAAAACCCTTCAAGGTTATGGTCAAGGTCCTGCCTCCCTCCACCGCCCCCCCCTTCCTGTTCCTTCTTATTATCTTCAGATGTTCGTATAAGTAACATCTGAGACATCCATGAGGTAAAATGCCTCTATTTGGTTTCTTAAGGAAACAAAAACTCACAGGTAAAATCCATTTTTTAATCAACCTTATTGGGGTATGATCTACATGCAATATATTCACAGCTTGATGAATTTGACAAATGCATACACCAGGTAACCACCACTTCAATGGAGAGAAAAGCATTTCCAGCACCCCCAAATTTTCCCCTGTATGTATGTATGAATTCCATTCACACCCATCATTCAGGTCACCACTCATCTGATTTTCATCTCTATAGAGTCAGCGCATCTGTTCTGAGAACTTGTGAATGCCACGGCCATTCAGCAGGTACCCTTTCTTGACTGACTTCTTTCTCCCAGGATAATGTTTTTGAGGTTCATCTATGCTGAGGTGCGTATCAGTAGTTCATTCCTTTGTATTGTAGGGGCCTACTTAGCTAGAGCGACTCCATCTCGTTTAAACAGCCATTTTGTTGTTTATGCAGTAAAACTTAAACCGACCCTGCCCGCGCCCCCCCCCCTCCCCGGGGGAACTTACTTAAAAGCAAGTCTGGGAAACCAGTAAAATATGGGAAACCAGTCCCTGATAACAGAGCCCAAATACAAGGACAGGTCAGGTCAGGTGGAGATAACAGAGCCCAGAATGCAAGGGCGAGTCAGGCCAGGTGGAGACATCCAGTCAGTAAAGGACACATACTATCTCCCTAACTGCCAAAGAACGTAAACCCCGCCTTTTGGGCGCCAAAGCAGGGCGCCAGTTCCGACCAGAGTGATAGGCTCATTCAAACAGCTACTATAGGGTAATTTGTAATTCAATTGGCCACCTGTGTGTGACCTAGCATGACTATGCAACTTTCTCTGTGTGTTACAGTCTCATTGGCCGGGCTCAACCACATGGCCTTTGCTCTATAAAAGCTAGTCTGTGAGGCTGCGGGTCCTCGCTCTCTCCACAAGAGACGGCCCCGGCTGGACAGTTTGATTCTTGGTGCTGGCGTGAAATAAAGCTTTGCTTGACCTTTGCTTTGTATCAGTCTCGCTCCTTTGATCACGGACCCCATCAGTATTGCTGAGTAATTGTCCATTATATGGCTGTACTACCTTGTGTTTATCCAGCTGGTGGACATTTGAGTTGTTTCCAGTTTTGGGCTTTTCTGAAGAAAGCTGGTAGGAACATTTATGTGTAGGTTTTTGTTGCTGTTGTTGTTTGTTTTGGGTGTGTGTGTACCTATATTTTCATCTTTGGTAAAACCTAGAAGTATAATTGTTAGAGTACATAGCAAGTATATTTTATGAGAACCACCCAACTGTTTTCCAAACATTTGTACCGTTTTATGCTCTGCCAGTTGTGCGTGACAATTCCAGTTGCTTCTTGTCCTTGCCACACTTGATCTTATCAATTATTGGCCATTTGCAGATTTTATCTTGTGAAGTCTCTATTCATGTCTTCCACTATCCCCTTTTAAGTTGGGTTGTTTTAAAATTTTTTATTAGTGAGCTTCAGGTGTCTTTTGTGTAACCCGAATACAGATCCTTTGCCGGATGTTATCTACTATAACTGTAAGTGTTTTCTCCTGGTCTGTAGCTTGTTTGCTTACCTTTCTAATGATATCCTTTGAAGAGTCAAAGGTTTGAATTTTATTTTTCTTTTTAAGTAGGCTCCCAACCTGGGGCTTGAACTCATGCCCTGAGATCATGACCTGAACTGAGCTCAAGAGTTGGACACTTAGTTGACTGAGTCACCCAGATGCCCTGGACTTTTGAATTCTTAAGATGTCCAATTTATCAATTGTTTCATGGCTCGTGCTTTTTGTGCTTTAAATCTTGGCTTACTGCAATGTCATAAGTACTTTTGCTTCTGTTTTATGGTTTCAACTTTTAAGTCTAAGCTCCATTTCAAATAAATTTTATGTATGCTGTGAGGTAGTTTGAGGTTTATATTTTTCAGTTAGAGATCTACAGTTGAGTCTTGAACAACAGGGTTGTGAACTGTGTAAGTCCACTTATATGTGGGTTTTTTTCCACTAAACGGAGTAGAGTGTAAACGGAGTACAGTACTATAAGTGTACCTTCTCTTCCTTATGCTTTTCTTAATAAAGAAAAGAAATCTCTCACAAAACAAACTGAGGGTTGATGGGGGGAGGGGGGTTGGGAGAAGGGAGTGGGGTTATGGACATTGGGGAGGGTATGTGCTATGGTGAGTGCTGCGAAGTGTGTAAACCTGGAGATTCACAGACCTGTACCCCTGGGGATAAAAATATACTATATGTTTATAAAAAGAAAAGAAAAGAAATCTTTTCTCTCTCTTACTTTTTTTTAAAAAAGATTTTATTTATTTATTTGACAGAGGTCACAAGTAGGCAGAGAAGCATGCAGAGAGAGAGAGAGAGAGAGGAGGAGGAAGTAGGCTCCCTGCTGAGCAGAGAGCCTGATGTGGAGCTTGATCCCAGGACCCTGGGATCATGACCTGAGCCAAAGGCAGAGGCTTTAACCCACTGAGCCACCCAGACACCCCTCTTCTCCCTCTTACTTTACTGTAAGAATATAGTATATTATACATATAACATACAAAATGTGTGTTCATTGACCTCTATGTTATTGGTAAGTCTTCTGGTCCACCGTAGACAACTATGAGTTAAGATGACCATTAAATATGATGCTATCTGTGACCTGTCATTGTTGCCCTCTATTAGGATTGAGGAAGTTTGCTTTTTCTACTCTTAGATTTCTGAGAGTTGGTTCTTCCCACTTCTTAAATTTTTTATTTTAGACTATAAATGGATGTTGAAACTTGTCAGATGTTTTTTCTATATTTATTAAGATAACCACATGGTTTTTCTCCATTCTGTTAATATAGTCAATACATTCATTTTTAAAAATAAGTTCTAAGTGGGACGCCTGGGTGGCTCAGTGGGTTAAGCCTCTGCCTTCGGCTCAGGTCATGATCTCAGGGTCCTGGGATCGAGCCCCACATTGGGCTCTCTGCTCAGCAGGGAGCCTGCTTCCCTCTCTCTCTCTCTCTCTGCCTGCCTCTCTGCCTACCTGCGATCTCTCTCTGTCAAATAAATAAATAAAAATTTTTTAAAAAAGAAGATACCATTAAAAAAAATAAGTTCCAAGTAACTTCAAACTTACATAACATTCACTCC
This sequence comes from Enhydra lutris kenyoni, assembly GCF_002288905.1. Classification (NCBI taxonomy): domain Eukaryota; kingdom Metazoa; phylum Chordata; class Mammalia; order Carnivora; family Mustelidae; genus Enhydra; species Enhydra lutris. The sequence continues at coordinate 25,708,605 of NW_019154104.1, read as the reverse complement.
TTTCAAGGATGTGACTCAACGATGTTTAGTAGCATTATTGAGTGCTGCAATCATGATGATGAATTAGTGTTAGGTCACCTTCATTCCCCTGGTTAAGATCCTTCAAGCCCATTTCAGTTAATCCCTGTCCACCCCCCTCCATTCCCAGGCAACCACTCATCTACATGATAACATTCGCTTTTTCTGGACCTTTCCATTATACGTGGAATCATACTGTACGTGGTCTTTCGTGTCTGGTCTCTTCCACTTAGCATACTAGTTTAAGGTTCTTTCCGTGATGTAACACATGTGAGTAGTTTGTCCCTCCTATTGCCTATCCATTGTGTGGATATACCCATTTCATCCACTCACCAGTTGAGGGACATTTAGGCTGTTCTTGGCTTTTGTGAATAATGCTGCTATGAACATTGATGTGTCAATTTTTGGGTGAACATGTGCATTTCCCTTAAGCAGACACCCAGGAATGGTGTTGCTGTGTTGTCTGGTAGTTCTATGCTCAACCTTTAAGAAACTGCCCAGCTGGTTTTCACAGTGGCTACACTGTTGGATCTTTTTGAGTGTTAAATCAAACTTGATTTCCTAGGATGAACGCCCCCCACCCCTTGGTCATGATATAAGAGATTTTTTCCCCTTGTACATGTTGCTGATTGGATCTGTTAATTTTTTCGAGTATTTTTGCATCTATAATTACAAGGGAACTTTATCTGTACTTTTCTTTTCTGGAAATGTCTTTGTTTGTTTTGGAATCAGGGTAAAGCGAGCCTCATAACACAAATGGGGAAACGTTTCCTCTTCCTCTCCTTTCTGAAGGAGTTTGTGCAATGTTGATATTAGTTCTTTCTAAAGTATTTCACAGTATTCACGAAGGAAGCCACCTGGACCGGGGGTTTTCTTTGTGAGAAGGTTTTTTCCTACAAATTCAACTTCTTTCATAGTTACGGGTCTCTTGATAGATTATTTCTTCATGAATTAGTTTGGCAAAGCCGAGTGTTCCAAGTTGTTGCATTGAATGACATTACAGTTTTTACAATATGCTTTACCTGTTCTTTAACTGTTTGTGGGATCTGGCTGGCGCGGAACCCCAACACCCCCCAATCATGACTCAATCATGTGACCTTTATTCTGCTCTCAGCCCCTCGTAGCCACTACCTGAGATGTCGGGTGTTCTCACCCCGCAAGCATGCAGCCCAGTATTCACCGAAGGACTTGTAAGGATCCGGAACATGGATTTATGCTCGCCCTAGCTCCCTCCTGTCTGCCCCACAGATTTCAACCACTTCAGCTTCTCCGCCTCCTGCCTCCCGGGATCAGAGGAACTCTGCGGTCTGTTTAGACTCCAGCTTGCCGCATCACAGTTGGGAAACCATCCTCATGGAGGGGCTGGGGTTATAATGGGGCTCTTCCTGTAAGTTCCCCTTCTCCCGGGGCTGGCACGCTCGCGCTACGTAATGTCCAATGCCAAACAAACAGTTACTTATCTATTTGTCTCGTGTTTTGGTTGTTTACGGTGGGATGATTAGTTGGGTAGTTACTCCATCAGAGCTGGAAAGCAAAATCTACTTTTTTAGAAGATTTTATTTATTTATTTGAGAGAGAAAGAGAGCGAGCGAAGAGGGAGAGGGACAAACAGACTCCCCGCTGAGTGCAGAGCCTGATGGGGGCCTCCATCCCAGGACCCTGAGATCATGACCTGAGCTGATGGCAGACACTTAACTGACTGAGCCACCCAGCACCCTACAAAATCCATTTTTAGGCTTTAACCTCTTTATCATAAATCCTTTCAAATGTTTTCATGCAATCTTCATAATTGTTTTAATGAATCTGTATTCTTCCCCTCATTTGATACCATGCTTTATTAATCTATGATTCTTATAAAGCACACTCAGATCATTTTCAGGAAGCAGCCATCTTAGGTAATGACCAATCTGTACCTGTAGCCTTTTGCTTTTGTGCCTATGGAGCAAACGCCTCAATGTGAAATTATTTTGAGTCAAAAGATGCGAACATCTTCATGGCTTTGTAGATGTAGGAGCATGTAGCTTTCTGGCACATTTGTATCAATAGCAATACTGAGCTGTTGTAATTTTTTTCAAGTTTAGTCTATTTTGTACTGATTTCTAGTGAAAATAAACATTTTGCTCCTCTTTGCTAGGCTTCTTGAGAATATAAGTTGGGCTGTGTGTGACAGACACTACGATTTCATTTTTTCTTTCTCACATCTGTCTTGTTTAATTTCTGCCTGTTTTGTTATATCCTGTTATATCCTCTGTAGCAGAGGCAATGCTTCCCTTCAACTCATGTGTAGTGTTTCAGAAAGCTTTTGCATCTGGAATGAAAGTTCCTTCGTCCAGTAGGTCAATTCTCCTTCATGGCATTCATGTATTTCTTATATTTTATTCATGGACCCAAAGTAAATGTGAGGTTTGGGGGGTTTTGCATCTGTTTGCATTTCTCACTCTTCCTATCTCTGTGCATTTTTTTCCGGTGCTTCCACACAGGCCCCAGGGACCTAGAACAGAAATTTGACCTGCACTTGGGTTTTGGAGCTCTTGTTTCCTGTTGACACCAAGGAAACCACAATCTGGCTACAGAGAGAGTGGGGAGGAAGGGCCTTGGGCCAGTGGCAGAGCCTTTGTCCTCCCTACCACACCACCTCCCTTTCCCAAAGGCTTTGATAAAGTTGTAGTCACAAGCAATGGGCCATTTTTTTCGCAACTCCTTCCACAAATTGAGCCCACCCCCAGGCCCCCCCAGCCCCCCAACTGGATCTGGTTCCCTGTCTTTAATCTGTGAGCTTGGTCAACTCCCTCCTTTGTTACATCGAATTTCACTAAAGCTTTGCATTCCTGTTCTCTTTCTAGTTCTCAAGGACGTATACCTTGCTTCCTAGTCCCATTTCATCTCCTCTGAGTGTCTCTTCCTTCTCTTTTCTTCTTTCATTGCTACCCATTTGGGAGTGGTGTTCAAGCATGAAGTCCCCCTTCTCCATCAGTGACCCAATGCCTAACCTGACACAGACAAAACCCTTGTTTCCCCCGTGTTTGTATGCTACATCCCACCCCTATGGGCCCAAACTTAGTCCCTTTTTACCTGGGGGTGGTTAGCACACAAAATGGTGTTTGTTTGCTCAACCTGCAAAATGCTAATTCAGGCCAGTGCTGCTGCCCTTTTGTTCCCAAGGGTTGACTCTGAGTCAATTGAAATTAACAAATGTTTATTGCCGTCAGCTATGTTTGGTTGGTGGGTTTGAGGATTAAAATACACCAAAGCAAAACAAACCATGTTAACAGCTCCTCCTAATAAGGAAAGGTCACACTTCCATGATTAATCTTTCCCAAGTGTCACTTGGTCTGAAAATCTTTGGTGGCCTCCGAAAACCCTACTTGCTTCTGAGGACTTGACAATTTTCACTGCCATCTACCTGTCCAAACTTCTTTGTCCGTCCTCTGTACTTTAGCTAAGCCTATACCCTCCCACCTCAGTCAGTTCCCGTCTTTGCACGTTTGCTCAAACCTGCAGGATATTTGCTTGTAGCTGGAGCAAGGGCTGTTGGATATTCTAGTCTGGGGCTTCAGATAGTACTGTGTCCTGGGGACATGGCCTTAAGATCTAAAAGCACAGGGATGTATATTAGTCTGCTAGATCTGCCGGAACTGGCTGGTTAAACAGCAGAAATTCATCTGCTCATAGTTCTGGAAGTTGGAAGTCTCACAGCAGGGAGCAGACTGCGTTGCTTTCTTCTGTCCTTGGCTTGCCCTTGACTGCTCTGCTGCTCTCTGTGTGTAAACATCCCTGCTGTCTCTCTGTCTTGATTTCTTCATCTTATAAGGACACCAGTCAGATTGGATTAGGGTCCACTCTAATGATCTCATTTTAACCTAATCACCTCTTTAAAGATCCCATGTCTGAACACAGTCACATGGGAGGTTAGGGGGTTAAGGGCTTATTAAAAAAAAAAAAGAGAGAGAGAAGAGAGAGAGAGAGAGAAAGAAAGAAAGAATAAAGAAATAATAGGTCACAAATGGAGTCACTTTTGCTAAGCCCTACCAAGATTTAATACCTAACCTAATTGCAGGTTCCGCCTCCCCCAGCAATGGAATTTTAAACCACTCAGTCTGGATTTTCCTAATCAGCCCTAGTGAGGAAGTCTATGTAAGACCCTCTGCCTTTTCCTAAGGGAAGGTAACCTCGCCTGAAATCATCCCTGCTTTTAGAACCTTCTTTGTCCCACCCTCTGCTTCTAAAAACCTTCCATTTTGCAAAGCTCTTGGAGCTCCTTTCTACTTGTAGATGAGGTGACGCTGCCGATTCATGAATTGTGGAATAAAGCCAATTAGATCTTCAAATTTACTCAGTTGAGTTTTGTTCTTTGACGGGCATCTGTCTGAGTTCTGGGGGGCATAAGGTTGAGTCCCTAGCAAGATGGGTTCTGAGATTGTGGGGATGGGTGTTCTGATGGTGAGAATGGAGGGCGTGGGTGAGGTCTACACCCCAGAGATCAATGAACAAATGCACTGGTAGTAACCCACTAGCATTCTGAGCTGTATTCTTTTAACACAGATATACTTTATTTGGCCATTCTTCTTATTTTTTTTTTAAGTTATTTTCACAAACAAAGGTTCTCTTTATTACTTTTCTTGAAACCAGCTTCGCTTTTGGTGTACTTTTGATGGAGGCCTTAGCCCAGGGAATGATCTTTCTGTCATACAGAAGACAACGTAGCAATGGCCTGGTAGATGCAACAGGTGCTCAACATCATTCTGGAGACACAGGAGGGCCTGGCAGGGCTCCAGAGAACGAGGAGCACACTGTGTCTAGAGTGTCAGCCCCTCCTCAGATCCCATTGACTGCCATCCTGTGGTCAGGCATCCCCAACGTGGCTTGACTTTTCAAAGGAAGCAGAAAAAATCGCATTTTTAAAATGTACAATACCCCCACTTTAAAATACCAGCTCTACTGCTTAAAAAAACACCGTGAAGCTCAAACAAAACAAATTGTTATGTTGTATTTCTAATCTTAGGCATAAAGTGAGAAAAAAGAAGCCCTAGGACAGTGCTCAGAGAGGTTCTCCTTTTTAATGGCTAGAATTTTGCAATCTCTCCTGACCCAGTTAAGAATAACGATTGGATGCTGAAATCATTAGGCAAAAGGTTAATATGGGACTTTATATGCGGGGACCTTACCCTTCTCATGGTGGGGCAACAGACATGATGCTTTTCCTGGTGTGTGATGTAATAGGAAATGCCCAAGACCACCTAAGAACACCACCAAAATCCCTCAACTGAAATCTAGTCAAGCTTCTAGATCAGATTCCCAGCTTACAGGAAATTCCAAGGTCAGAGGAACCCATTAAAGGTCATTACAAGTATGTAGGAAATTCTACTGGACAAATGGTCTGAGTTGTTTTTTTAAGGGGGCAAAAAAGAGAGGAACCATTACAGATTAAAAAAGATTTAAGAGACAAATCAGATGCACGCAATGTGTAAACTATATTTGGATCCCGATTAGAATGACTGCTTAAACAAATAGTACTGAGACTAGTAGGAGAAATTGGACTTTGCCTAGGTATGCACAGACATGGACGGAATTACTTTTAATTTTATTACACGTGACTATGATTTTGCAGTTGTACATTTTAAGATTTTTTTTTTTTTTTGACAGACAGAGATCACAAGTAGGCAGAGGCAGGCAGAGAGAGAGGAGGAAGCAGGCTCCCTGCTGAGCAGAGAGCCCGATGTGGGGCTCGATTCCAGGACCCTGAGATCATGACCTGAGCCGAAGGCAGAGGCTTTAACCCACTGAGCCACCCAGGCGCCCCTGCAGTTATACGTTTTAAAGGCTTTATCTGTTGGAGGCAAAAACTGAAGTATGTATGGGTGGAATAATATGATATCTGGGATTTGCTTTAAAGTACTCTGAGATGAGAATGGAGGGTACAGGAAATAAGATGAACAAAAATAATTATTGAAGCTGGTGGTGGTGAATATGTGGTGGGGGTTGTTGTATGAGTCACTCTACTTTTATGAATATTTTAAAAATTCTATAATGAAAAAGAAATGAGAAGCCCAGCATGAATTCTGGATAAGCAGGGGGCCCTTGGGCAGTGTGTTACCCTCGCTGATCCCATTTCTGACACAATGTCTTGATATGCAACCATTAGCTGTCTTCATCTAGATCTTGTCTTTCTTTCAGCAAACACTAAGTAAATACCTATTATTGATAGGCTGGGCAGGTGCGAGTCCAAAAAGAGATGTTATTTTGGCATTCTGCACCCAATTCCAACATGTGGGGCTCTTTTCTGTACCACCAACCCATTCTCTAACACCAGCTGGGTGTCGTACAATTTGATTCCATTGGGACACTGTTTACCTGGAGGTAGCACCAGATCCCACAGGTTAAGGGCTCAGTCCTACAGAATTGTCCCCTCTTCCTCACCTCAGACACTGACCAGAAGTCCAGGTGGTCACCTGTGCTTGTGGCCCACCAGTTATAGATCAGAGGTGCCAACGACCCCCTCCTTGGGTTGGATTCATCTTCTGGAGAAGCTTACAGAACTCAGAGAAACATTTTACTAACTAGATCACCAGTTTGCTAGAATAGGATATAATTCAGGAACAGCCACATGGAAGAGATGCAAAGGGTCAGGCATGGGGGAAAGGCATGGAGTTTCATGCCCCATCTAGGTACACTACTCTCCCATACCTCTACTTGCCCACCAACCTAGAAGTTCTCCCTACCTGTCCTTTTTGGGTTTTATGGAGGCTTCATTACATAGTCGTGATTAATGAGTCATTGGCCATTGGTGACTGATCCCACCTCCAACCCTTCTGCCCTCCCCAGAGGCCATGGGGGCAGGACTGAAACTTCCAGCTCCCATCCCTAAAGTCACCTCATTCACACCATGAAAGACACCTTTAGCTTCTCTTCACTTAGGACATTCCAGGGGTTTTAGGAGCTCTGTGGCAGAAATGGGGATGAAGACTAAATATATATTTCTTATTATAGATCACAATATCAGCTATTTTTACAAAGGGATGTTTTCTTTCCTAATTCTTTGAAATAAGCTTCCCTTATTTCTCCGAACTTCTGGCGCTCCTGGCCTATGCACTGGACCCTCCCATTTAGAGACTGAACCATCGGGAGCCGACTCCTCTTGTTCTTGTCATTGCTGTGTTGCTCTGTAACATCCCTGTTTATGGAGAGCTTATTGTGCACTTTATTTGTCACGGATTTTTTTTTGCACAAATTTGGCTTTTTTAAACACTGCCTTGAGTACTATCTATCTGGACTGTTGCAGCTATTCTTTTGGCACCCCTGAAATTTTGTGCCAAGATTAGTGCCTTATTGCCTTACTGGATCCTGGCCCCACAGGTAGGTCTCTCAAGTGCTTGAAACTGTGTGAACATCTGTTATTCTATTTATGAATGTTCTGAAACCTTCTATGGCACTTCTCAAACATCTGGACAGAAAGCAGGACAAAGAGAATTGGTCCTCCTAGTGGAACCCTGGGTGGCACTGGAGACCTACAGTTCTCCCCAAATCCTCTCCTCATTGTCTTACTTACATTGCAGTTTGATGGCTGAGAAGATGAGGAAGGAGGGGGGCAGGAGGTTTTCTTTCTAGAAGTCAAGGCCTTTCTATGGCCCCAGTGGGGCTCTTTGTTGCTGATCTCCTTCAGCAGGCCACTGTTTCTTTCCACTGACTCCAGGACTCCTCCTCTGCTTCAGGACACCATCTTCTCTCCCCTTCATGTATCAAGACATCGGGACCTCAAATTTGGCTGGCAATGTCTCTGGGTGCAGCAGGGGGCATCACACACCACCACCCCCAGAGTCACTATGGTCATTCCCAATTGTGCCCTCAGCTCCTGTCAGCAACTTGTCCTTCTGGGGCTTCATGGTAGATTCTTAGCAGTCATGAATCCTACAGGCTGCCTACAGACTCTGTATGGACTGGCATTTCTCCCTGCTCATTTTCCTTTTTTAAAAAAAATTGAACAAAGAATCACTCTTGGGTGTTTCAGAGTTGATATTGCCAACTCTCTATCTCTCACACATCTACCATTTCACGTAGGGCAGAGGGAAACCCACATCCGTATGGCTTAAGCTAGAAACAATCTCAATAGTTTGAAATGGAGGCCATGTTGGTTTGGGGCTTATTTTTCCAAAAGATGTAAAGACAAACAGAAGGTGACCATGCAGCACACTCTGGCTTTTAATAAGACAGAATGACTTTCTCTCCCCACACTGGTGAAGGAGAACGGTATATGCCACACCATACTATGCCATTTTGGCATATTGATTATTTTGAATTAAAGGAACTTGAGGGGGCACCTGGGTAGCTCAGTTGTTAAGTGTCTGCCTTCGGCTTGGGTTGTGGTCCCAGGCTCCTGAGATTTAGCCCCATGTCAGGCTCCCTGTTCCACAGAGGCCTGCATCTCCTTCTTCCTCTGCTCCTCCCCACTGCTTGTGTGCTCACTCTCTTTCTCTCTGTTAAATAAGTAAATAAAATCTTTAAAACAACAAAACAAAAAAACCTTGAGAAACAACCAGCACAAGAAGGACACCTTGACACTTTCCTTTGTCCCCCGAAAACAGGAGATGAATCCCTCTGTGAGAAGATTCTCCACATCTTCTCTTCTCCGCATACCAGGAGGGTAGAAGGCACCCTTATCACCAGAGGCATGGAATTTAAGAGCTGAAAAATAAAGCTTATCACTTCACCAATTTACTACCTCCAGGCCCAAACCTTTTTCTTGTCAATATTCCACAGATTCATGGTTTTTTTTTGTTGTTGTTGTTGTTTTTTTTGTTGTTGTTTTTTTTGTCTAAAAGGCATAAAAGCTTACTGCTTTGGTCACCTCTTTGAGCCTCAAAGTAACTGTGTGTATGAAATTAGATTTGTTGTCTTCTATGAATCTGTCTTATGTCAATTCAATTATTAGACCAGCCAAAGAACTTAAAAGGGAGGAGGGAAAAAAATTTCCACCCCTATACTGACGTCCCTTCCGGGGAGTTACTTCTCTAAGATGTTCTTGAATTAATAATGTCCATGATTCTCCTGAGAGAAAACCTCTCACAGGGAGGTTTTGATTCTTGGGCCCCTGTGAAAGGAGCCCATAACAGTAATGCTGGGGATGTGCTTATAGATTTCTGGTACCATAGCCTCTGCTGGGTCTGAAATGAGGAAAGGGAAGAAAGAAGACTTGCGATTAGTTAAACTGTTGACACCATGCTTAACACATAGTAGGCACTCAATAAATGTTGTCAACTGGGTGGATGGACCAGCATTAAGACATCACCCAAGAATATGTGACCCAGTGGTGCAAAAACAATGAATACTGTTATGCTGAAAATAAATTAAAAAAATTAAAAAAAAAAAAAAAAAGAATGACATGGAGGGGCCCCTGGGTGGCTCAGTGGGTTAAGCCTCTGCCTTTGGCTCTGGTCATGATCCCAGGGTCCTGGGATAGAACCCTGCATTTGGCTTTCTGCTTAGCAGGGAGCCTGCTTCCCTCTCTCTCTCTGTCTGCCACTCTGCCTACGTGTGATCTCTGTCTGTCAAATAAATAAATAAAATCATTTTTAAAAAAAGAATATGTGACCCAATTTCTTTCTTTTTTTTAAAGATTTTATTTATTTATTTATTACCAGTGGGAAGCTGAGCAGAGGGAGGGGGAAAGAGAGAATCCCAAGCAGACTCCACACTGAACGTGGGGAGCTGAACTTGGGGCTCTATCCCACAACCCTGAGATCACGTCCTGAGCCAAACCCAAGAGTAAGACACTCAGTCAACTGAGTCACTCGGGTGCTCCCTGTGTGATCCAATTTCCAGAGATTTTGTGAAAGGTCCACTCCCCACTCACAAACTTCCTATTACCTTCAGTGGTAAGCCTAGAATTCCTCCATAATTGCTTGTGGCTTAAAACCTTGCTCCTTATTGTATGTTACCAACACTCAAAATGAAGGAAGTCTCCAGAGGACAGGTGGGAGATAGGAGTAATTTTTCTGGGCTTGTTGTGTTTCTTGAAGTCTGCGTTTGGACCAGCGAAGTCCTTTGGGAATAAGAACCAGGTATTTCATCTTTGTGTCCTCTGGGTCTTGCACAGAATATGCTACCCCAAAATATGCCTTGTTGACACATGGATTATTTTGAGAGACAGCAGTTAAAGGCTGTTGAGAGGCAGCATTTAGAGGCTCTGAAAACAGTAGAAGTTAGTTGTAAGGGATATTTGTTTTTGTAAAAGTAATCCTCATTTGCAAGCCTGTCTCCCTCTCTGTACCAAGAGAAAGGTCATTCTAAATCACAGGAGACTCTCCTCACTAGAGCAGGCGTGGCTTCAATGTGAGTAACACCCTTGCCCTTGTTCACCATGCTTTTTCTGGTAACTTTCCATACCTGGCCTCTCCCAAGCCCCTCACTACAAACATGCTTTCCTCTGTCTTTAGTGCCCATGTAATATTTAAGCTGGTGGTGTAGGCCACCTCAGAGGAATGGCTCATTCTTCTGTGAGTTCTCCTATGTCTTTATGAGGTATATGTTAATTATCTTATATTTATTTTCCTCTTGTTAGTCTGTCTTATTGCAGGGGGGTGGTCTCAGTTGAGGGCTCAGAAGGATAGAAAGAAAATTATTTTAATAGGCAGTCAAGAAATGTCCTTTGGTCCCTTGAATAAGTGACAGGGAGAAGGCACTCTTGACTTGTTAGTGGTTAGCATAAGGATTCGTGCGCGGTGGGTGGTCACTGAAGGCTTACTCAGTGCAGGGCCAAACAAATGATTTTTCAGAACACTGGGAAGTGAGAAATATTTTGGCCTGGAAAAGTACAGATTCAGGCTGGCTTTTAAACATACTCCAATCACACTCAACTGCTGACGAACTTGCTTCGAAAATGTTAATTTCCTCCCTTTAACTCAGTGCCTCTCTGAGCAGATTAAGATGTTTATCAGTGAATCCTTAGAGGGACCCTGAAGCCAGCACTCAGGGCCTTGGGAGAGGACCAAGGAGTTGTGAAATGTTTGGAACAGGGCAGCTGGAGGCCCTGTGACTCTTGGCCCCTTCTCCCACCTTCTTCATCCCATCAGGGAAAAGGACATTAGACTTTGTCGAGCATTTACTCCACAAGGAATATTCCCTGTAGTATCAAACTTAAACCACACAACCACCCTAGACAGTAGGTATTATTCTCACTTTACAGATGGAAACTAACCATTATGAAGGTTAAATAACTGGCCCCAACTCGTGTGTGTGGGAGGGTAGACGGCAAGGCTGGAGTGCAAACAGAGTCCTAAAGTTTGTGCCTTGCCGCCATGCTGCTTCCTGCAAGGCTGCGGGATGTTAGCCCCACCCACCCCTGTTGCTTAAGCTGCTTTTCTGAGTCCCAGATCTGACCATGCCAGTGCCCATACCAAGCCCTATGGCAGCAGCAGCCACTTCTGGAATATATGCTCTTTCCCAAGAGCAAACACAACCAGGAAAGCCATTTACCTTCAAAAGACTTCCCACAGATACCTACTTTTAAAATTTTTTTTCCTTTTTAAAAAAAATTTTTATTTATTTTTATTTCTTTTCAGTGTTCCAGAATTCATTGTTTATGCACCACACCAAGTGCTCCATGCATATGTGCCCTCCATAATACCCACAACCAGGCTCACCCATCACCCACGCCCCATCCCCTCCAAAACCCTCAGTTTGTTTCTCAGAGCCCACAGTCTCTCATGGTTCATCTCCCCCTCCGATTTCCCCCAACCCACAAATACCTACTTTTAAGTAAAATGGTCTCTTTTAAAAAATGTAATAAGCACTATTAAAAAACAAAATTTAACTGAGTAAATTTTAAAGATCTTTGTGACTTTGTTCAGACCATTCATGAATCAGACAGTATCCCAGCAAGAGGATGGACGTTAGCTCCAAGGACTGTACAAATCAGAAGACTCTCAGAGGCAGAAGGGGGCAGGACAAGGAAGTAGCCAGCAAGGACTGGATTATTTCAGCAAGATCACCTTCCTCAGGCAGGTGACCTCCCTGGTGCTGACCAGGTAATTCCACGTTGATGGGTTGAGATTACATTCCTGGGGGTGGGGGTGGGAGTGGGGCTGAAACTCCAGTTTGGTGACATGGGCTTAGCACAAGTGACTCCATTTTAGGCCTATTATCTCTTTGAAACGAGTCCCCCTTTGGATCAGACTCACAGTTTAACTAGAGGTGTGATCAAAGTGTAAGGCATTAGCACCACGCCTGGCTACAGTTCTGAAGTTCTTGTAGTTTTTGCTGATCCTTGGTGGTATCCATAGGTCATGAGATCTTTTTGCAGAATCTCTATGAAACTCACAGGTCATGACCTCAGGCTCACTTTTTTTTTTTTTTTTTTTTTTTTGAGATGGTCATTCTCTGTTCCTTTTTTGACATTCCAGTCCTGGGGAGATCATTAGCTTGGTGGTTAGCAGCTGCAAACATGCATCTAAAACTTTTGGGAGAACTTAGTACACCAGGGAGAGCATTGTGATCATTATAAGCAGGATCATTCCCAATGTCTGGAGTACACTTTGGAAACACAATCTCCAACACCCAAACCAATCAAAATCAAATAGTCATAAAAATATTCCATTGAAAGAGTCACTTTCTTAAGCCAAATGTCTTGGTCAGTAATATGGTGGAACTGAGTTTAACTCTCCCCAAAGTGTTAACCCAGGTGCAGCAAGTGCTATTGGCCACAACACAGATGTCTCCTTGCTCAGTGAAAAGATAATTAAAGGCTATCATATTATCAAGGTCAACCATGGCTAGGGAGTCCAAGGAATTTTGTTGGGCATCTACTGCTTTAGCAGAAGACTGTAATATCTTAGGAGTTATGGAGCAGTTCCTCATTATAGCTTCATTTGCACTCACTCCTAGATGGGGAGGTGGGGAAAGCCAAAGGAAGGGAATCCTGGATCAAAGCTTCTTCATAGGTACCTTCTAACTCAATGATGTAAGTGCAGGGGAGCTGACTAATGAGGTATTTCAGTTTAATTCTGGACAGTTAGGGGCACAGATAAGTGAAGCTGCCTGGTTGTATGCTGGCTGTCAAGACATTCATGGGTTTAAGAAGAATGATAACCAGCACAGGCAAAGATAAATCCTGTTGGGGCATGAACCACTCCTGCTAAGGGGGCACTGTTTTGCATCTGCCCATCCCAGCCAGGGGTCAGTTAGGTTTCTAGCCCTGTCAGGAAGTAAATCTCCTAGGCTGAAATAAAAAGGTGATCTAAATTCCTTGCAAAGATGGGTGCTGCTGGTGAGATCTTTTTGTGACTGGGGGCAGACCTGGTGTAGATAATCATAAGAATATGGGGGTACAAATGTACTATGGTCTACATAGGTATGTGTGTCTAGTTGGGTACAGCTGTAATTAGAGAAAGGTAAAAATGAGGCACTGGGATGTTCTAGTCATAAAAGATTCTGTAAATGGCTTCTGGCACAGGGGGTCAACAGTCGTTTACAGTGACATTGGGAATAGAAGAGAAATTGATAACAAGAAGGGCCAGGAGATCTTTAGCACCATGGACAGATTTGGATGACAAGTTCAGCAACCTGAAGGTTACCCTCATTGGCAATGGCCTGGGATTTAGGGATGATGGCATTATCTTTCCAGGCCAATGCCAGAGTGAAGGAAAGAAAGAGAAGAAGAGAGGGTCTTGTGTTTAGTTCAAGTGTAAAGTTTTGGTATCTTAGGAGGAAGCAGTCTACCTCCACGTCAGCTGCTTGTCTTCCTCATGAATTTGACTTGGAGGTCTCCAGTGTTTGCACAGGATCAGTTAACAGGTGGAAACTTCTTCAGCTGTGAGTTGTGAACCCAAGGTTCAATGCCTTCTAATTCTGCTACAATGTCAGTGGTCAGGAGCGCTTGGTAAAATCCCTTCCAACCCAGCTCTAGGGCTGTCTTCCTCTGGTGATGTTTCCAGAATGCCTAGCCACTAGGCTCCAGACCATGACCAACAGGATTTTTTTTTCAAGATTTTATTTATTGATTGACAGAGAGAGAGAGAGAGAGAGAGAGAGTGCATGCAAGCAGGGGGAGCAGCAGAGGAAGAACAGGGGGACAGAGATGAGGAAGCAGACCCCCCGCTGAGCAAGGAGCTTAACGAAGGGCTCTATCCCAGGACCTCAGCTTCATGACCTGAGTTGAATGAAGACAGACACTTAACCGACTGAGCCACCCAAGCACCGCAACAGAATTTTTTGAATAGGGTTCTGGGGAGGCTTCTTCATCCTGTTGATGATAGATTTTAGCATAAGACATTAAGGACATACAGTAGCAGGTCACATTTGCAGACAACAGATGTTGGACTACCAGTGATTATCTCATGAGGAGTGAGCTTATGTTTCCTAAAGGGGGTACCTCAAACACTCAGCAAGACCAAAGGCAACACTTTAAACCAACGGAGTCCAATAGTTTCAGCCAGTTTAGGGATTTTGAGTCTGAGGATCCCATCAGTTCTCTTGTCCTTGCCTGAATATGGAGGGGAACAGGGAGGGGAACAGGGACAAGTTTGCAAGGCTTTCCTTTAGGCTTATAGGATTTGCAATGAGGTGAGTGCCCCCATCACTGGACATGGTGGTAGGTATACCCCAAGTGGGAATCACATTTTCCGAGAGCTTATTTGCCACTGTGAGGGCATCAACTTTGGGACAGGGTAGTTTCAACCCATTCAGAAAACACACATCCAATAACCGGAACATACTGATAACCCATAGGAAGAACAGTTGAATCAAGTTTGGTTGCAGGTGCTCAAAGGGTCCAGAGGGAGGAGGTTGGAGGGCTCTGGGAACGCATAATAGTCTTTCCAAGCTTATGAGCCTGACAGGCCAGACATCGGTGGCACACCGTCTTGGCAGTTTTAGAGAAGTTTCCGCACCAGAGCTTGTTCATAGTTTGAGTTATCTTCAATGCACTGTGGTGGGGAAGACAGCGTCTGCGAGGAAGCCAGGAAGAGGCAAGGGCTGCCCTGGGTTTCCAATAGCCCTGACTGTTCATTGATTTTATAGCCATTGTTTGCCCCTCATGGTTTCTCTCAGGCAGGAGCAGAAGGCTGCCATGTGACAAGGACCAGGGGACGGCAGAAGTCTGGCAACTGGGGATCATTCTCTTGAAGAAGCAGAATGAACTTCATCCACAGGCTCTACAGTTTTTGGAGATCCTGTGGTTTCCACCTTTGCCTAATAGTCAGCCAGGGCATTTCCCTGACATTCAGGCTCAGTTCTTTCAGCGGGAGCCTCAATTTTGATAACAGCAGCTTCAGAAGGTAAGAGAACAGCTGTGAGAAGCTTGTTTAGTGGTCCACTTACGACTGGGGTCCCGGTTGTTTCCACAACATCCCCAAAGCATGGACAACCCCAAAGGCAAACCAGCCATCAAGATAAATATTAATTCATCCCTCTGATAAGTGGTCTGCTCCGGGAGGGCACGGGGCTCTGTGGGTGGTGGACTTAGCTTGTGGAAGGTGTCCCCTCTCAGGTTGTTCACACGAGGCAACAGCTAAGGCAGCTCGGTAATTTCCTTTTCTGTCTTTACCATCTTACCCACCAACAAGCAAAATTGGATTGAGATTAGTCAAAGGGATGCCTTGTAAATCAGGACTCAGTGACACGAAACGGGATGTTATTCACCATCATGGGGCTCGCCTTAGTCAGGCAGGGGTAGGAGAGCCCCAGGATTAAGAATGTTGCAACATCTAAGATAAAATTAGGTGGTGACAGGAGAAGGATCTCAGAGGAGGTCCCTCTGCTTGCCGCGAGACGTTGGGTCCTTTCAAAATTGAGGAGACTTTGGACAGCAAAGTTTGTAAAACAATGTCACTTCCCAGGGTTAAATAGGCAGAAGCTTCTGTTAACTTTGCAGCTATGGCTCTAGCCAGTTCAGATAGGCTGGAAGGACGGAATCAAGGCCCGTGCCGTAGAAAGTGATAAGCAGATGTTCCAGCTGTTGTATGAGCATCCCCAGGGCCTGCTTGTCTCTTTCCTGCATAAACTAGGTGAAGCGTTTTGAGGAGTTCGGTAGCCCCAGGGCAAGTGGCTCTCATAGCCCTTATTCTAGTCGTGTAAAGACCGGCTCACCTTCACCTTCCTAAGGAGGGGGCCCAGGGACTGAAAATTTTAGTAAGTTCCCCTAGAGTAGGGAAGCCAGTAGAGAAGCAATGCGAACCTAGAGCTACGATGCCAGCCAGGCCTAGGAATCTGTAAAGCTGCCGTTCAGTAGGGCACCTGCAGAATTCTCGCACTAGCTTCGTTCTCTTCGGAGATACCTGGATTCTTTCAGCACCGAGATTATGACCTAGGTAATGAAAGGTATCTAGAAGTCTTTGGAATTTTTATAGCTTAGAGCTGTTCTGCCCTTTTCAGTAACTTGCAGCAAATGAAGGGAATCTTTTATGGACACCTCTTGGGTAACAGAACACAGAAAGAGGTCATCTATATATTGTAAAAGGGTCGATTTCCCAGAGAACTGGACGTGCTTTGAACTTGGAGGGGCACTTGGGGGAAATAAGAAGGGGCCTCAGGGAACCCTCGAGGCGTGGCTATCCTGGTAGACTGTTAATTGCTCCAAGTCAGGGTGAGTTGGTACTGGCTGTTGGGTCAACAGGGATGCTGAAGAAGGCTGAACACAGGTCCACAGAGCGAACCTCTATGAGCTGGTGGAACTCATGACAAAAGGGTTTCCAGGTTTGGGACAATTGGGAAATGTGGAGCCACTCTCTTGTGAATAGCCCTTAAGTCCTGCACAAACTGTCATCGTGCCCATTAGGTTTCTGGACTGGCCAGTTCGGTGTGTTGGGGGACTGGCTCAGGGGATGATTAGCCCATGGGTGGTAAGGTCTTCTACGACTGGTGTGCACCTTTTGTAGTCCTGGGCTTTAATGGATGTTGAGGCAATCTGAGACAAGGTTTGGTCATGTCTCCCAGAATCTTTAGAGGCTCTGCACTTTTTATTCTTCCAAAGTCAGTGTTAGAAGTAGCCCACAGATTTTAGGTCATCTGGATTCAATTAGAGGACTTTCGCTGGAATTTGTCCTCTTCTACATCAAGGACAGATTGTAAAGCAGATAAAGGATCAGGTTGTTGTTGGTCAGGAAATTCAAAGGTGGGGCTTCCATCAGAGGTAAAACATATTAGTGCTTTTAATTTAGAAAGAAGATCTCAACCTAATCGAGAGCCGAATCACAGCAGAAAGGAAGGTTTTTCAGTGAAAGATACCAAAGTCATTTGTCCTGGTTGAGATAGAAAGTCTCTCTGAATTTTATGAGATACCCCCACTATGGAAACATCATTTTTCACTTCAAGTGATCTGTTGTCCTATCACAGTGGGTTGGAAGTGGAGAATACAGCTGTGGTATCTACCAGAATTGGAAAGGTTTCCCATTAATTTAAATTTTAGTTTCCTCTTGACTACTTAAGGGAATTACTGGTAGGAGTTTACTGGTGGATCCTTCAGGACCCCATCAACTCTGGGGGGGGCCCCTGTGGGTGTTAACTTTGGGGGCAGATGGAGGGCATCTGAGTTGATGTATAAGGATTTGCCCAAACCTTTGCAGACAATCGTTTTCCAGCGTCCTAATTGACTACAAAGGGACCATTGACCCTTGGATCAGCATTTCTTAAAATTGACATATAATTGTCTCATGATATCCTTTTAGGCTCAGACATACGTCACAGTGTTTGATATTTTTATACACTGCAAAACAATCCCCTTGGCGAGTCTGGTCGTTGTGTGTGGCCATGCAAATTTATTACTGCTGACTGTATTCCTTATGCTGTGCACTACATCCCCATGCCTTGTTTATTCTAGAACTGGGAGCTTGCACCCCTAATCCCTTTCGCCTCCTCTGCCTGCCCCCAGCCCCTCCCCACTGGTAGCCAACAGTTTGTTTCCTGAATCTGTACGTCTCTTTCTGCTTTTTCTTTATTCATTTGTTTTGTTGTTTAGATTTCACATATTGGTGGGATCATATGGTATTTATCTTTCTCTCTCTGACTTCTTTCACTTTGGGTAATATCCGTTAGGTCCATCCATGCTGTCACATATGGCAAGACCTCATTCTTTTTTATGGCTGAGTAATATTCCATTGTACATATACCATATATTCTTTATCCATTTTTCCTTCAATGGACACTTAGGTGGCTTCCCCAAGGACAGAAGTTTGATGATGGATCCCTAGAAGGGTGCCATGAAGGAGGCTCAGGTATTATTTGAGGTTTCTTGCCTTGCAGCTGTTACAGTTGTAAGGCTAATAGGTTGGTGAACATTTGTTTATGATCTAGCTCCCAAGTCTTTCTACGTACTCGGATATGGTCCTGGGTTCAGCCAGACTGATGGCCTCCCACCCTATTTTCTTCCTTTTTATCAATCCACTGATCTCAGGAGATATTCCATGTACAAACAGGGCAGCTAGAACATGTAGAATGACTTCATTTATTGTATAAATCCCAGTATGCCACAGGAAGAGAGCTTTCCAGACTGGCTTGAAAACCTGCCTCAGATTCATCTTCCGTGCTGCAGGTTTGAATAACAGACTGATCACCGTGGGCACAGAACTCTAGGAATGGCTTTTGAAAGCTCGATCACTATTCGCTATTTTATGAGCTTTTTCTGGTCCATGAGGGCCACAATCTTGAGTATCATCTTCAGAGTTACACCATTCTGCTTCCCACATCCATTTTGGGGCTTCACGGGGTCCTACTAGCAGGTGCACAGCTGATAAAGATCTGGAAACCTGGGGGTGATTGACCTCAATAAGGACTCTAAGTTCTCCAGAAAACTTTTGGGGATCCTCCCTGACTTTAGGAAATGCTTTAACTATTCCCTTAGTTCGTTCAGTCTTTGGCCACCGTGTGAAAAATCCCCGAGGAATACCCGAGGAGGATCTCCTACAACCTTGGGTGGATTTATTGGAAGAGGTAACTGTTTCATAGTCTCTTCAGAGTGGAAGCAGTTCTGATAGAGAATTAGTAGACCATGAGTACTCCCGCGGAGGAGGATGGAGGGGAGGGGAGGGGTCACACCAGCCGTACTGTCTTTTGTTTTAGGTACCTCTTGTGTCTTTTTCATTAGTCCTTTGCAATGTCTTTTAATGAAGCAATTTTGGAATTTTTAAAGTTTGGAAGCTTCCACCTGCTAATTAAAATAGGCATCCCATTCTGTATATCTGATTTGGGAAAGCTTGTTCTCAAGTGAGCTTCTTAGACCAATTAGATCTTGTCTAATTGGAACATTTCCCATAATGACCACGGCCATCTTAGGTTGCTTCTAGTAAGCACTTGCCCTCTTTGTAGATGGCAGTAGCTTCTGGAATTATAGTTCTTGCCATAAAATAAGTGGGTATGTTGGAAGGTGGCATAACCTACTTTTTGGAATTTAAAGATCCCCCTACCCCTTGCTTTTTTGTACTCTAACAGTTTTTAAGTACTGGACCATGCCCACTAACATTTGTGGCTTTTGGCCTTCACATTTTCCATCAGCAGTAACATTTACTTTCCATGCTCCGTAACACGTCGGCAGTAAAGGAAGAGATGTTAAGGCCGCCTGGCTGAAAGAAGCCCTCGTGCACCACCAGCAGCTCTCAAGGTGGAAGTGGAGACTGGGGTTCCCCACAATGGCTGAACCACCAGCCATTCCACAGTGTGGGATCTGGGGACTAAACCGAGGGTCAGGGTTTCCGATCAAATGGGGAGTGTGGAGAGCCAATTAGATCAGGAGCTTGAAGCAGGGAGAGTGGAACTCAGAAGCAAGGGGGCTCACCCACAGCCCTCCGAAATAGCAAGAAAGGCAGAGAACTCCAGGGATGTGTGGGTCTCATGCCTGTGTTTCTTGTTGTCCCTGAAACCATCAGAATCTCCTTCAGATCCCACTGCTGCCACAGAATCTGTTGAAAACAAACTTCAGCCGAGTACGTTTTCCAGGTCTTACTGGCTTTATTCATGATTCATGAATTAGGCAGCTTCCGGCCTTGCGTAGAAAGTAGCTCCAAGGAGCCATGCAAAATGGAACACTCTGAGAGGTAGAAGAGGGCAGGACCAGGAGGTTACCAGCAGAAGAGTTTGTTTCAGGCAAGGTCGCCTTCCTTTAAGGGAAGGTGGGGCCTATCAGATGGGTGATCTCTCTGGTGCTGACCTGGTAAGTCCAGTTCCCTGGGAGACTGAAACTACAATTAGGTTCGCTACCAGGTCTTGGTCTGGTGATGTGGGCTTAGCACAAGTGACTCCATCTGGGGCCTCTTGTCCATTTTTAACAGCATTTACTGAGAGCCCAGCACTGTGGGGAGTGTTGGCACCTACAATGGCCCACACTGGGAGCGTCAGTGACCTCACAGACATTGCTCAGTTTGCAGAGGAGGGACTGAATGTTTTCAAAGGCGGGTCTGTCCCCTTTTTCTCATGGTGAGCCCCAGGAAGGGGCTTGTATGAGGAAGGAGTTGGGGTGGGCTGAACAGGGCTGAGACTAGTTCCAAATGGGAACGTATGGTCCGCTGACTCTGGGAGACACTCCAGGATCCATTTGCCTCATCCAACGTGTGATAAAGATTCCTGGAATCAGAAACAGAGTGGGGAATCTGATGTCGGCCCCCAGCGGTGTAACCTGGGGCAAGGTGCTGAACTTTTCTCAACCTCGCTTTCCCCCGGTCACCTGGGCCCCCACACTTCCCTCTGGGCGTTGTGGCAAAGATGAAGGAGTAGATGTGTGTGTGTCCCTGCACATCTGGTCTGTTCCCTCATACAGGAGAGGTCCCTTTAGGGTCCCCTTGGGAGGGACAGGCAGGTGACCCCTGTGACTGGGTTCAGAGTGGGAGGCCCTGAGATGTGCCTTCCCCTCCAGCCCCTTCCTCCAGGGTATGCACAGTGGTCACACCTGTGCCTGACACGTGTTGCCTTCCTGGGGCCCAGAGTCTCCCCAGAAAGCTCCATGGGTGTTAACCCATTTGGTGCTGACAGCAACGCTGGGAGGGAGCTCCACAGTTATCTCTAGTTTACGGGGGCGGGGGGTACTGAGTGCTGGTGAGCTTGAGGGATATGCCGAATGTTACAGGTAAAAGGTGAGACCCAGGGCATGAGCCCAGGTGGCCTGGTGATAGCACCACCACCCTTCACCACCATGCTCCACGCTGGGCTCTAAGCCCTAGGGTGGGAGGAGGGGAAGGTGTGGGAATGGGGGGCACCTGGGCACAACCAGGCCAGCCAGGTGGAGCTCCGTTCCCTCTCACTTCTTGGTGTCCTTGAAGTGGTCACGACAGACAATCCCCATCAGTCAAGCTGCCTTCAAACCCTTTCTCTTCCTGTCAAGACGTTGTCTTTTGACTCAAGACCTACCTATTGGGTCAAGCAGTCATTGCCAAACCTGTGTCCTCCAAAAGGAGAAATAACAGTAACAAGAACAATAACAACAACAGTAACAATAACAGTAACAATAACACTAATAACAAAAGGCAGAGACGAGTGGGACTTGAGACTGGCTCTCCGCAGAAATGTGGTATTGAGGGAACTTCACCTTGAAGTCTGGTTCACCGGGAAGGAGATTCACAAAGTGAATGACAGGTGCGTGCTGAGAAGTTAGGAAAGGAGGGTCACCATCAGCTCTGGGGATATTGCATTTTATGTTTCTACGTATATATCTTTTTATTTATTAAACATTTTTTTAATTTAAATCTTGTTAGGTACATGCCCTGCAATATTGGTTTCTGGAGTAGAATTCAGTGACTCATCATTTCCATGCAATACCCTGGGATCGTCCCAACAAGGCAGCACTGCTCCTTAAAAGGGACCAGAGAGGTGTCCTAGTCTGCTTGGGCTGCCGTCACAAAATAGCACAGGCTGGGGGGCTTAGACAACACAGGTGTATTTCCCACAGTCCTGGAGTCTCAGAGGTCCTAGATCAAGGTGTGGGCCAGTTCAGTTCTGTTCGTCTTCTTGGTGGGCAGACAACCACGTTGTGTCCTTACGTGGCAGGGAGACAGTGAGCTCTCTGGGGTCTCCTTTTACGAGGAGACAAGTCAGGGCTCCACTGTCGACCTCCTTTAACCTTCATTATTCCCTTGTTCCCAAGGCTGCCCCTTGGAGGCTACAGCCCCACCGTATGGATCCCGGGGTGGGGGTAGGGAGTGGGGTGGGGGAACATAATTCAGCCCATAGCAGGACAGAATCAGCAGCAGTGACATTTCAGACATCTGTACGCGGGTTAAAGTCTTGGAGTCCACAGGAGAGTTTTCCCTCTTTGACCCCGCCCCCCACCAGGGTGCCTCAGTTTCTCCTTCCCTAAAGTGAGATTATACACCTTTCTCACAGGCTTGCTATGAGAACCTAATGAGAACCCACACCTAAAATGCTTAGCACAGAACCTGGCACATAGGGGCGTTAGTATTGTTAGCTGGAGAGGGTCCAATTCCCAGCACTGGCACGTGGGCGGGTCTTGGCACTTGCTTTAGCCATGGAATGTGGTAGAAGTGACAAGGTGTGAATTTTCGAGCCTGCACTTTGAGAGGTGTTTCATCTTTCACCATGATGCTCTGGGAACTCTGACCGCCCACCCATCCCTGCCGTGGGAAGGAGCCCTGTTGCAGGAGGAGAGCCAAACAGAGAACGAGGTGTACGTACCCGACACGAGAGTTCCATTCTTCAGGACTTTCTGGTTGCCGGCTGACCACAGACAAATCCAGCAAACGTCAGCCCAGCCGGCCCAGACCAGAAAAGTCACCCAGCTGACCCCCAGAGCCGTGAGCTAAATGAAATGGCTATGGTTTTAAGCCACATTTTGGAGGGTGCATGTGTGTGTATGTGTGTGTACCCAATAAAATAAAAGCTAAGTGATAGGGTTCTCGGGCCATCGGAGCGACACTGGGGTGGGTGTGTACCCTGTAAATGGCAGGGATCTTGGCCAATATTTGGGCTTTTGTCTTTATTGTCAAAGTAGACAATGATATCTGAGCTGGGCTGAAGTGTACAAATTGGGGATTGTTCTATCACCTGGGTTTGTTTTTTGTTTTCTTTTCCTCCTAATGTTTAATTATACCAACATAATAATTATGCAGATAAGCCATGTGTAATTGTGTAGAAACTGGAACATCTGAGTCAGGCTGGGGCCTCTGATGGGGCCCTCTCTGCCGGTCTCCTTTCCAGGGGTCCGTGGTACCGGTTCTGTGTCCGTGCCTTAAGTCATGTCTACGGACTCGGGGAGACTGGGGTGTGGGGTTTCCCACCTTCTGAATAAGACCATATCACACTTACTTTTCTCCACCTTGGTCTTTTACCCAATGACCCCCTCCTGGAAAATCTTCAGGGCAACTAGACCTCCTTCCTCCTTGTATTTTATTTTTTAAAAAAATTTTAAAAAAATATTGGTGGTGGGTATTATGGAGGGCATGTATTGCATGGAGCACTGGGTGTGGTGCATAAATAATGAATTCTGGAACACTGAAAAGAAATTAAAAAAAAATAAAATTTTTTAAAAAAGATTGATGTATTTACTTATTTATTAAGAGAAAGCACGAACAGGAGGGGCAGAGGGAGAGGGAGAGAATCTTCCAGGAGACTCTGAGCTGAGCAGGGAGCCCGGTGCGGGGCTCGTTCCCATGATCCTGAGATCATGACATGAGCTGAAACCCAAGAGTCCGTTACTCCACTGACGGTGCCACCCAGGTGCCCTCCTTCCTCCTTGTAAACTGTTCGTCCATATTCCATGGATCGATAGACAGTTTACTGCTCTTTCCAATGATGTGGTCATTAAAATGTTGGTCCATGTTTTCCCTGCGTAATGTAGAGCTTTTTCCAGAGGGGTGACTTGAGTTGGAAGCTCTGGGTGATAGGCTGTGCACATATTTAAGTTTGATAGCTCTTTCAAAGCTACCCTCAAAGGGGACTATCTAATTATACTTGTCTCCCATTTTCCCATCCCGTTTTTAGTATATGACACAATCTCTAATCTTTGATTATGTATGCCTTGGGGCCATCTCTTCCTGGCATGGGAGGAAGCCTTGGGGAGTGGACTCATGGGCAAAAGTGTATCAGTCCGGACTTTCTCCTCATCCTACCTACAGCTGGTGAGCTAGTTTATGCGATTATTGTCCTTCCTGCCTGGTGAGTGGCGCCCAGCACACACACTCGGGACGTCTTTGCAAAGGGGACTCGAACAGAGAGTGGACATGACATTGTGATCCCAGTCTGCATAGCCCCTGCTCAGGCCCAGCTATCTCCCAGGTGCACACAGCCATAGCCACATGGGGAGCCCCAGCAGCCACCCACCCCCGGGAGCTCCTGAGGGATCCCCCATGCACAGCCTTGCATTCCATGGGAGAATGTACAGAAGGACTTGGAAGCTCACAGTCATTGCCAAGAACCGCAGCATTAATGTGCTTGCAAGTTGGGGAACTGGAAGGAGAATTTTCATGACTTGGGGCAGAGGTATCTCGAGGGTCAAAGCTGGTGTGCACTGGCCTTTACAAGCGCACCCCGGAGCCTCATCTGGGTCTGGACTGGGGGCTTCTCAGCTGTTCCGTCCGGTTCATGTCCACGCACAGTTGCGGCCTGGTGTGAAATCTCAGTAGAGATAATTTTTGAGGACGGGTCTGTGTCTAGGTGACCTGAAAAACAGGCAGCCTATACTCCCTTGAGCTTCTGCTGCGTCCTTCAGCAGCTAGATCAGTGCACCAAATGGGCGCCTGTCTCCAGGCACACCTGGTAAATGTCATGCGGGCTGTCATCTACCCGGAGTCACATGGAGGGTTGTGATGATGAAGGACCCAGACGCCGTGGCTTCTCCCTCCTTCCCTCTCTCTTCCCTCCCTCTCTCCTTCCTCCCTTCCTCCCCTCCATCCTTCAAAAACAATATTTAGGGGCGCCTGGATGGCTCAGTCATTGAAGCGTCTGCCTTTGACGCAGGTCGTGATCCCGGGATTCCGGGATCGAGCAGGTGTCCGGCTTCATGCTCAGCGAGGAGTCTCCTTCTCCCTCTGCCTCTGCCCCTCTCCCTCACTCGGGCTCTCTCTCTCCCTTAAATAATAAAATACAAAAATAAAATCTTAAAAAAAAATTTACTGAGTGCCAACTATGTGTGAGGCACTTTGGTGGGTACTGAGGGTTCGAGGTGACTAAAGCAGAAATCTAGGAAGGGAGACACACAGATGTAATTGCGAGGTGAGTTAAGGCCTATGACGGAAAGACACAGAAGCAGTGATAGCCACAAGGTGGGCTTTGTCCCAGACAAGGTGGTCAGGGCCTCGGGCCGGCTGTGACGAATGAGTGGAAGAGGGTTCTGGGCACAGGGTCAGCCACTGCATTCACGGGACCCAGAGGAAACGAGGGTATCCTGTGTGTAGCAAGGGACCCCAGTGCAGCAGGAGCCCCTGTGGGGGGCACAGAGTTGCGCTGAGTCAGGTGACCACCTGTCCCAGTTTGCAGGGTTCTGGGGACTTCCTTGGCCATGGGACCTTCAGCACTAGAACCTAGAAAGTCCCTGGCTGATGGGGAGGAATTGGTCGCTCTGGGGGGGCAGGGACCAGGCAAAGCCAGGGCAGCAGGGAGGGCTGGTGCAGTGCCAGAAGGGGTGGGGGCCAGCCTGCCGAGGGAAAGTGTATATAGGGTGACTTTGTTCCTGTGTGTTGTCTTTGGAGGGAATGGTCTGGCCTGCCGGTCACCGATGACCAGTCTGAAAATAACTCTTGCTTTTTCTCCGCCTTCTCCCCTTGAAACCTCTTTCGCAAGCCAAGCCTGTAAGTGATGACTTCAAGGCCGTCCTGCCTCCCGTGGTCCGGCAGCTCTGGAAGGGACCAGAGGTGCACTTACTGTAATCTCTACCATCTGGTCGTCTTGGCCTCCTGCCCTTCCTCGTGTGGTCAGAGGCCACCCCTTATCTTCCCCCAGGGGCCTCCTGGGACAGCAGCTGTCTCTGGGACCAGGAGGGGTGGCAGGGAGGGCAGGGTAGAGTAAGGAGGCTAGGTGACCCTGCGGCAGCTCCCCCATGGGAGGAATGTTCAGAGGCACCGTCTCTGTTCTTAAAACCAGCCTCCTCTGGCTGCCAGAGCAGGTGAACGCATGTAGGGGCCGCGACCAGCACAGTTCTGGAACGAGAAGTCCAAAAGCAGTCTCCCTGGGCTGAAGTCAAATTGTCAGCAGGGCTGGCTCCTTCTGGAAGCTCCAGGGGGAAGAACCCTTCTCCCTGCCTTCTCTAGCCCCTAGGGGTGCCCACGTACCTTAGCTGGGGGTCCCTTCCTGCATTACCCCAACCGCTTGCTTCCAACTTTCCCTCTTACTGCTCGCTCCGACTCTCTGCTCCTCTGAGGACCCCTGTGATGACCTTGGGCTCACCCGGATAATTCAGGATCCTCTCCCCAGCTCAGGATCTTTAACCCAATCATGGTGCAACATCCCGTTTGCCACACAGGTGACCCAGTCATGGGTCCTCAGGCCTAGGATCACACATCTCTGAAAGGCCTCTACTCAGCTCATCCCAGCACTTGCTCTCTCTCTCCCTCTTATTTTTATTTTTTTAAAGATCTTATTTATTTATTTATTTATTTGAGAGATAGAGAGAGTGAGCAAAGGAGAGAGCACCATCAGGGTGAGCAGTAGAGGGAGAGGGAGAAGAAGGCTCCCTACTGAGCAGGGACCCTGTTATGGGGCTCGATCCCAGGACCCTGGGATCATGACCTGAGCCAAAGACAGAACGTTTCACCAACTGGGCTCCCCAGGTGCCCCCTAGCACTGCTCTTGTTGCCATTTTACAGGTGAGGAGACTGAGGCTCGGAGGATTTGTGTCTCTTGTCCAAGGTCAGGGCCAGGACCGGAATCAAAAGCCAGTCCCCCCCACCGGCTCGTGCAGGTTGTAAGCACCTTTATGAGAATTCAGAGGTGCCCTTTCCCCTGGGAAGGTGTAGCCCACGCCAGACAGAGAGCCTGCTGGGCGGCACATTTGGACATCAGACTCCGGATGCCCCGAGGCCAGACCCCTCTGTGTGGTGACACCCCGCACAGCCGCAGGCGGCCGCCAAGCCTGTCTACATGTCTGCTCCCTCTTAACCCAAGGGCTGATGGGCGGGCTCCTTGGGGAGAAAGCTGGAAGCAGTGGCAGCAAGTGGGTGTGGGGCCGCGCCAGGCACTCCTTCCTCCTAAGCTCCATGGAGGGGTTGCTGTTCCCAGAGACGACCAAGAGGAGTGCCAGGAGGAGGGGGCCTCCTGTTTGGTTGGCCAGGTGGACCTACCAGCTCTTTAGGAAGGGCTAACTCGGCCTGACCTTTTAAGGTGGAGTTGGCAAACTTTTTCTGAAAAAGGCCAGAGAGTCGATGTTTCCCACTCCACCAGCCACGAAGTATCCACGGCAATGCTCACCTGTTCTGGTGGTGCTTGAACAGCTGTAGACAAGGTGGACACAGATGGGCATGCTCTGTCTCAAAAAAACTTTATTCATAAAAACCAGCAGGGGCCGCTGTTGGCCCCCTCTCCTAGGGCATTTTCTGCTCTCTTGCCTCCCCTTGGGACACTAGCCAAAGTTCCCTGATGAACTTTAAGGCAGAACAGCCCCTGCCCCAACCCTTCTTATCAAGAGAGAACAGTTTTAAAGGGAGGCTGGGCTGAGCTGTTGAGCCTGGAGTCCTCAGAATGGTAGCGGCAGCTAGTGTCTGTGAATGTGAACCTCACATGAGGCCTGCTGTTGACATCATCTAAGGAAATCCATGGGACACTCCTGCATCCTATTCCCCAGAAATGGAGCCGTGAACAAGCTCACTGCCCCAGCCTCCACACCCAACACAATGGGAAGGGAGCAGGGCCTTGATGGCAGCTTATCTATGGTCACAGGGTGAGGTCCGGTCTGACAGCAGGATGCAGGCTGCTAATTCCATCCTCCCCTACCCTTTTCCAAACTGATGTGTCTTCAATCGAGGGTTGCAAACCCAATGCCTGGAGGGGTCAGTGGGTAAGGTGAGACTGAAGTCGGCTGCTATGACACAATCTGGAGTGGTGGGCAGATTGCCCTTAAGACAGGCACACCAGACCAAAACATTTGTACCAACAAAGCCCATGTGCCATGTCCAAGTATGTAAAAGCTATAAACCAGCTAGTTAACTGTTGAATAAAATCTATCTTATTTTTCTCTCTTGACAGCTACACCTTCACAACAACCTAGAAGGATTTGATACAGACTTGAATACAGACTTCTTGGACCCTATTATGGTTAATTTTACATATCCATTTGGTTAGGTTATGGTGACCCAGTCGTGTGGACGAACAGTGGTCTTGATGTTGCTGTGAAGGTATTTTGTAGATGTGCCTAACATTCAAATCAATAGACTTTGAATAAAGCAGATTGCCCTCTGAACTATGGGTGGGTCTTGTCTAATCAGTTGAAGGCCACAAGGACAAGGACTGAGGTAGACTCTTCTCTGAAAAGGCAGGAATCCTCCAGACTACAGCCTAGAAACCCTGCCTGAGTGTCCAGCCTGCTGCCCTGCAGAATATGAAGTCAAGATGACGACATCGAGGCTCTTACCTGAATTTCCAGACCAACAGCCTACTTGGCAGAGTGTAGACCTGCCAGCCTGCATAATGGCGTGAGCAAATTCCTCTAAATAAATCCTTTTTCTCTATATGTGTATATCCTATTTGCTCTGTTTCTCTGGAGAGCCCTGCCTAGTACGGACTCTGTGGGGTTCTCTGCTGAAATGTAGTTCCCCTGAGAGAACTGGTTCTGACTTGGGGCCTGTCCCCGTGTTCTGCCCCCCACTACCTGTATATCTGAGCTCCATTCAGTGCCCTCTTTCCCATCTCGGAAACAGCTGCCCCTTGGCCTGTCTGGGGCCTAAAAGTCAGTTCTCAAAACCTACAAACGGCCTAGGCCTTGAGGAGGGCAAGAATTCTGGTGTCCTGAGTCGTGCAGTCTGGCTCGAAGGAAGAGTGAAGGGTCCTTCTGGACACATGGCCTCTTGGGTCCCCCACCCTACAGGAAAGGGCCTGCAGAGGATGGGGAGGTGCCCTTTAAAATGTGTGGCCAAGGACCCTTCTGGCCTGGGCCTGACACGGACTAAAAAGTCCATACTTCCCATAGTGCCTGCAGCTGGCAGAAAGTCCCATGTTGGTCTTTCCATTTTGTCTGGACATCCAGATTTTTCTACTGCCGTTCTTGGCAATGAATAGAAATGAATCTTGCAACATTGTACAGGCTGAAGGGGTTTTCTGGATGAGCTGAGGACATGTGGTCATGGACCTGAGTCCTTGGTTCATGGGTGTGATGATTTGGGAAAAATTCATGCAACCATACACATATGTGGGTTCTCCTGTCTGTACGTAGTACTTTAATAAGAAGGTTTATTGGCAAAAGACAGAGCCAGGCCCAGGCCCATGGGAAGAGGGCTGAGGGCTGGCCTTGGGCCGTGGCCCACCAGTTCGGACCCCGGCTTTCACTCTGTAAGGCAGGATCTGGGTACATAACAGGGAGTTCTGCTCAATTTCCTCTGCAGTTTAGGGCTCCTCCCTGTTTGGGAACATAAACTCCTGATAAGAATCGGCAAGTCATGGTGCCCTCTGGGGACAATTTTGGGGAATGAATTAATGCTCTGGAGTTTTCTGGGCAAAGCAGGAGTTTGAATGTGGGTTTTCAGGGGGTTGGAAAGTGTTAGCATAGGTGCAGACACACATAGGTCCTCCTTTCCTGTGGGAGGGGGCCGCCCGTGGGGGTGGGGGTGTGGAGAGGGAGTCGTGCCTCTTGCCAAACACTCCGGGGAAGGAGAATCACATTCCATGACAAGGTCATCCCAGGTCCGCATGCCCGGAACCGACCATCGGCAATGACACTCTATTTTCATCTTTATCTTCACCAAATAATGCTCCTGCCTCCTCTCCCCTCCCTGGCTAGAAGCAGAGTAAACTGAAACAGGAGGGGCAGGAGGAGAAGACTTGAGTGGACACAAGGAAATCTTCCTAAGTGGCTTTGTAACAAGAATGTTTTCGCCCCCTAAGTTAATGGAAACAAGTTTTCATTATGCAGCTTTTAAATACAGAAAAATAAATCTCTTTTTATTCTCTGTACAGCAAATACATAGTATTTGTGCTTTGTCCATCTCCAATGCCCTTTGTCATAGAAGATATGGTTTTTAAACTCTACGCAAATGGAATTCTTAATCCCTTGGACCTTCCTGTGTATGCATAACAGACGAGTGCAATAAGATTGGCAAATCCTAAACTTTCCTCGGCTTCTAAATCACACGGGTTTGAACTGTGCGGTGTGTGAGACAGAGTTTTTCCAATAAATACAGTCCAGCTCTGCAAATGTCCTTTCTCTTCCTTATGATTTTCTTAATAACATTTTCTCCTCTCTGGCTTACTTCATTGTAAGAATCCAGAACACAATACACACGACACACAAAATATGCATCAGTTGATGGTTTATGTTATCGGTTGGGCTCAGTCGATGGTAGGCTATCAGGGGTTAAATTTGGGGGGAGTCAGAAGATGTATGCAGATTTCCAGCTGTGGGTGGGGTTGGTGTCCCTCACCCCCGTGGTGTTCAAAGGGCACCTGAATATTGATGATTTAGCATTCCTTTTTTTTCCCCTTTTAGTTACTTATTCTTCGTTTGTGGTTTTTAGAAATAACACATTCACCTAAGACATGCTGATCGCTTGGCTTTGACTCGACATGCATGATGCCACAAAATGGACACTTCGTGAACGTTGGTTCATATCGACAAGATGGTTCAGATCCACAGGCTGAAGATTTGACTTCAACACTGACGCCTGTGGCCAGCATCTCTCTGCCTGGGAAGCAGTCACAGCTGCGCCCGTGTCCTGGGACGGCTGCTGTGTATCGGTGCCCTTCAGGGGTCTAGAAAGGGACGGGTGATGGTGTCCATCTCAGGAGCCACACTACTGACTCATGAAACAAGGAACAGGATGCGGGGCTATGGCTGCTGTTGGTAGAGATCCACAATGAATCGGGGCTGCAGAGAGCTCCCTGAGGCTCTGGCCATGAACGTGAAGCTGGGGGGGCCATAGTGCCTGCAGACCACTGTGACGTGCACCGTGATGTGACAGGACAGAACATGCTGAAGCCTAGCTTATGGGGACTGGCCGCGGGTGGCAGCTTCGGGTGCCTCATTGATCCATGCAGGAAGAGGCTGCGTAGGTTGTGGGGTCCAGAAGAAGTGGGTTTGAGCTGGCTGTGTGACATTGGACAAGTCACCTAACCTCTCTGAGCCGCAACTTTCCCATCTGTACGATGGAAGTGAACGGATCTAGCTCTCAGGGCAGTTAGGGTGAAGGCTTAAGATGTGTTCCCCAGAAACAGACCCGAGACAAGGCTCATGTGCAAGTGATTTATGAAGGAAGTTCTTCTGGGCATGTTGGGAGACTTGGGAGGAAGACGTGGAAGTGCAGAAAGCAAAGCCAGGGTAGCAGTTTCAGGCAAAGCCCTGCAGAGGGCAGTCTCGGCCTGATCCTGCAGGGAGCTTGGAGATGTAATTTCTCTCTCCCGTTAGAGGGGAAGGAGCAGCACCTGTCAGTCACAGGTTAAGGGCCACCCCAGGGGTGGGCATCCGGGAAGCAGGCTCAGGCTTTTCCAGCTGCTCTCTCCAAGTGGGCGAAGCCACTTAGACGGCAGGAGGCTGGTGTCACAGTGGGTGGGGGCCAAAGCATCCTGCATGGGGACAAGCCAAAGTATGCAAATGCTGGGAGGGATTCCTGGCAGAGCGGCTCAGGGGTGTGACAAGATCAGATCAGAAAATGTAGGTCAAGGAACTCTGTAAACTATGGAGCACTGGGCATGTGCTGGTTTCGTTAGGCTTCAGAAAGCAACAGTGATTACACGGGACTGTGTTGGGGCTGCCCCCCCCCCCCCCCCCCCAACACTCTACTGATGAGGGAAAATAGGGAGGGCGCGGTCTGACAGGTTGTCATTCTTCTGGGGCCTGACCCAAAGGAATGCTATAACACGCTGAGACCAGGGTCAGGCCCTAGGTGCTGGGAACTCATTGGTGGGCCGTACCTGGGGCCATCAGAGGCCAATGGACAAGACTAAGGCCAGGGGTGATGTGTCAAGCCAGAAAAGCTGAGCCTGTGGTCAGACACAGAGTGCAAGCCACCAGAAAAAAGGGGAGCCGGGCGGGAGCAGAAACAGGTGGCAGCAAGGCCAGAGAGTCCAGGATGGTTGATGTTGAATATGATGGGGCCCCTGGAGCTTGTCACCTTAGGGGTTGGCCCACTGTCATGGGGGTTAAAAGACAGACTGCAGAGAGAGTGTGTCAGTACAGACTATTACAAGGGGCAGAACCCCAACTCAAACCAGTTCAGACATACAGGGAATTTATTAGTTCATGCAGCTGAGAATCCTGAAGGTCAACTTTCAGGAATGGCTTGATCCAGGAGTCCAGTCAGACCCATCAGGAACCATTGTTTTTCATGTCTGGGTTCTGTGTCCTCTGTGTCATTCTTTGATGGTTCTCCTTGTGGGGGCAATATGGCAGGTGGCCAGTGCAGACTCATGCCCTCATGACTCTCTGCGCAGCAGAGAATCTTCCTGGTATTCCCTTATGAGTCAAGTGACCATTCTGCCTATTTGTGCTTGGTTG
Organism: Enhydra lutris kenyoni; assembly: GCF_002288905.1. Classification (NCBI taxonomy): domain Eukaryota; kingdom Metazoa; phylum Chordata; class Mammalia; order Carnivora; family Mustelidae; genus Enhydra; species Enhydra lutris. Next base: position 25,676,030 of record NW_019154104.1, on the reverse strand, counting down.
CATGACCATCGCTGACCCAGTCACTGGGGCCAGGGTCATAAAGTGTCACAGTGGCTGGGCCAGAGCCCCGTGCCCACCGTGCATGTGTCACTGTGGCCATGGGGCCTGGGATGAACCCAATGCGCAGATGGAGAGGGAGCTATGCTAAAAGGGGGGCGGCAGATGTAGGCAGTCCATGGGCACACACCTGCCCTGGAACCCAGCAGGGGAGCTTGAAGGCTGGAGGTGCTCCCTCCCAGGGACACCCGCCAGAGTCATGCAGGGTGGCCCTCTCTACTTAGAAGAGGCCAATAAGGTAAGGGGTCCCACCAGGCACGCAGCCAAGACATCACTCCCTGTCCCGTCTCCCACACATGTGGACCCCGCTGGTAATAAGGTGCTTGAAGATGCTCGAGCAGAGGCTTGATTTTGGGGGGCTGGGGGGGTGGGACCTGGGGCATGTCTCTGAGTAGGACTTCAGAACCTTCAGTGAGGGCCCTGGCGGCCCCTTGGGGGACATACGTAGTCTGGCGTGTCTAGCTCAGCTTGGGGGCTTGCTGAACGCTTGTGGAACGAACAGAGGAAGGGTGTCATTTCCGAAGGCCCTTCTGGGACCAGACCGCACTTTGTCGGAACTGAGTCCAAAACCCTTCTCCCCCAGCTCCCCAGGGTGGTGGGCACCTTGGGTCGCTGGTGTGAACTGTCGTCTTAGGCTGAGCCAGCTCCACACCTGTCCCTGCAAGCTGGAGTTTTGAGAACAGCAAACAGCTCTCTTGGCCCTGGCTGGCTCTGTTCAAAGCCCCACCCGAGAGACTTTGCATGGTCTCCAGCAGCCAAAGGCCGGTCCCCAGGGTCCTCCAGCTCCTTTTGGACTCCTATCTGGAAAAGCTCAGGGCTGCCCGAAGAACTGTCTTTCTACCCAACACCTGACATGGGCCCCTCACCTCCTTTTCTTAAAAACATTTACTAAAAAGGTGGGGGGGACTTACACCGTGAGCCCTCCCTGGGTCTCTGCACACCTACAACTTCAGAGAACCTTTCTCAAGGCTTAGAGCCATTTCCCCAGAAATGTCATCGTGGGGAAGGACGGGGCCTCTGTTGCGGGGTCTCTGCGGGAGGGAACTTTGGAGAGTCGCCGGCTGGCAGACACAGCTGGCCTCCCGGCATGTCCACGGACCCTGGCTTTGCACTTGGTCACTCCTGACTCTACTTGCGTCCCGGCCCCTGCTGCACCTGCCCCCTCCCCATCTCCTCCCTGCTCCCTCCTGTCACGCTTGCACAAGTGGGGTGCGCTCAGGGCTGCCCTGCTGACAGTGGTGACTCGGGGCGCCAGTGTCACACTTGAACTTCTGCTGGGCCTTCCCGGGGTTCCTGACAACCCTCCCCCAAACCAGGCGCCCCCATCCCGCCAGCCTGGCCCTCTTTGCTGTGGTCCAAATATTCATCACCACTTGACGTTATAGAAGGAAAACCCTTGCTCTGTGTACACTACTTCTGATGCAGTACATGTGGACGCGTGTGGGGTTCTCCGACTCTTGGATGTCTATGGGGTGGGGGGGCCTGGGCTTTCATTCCATTCTGAGGTGAACTACCTGGAGGCTTTCTGGCCCAGACCCATCAGACTGCCCCAATGTCGGATGGTCCCCAGGGTCCCCACACTTGTGTCTGACCTGCTGTTCGCACAGCGCCTTCGTCAGTTTCAATGATTTGCTAGAACAGCTCACAGAACGCAGGGAAATACTTGCTTGTGTGTACGGGTGTGTGATAAAGGATGCCATGTCACAGGGGATACAGGACAGGGGCTGGAAAGGGTCCTGGGGCAGGAGCCTCCCTCCCTGAGGAGTTTGGGGTGCACCACCGCTGGCCTGTGGAGGAGTTCCCCCACTTGGAGTTCTCCCAACCCTCTAGTTGAGGGATTCTGTGGTGTGTCTTGGAGCAGGCGGGATGGATTCCTTATCTCTAGCCGCTGAGCTTCCCCCAGAGGATGGGGGTGGGGCTGAAAGTTCCAAGGTCAAGGGCTTTCTGGTGACCAGCCCCCACCCAGGAGGCCGGGGAGTGCCCCTGGAGTCACCTTATTTGAGTAAAGGCGCTGCTATCACCCAGGAAATTGCTCTGGAGAGGGGGTCCTGCCTTGTTCCCTGGGCCCGTCAGCGTCCCGTCCAGACCAGACGGAGGTGTGGCCGAAGCAGGTGGATGTTGGATGGGAGGGGCCCACACTGGAGCGGCCCCCCTCCCCTCCCACCCCGAAGATCAATGCTGGGTGGGAAAGAGCTTTGCAAATCCCCAGAGCAGCTCCTGGCAAGTGCGGTTACCATGGTGGTTAATGGGATTTGTGTCCTTTGCAGAAAAGGCCCCCACAGCCTGACTTGTATGAATATTCATCATCAGCCGTTTCTGCTGCCCGGGTCAGGCTTGCACTCCGCAGCACCCGACTTTAGAGGCCAGCCCTGGCCAAACGGAAAATCACCAGGGAGGGCAGACTTGGGAGCTAGGCTACAGGAACAGGCAGGGCTCCAGCCAGAATCCCCGGGGAGGGGGCCCCACCACCATCCCAGGAATTGTCCCTCCCCCACTCTGCTTCTCCCTCTTCCTCTCTCAGCTCAGACAGCCCCGGGATAATGCTGACACCCAAGGGCGATGTGTTTTTTCATTCCATCTGCTCTGGTTTATTTATTCACCCGCTGGTGTGAAGTATGACACGGTGCCGTGTCTGGGCTGGGCACTGGCGGGGGGACACAAGGGTAAGCCAAAGGGGACAGGCTGGCTTACCCAGGAGAAGGGAGCACGCCTCCCCCACCAACTCAGCAACCGACTGGCTCCTGGACGGGAGAGCGGTGCCCGTTGGAACGTTAATTTCTTTACGGGCCCGATGTTGGATATGTTCACATTCGGAGCCAGCAAACCCATTTCAAACCATCAAAATCACAAGACGGATTGGGAGCAGTCAAATAGAATGCAAACCTATGTATTTACAAACCAAATTTGTAAAACCAAAACTTAAGTATAAACGCTAAAGCGTGGCAGCGGTGGGGGCGGGGAGCAGGGCACATTTTCCCTGTGGGCGCGTTTGGCAGCGGACTCTTGAAACAGAAATACAGCAGTGCTGGGCTGTGGCTGCCACCTTCTTTTCGTTAGAAACCTTGCTGTGGCTTTCTTAGTGGTTCCTAAGTGATGTACCCCATCAGTTCTTGAGAACAGGGTCGCTGGGCTGCGGGAAGGCCTGTGCCATCTTTGCCATCTTTGCACGCTGTTTGATGGGGACAAAGACTCGAGGCTTTGGCCAGAGGCAAGAAGGCAGGGTTGGGGTGTGTGTGGGGGGCTGGTACCAAGAAGATAGCTGGAGGAGCTGGTGTGAGACAAAATCAATAGTCACTTCCCAGCTCCTTGCTGCCTTCCTCTTCCAGACACTGTGTCTCCTCCACTCCGTAGCCCACTGCCTACCATGACCCCCCAACCCTGACATTCAGGGCCCCTTCAAGCTGGCTTTATCTGCCTATCAGCCTTATCCCCATTATTGCTTTGACCTCCAGGATCCATTCTGACCTCCCAACCCACCCCCCAGCACCCATGTACCCCTCTGCTGTGCACCTGCTTCTTCTTGTGATGAGGGAACAGAAGGCCAGTGGAAGACAAAGCAGAACCTGACACAACCCCTCCCCATGGCATCTAGGTGACATTCCTCATGCGCTCTGAGTGCCCCGAAGCTAAGGAAAGGAAAAACCAATAGTTAAAGTTACAGAGATGACAGTCCTGCAAGACGGGAGTCTCCCTCGGAAGCATTGTGCCAGTAACCCAGCTTCCAGAAGGAAATGTAGACACGATTAAAGCCTTTATAACCTGCAGCCACTGACAGGCAATTGAAGCGGGCAGAGGGCAAAGTTGGCAGAGGGCAAAGTTCCTCCAGGAAGCTCCCAACTATCTCAGTGTAATGTCTTACTAGCGGGGTAAACAACCTGAACTCCACAATGGCAAGGCCTCCAGTATCTGGCAGGTCTGGTCTAGCATATGAAAGTTCTTTTGAAAACCTCCCTTCTTCCTTACCTCCCCCAACCGCATGGTGTATAATCAGCCACCCCTCACAACTCCTGGGCCGCAGCTCTCTCTGCCCACGGGTCCTGTCTCCGTGCTTTAATAAACCACCATTTTGCAACAAAGATGTCTCATGGGCCCCAGAGTCTGCCCCACCAAACCTCACCGATATTCCCAAACCACAGCACACGCGAGGTTGTGCCTGTCTCCTCCTAGCGGCCTTCAGTGATCTATTTGACTGACTTGCTGCCTAGGGAACCCTGTCCAGCACCTTCTTTTCCTTGAATCTCTCCCTCCACTGGCTCACTTCCCCCATCTAGCAGGCGAGCCTTGGCTAGACCTGGCCCAGGATTTCAAAGTCATCAAGACGGGAAACAGAGGGCGCCTGGGTGGCTCAGTCGGTTAAGTGTCTGCCTTTGGCTCAGGTCATGATCCTGGGGTCCTGGGATTGAGTCCTGCGTCGGGCTCCCTGCTACATGGGGAACCTGCTTCTCCCTCTGCCTCTTAGTCTCTCTCTCATGAAGAAATAAATAAAATCTTGAAAAAAAAAAAAGACAGGAAATGGCAAGTCTTCTCTCTCTCTCTCTCTTTTTAAAGGAGGTTCCATGACCAACCAGCATGGAGCCCAACACAGGGCCTGAACTCACGACCCCGGGATCGACACCTGACCTGAGATCAAGAGCTGGAAACATCACTGAATGAGCCCCCCAGGCGCCCCAGCAACCTGTCAGCCTTCCCGAGGCTTACGCCCAGGACTGGATCAACGTCAGTCCTGCCCAAACCTCTTGGTCGACACAGGTCACAAGGCCAGTCCCAAGGGACAGATGTTGGGAGACAGGCTCCACCTCCGCATGGGGGAACCTCAAAGCCACAGTGCCAAAGGAGCCGGCATGCAGGAATGAGAACGTCTTCTGGTCCTTTCTGTTTCTTCCCCAGCAGCCGGCATGAATTCTCCCGAAAAGCATGTTGGGAGAGAACACGGTACCATGTGGCATGGAGTGTGTCGCCCTGCCCCTCTCTTCCCCTGGCTGCGTGGCTCCGAGCGGTGGCAGCCAGGGCTGCTTTGTGGGCCTGTGACCTGTCCCGTGGCAGGCGTCCCTGCATTCAGAAGAGCCCGACGCCGGGTTTGATATCCTGCGGTCACCTCTTGAAATTCTTCAGAACATTGAACAACAGCTCCGCGTTCTCGTTTTATCCTGGGTCCCACAGATTAGGGTGGTAGGGACTGAAGACGCACCCAGCACAGGAAGCCGCCTGCTCTGGGAGCCCTAACGATGTCCCTGACAGAAGGGACTACAAGCGCTGGAACCGGTCTGAGACTGCAGTTACGGGTGGGAGGTGTGTGTATGTCAGGGGTACAGGGTCGGCAGCCCAAGATTTCATGGTCATAAAGCCCTCGACACCTGACACATGGATGTTTTGACCGGCACATCCCCTCCTGCACCTGCCTCCTACTTTTGAGGATGACCAGACTTTAAGTTGACCAGGGCTTGGGATATAAGGTTGCATTAGCCATCAGCGATTGCCCGAGTCACTGATCCAATCAGTTCCTTGCAGGGCTCCTACCTCAGTGGGACCAGGGTGCACCTCCTCTGGGGCCTGATATGGGTCCTTTACTTCTTAAAGATTTTTATTTATTTATTTGTCAGAGAGAGAGCGAGAGACCACAGGCAGGGGGAACGGTAGGCAGAGGGAGAAGCAGGCTCCCAGCCAAGCTGAGAGTCTGATGTGGGGTTCGAACCCACAACCCTGGGATCACGACTGAGCCAAAGGCAGCTGCTTAATCAACTGAGCCCCCTGGTGCCCTGCTATGGATCCCTTGGTGGGAACCCTGCTGCAGAACCCAGCATGTGGTCCCTTATCACTCTGGCATGTAACCCTGAGAGTGACACTCTTTGTGCCTCTCACCCCCTCAAGCATGTGTTTGAGGACAGAGGCTGCTCGCTGGCCCGGCATCCCTGAGTCCTTGTGCCAGGAGCAGGGATGCTGGGCCAGCGGGCAGCCTCTGTCCTCAAACACATGCTCAAACAGAAGGCACTTACCAGGTTTCTGGGTTCTGGAGCAGGGTCCCCACTAAGGGAATCCAGGCTGGGCTCAGAGTCCACATTCTAACAGCTGTAAATGCCCCCCATTTGTTGAGCACTCTGAGCCCAGCCTGGATTCTGGTCCTGGTCCTGCCATCTGCCAGCTACACCGCCTTGGGCCAGGAAACACCTCCTGCCTCCCGTTTCCCCTTTTGTAAAAACAGAAACAGGGTAACAACAGTACCTACTTCATACAGTTGCTGTGGAGGCTACGTGAGTTAATACAGAGGTAAAGAGCTCAGACCTGCGCAGAAACCTGTTTCTGTTTGCTTTCTGTTTGCTCTTACCGGTGAATGAATGAAACTGTTAAGTGCAGGCTCACCGTCTGGTGTTGTGTGGAAATGTATTAGGCTGGTTTTCCAGATATCATTCACTCATCCCCTGAGTGTCGGGTGTTTACCGTGAGCCAGGCACAGTGCTAGGTGCGGGGGAATTAAAAACTTGAGTAAGATACACCTTGCTCTGGGAGGACATACCTGGGGAGGGCTCCTGATGTTAGGTAAATGAACGCAGCTCTGGTGATCTGCTCCCCACTGTAGGGGTGAGGCTGGGGAGGAGTGTGGGGAAGAGGGGGGTCATCCTGCCTCCAGTGGGGGCAGGAGCACCAGGATGGAGGTGCCCTAGAGCTGAGCGTCGCTGCGATGAACAGACAGCATCCTTGCGTAAAGTACAGGCTGGATTCAAACACTTAGGCGTTAAAGTTTTGTTTTTAATGATCATCATAGAAAAGGACAAAATCAAACAGTGCTAACAAAGGGACACGATTCCACAGCCACAGTTTTACGTCCATCAAGGTCAGATACTTCTCAAAGAGCACACTGAAGCCTTACATTAAGAAATCGCCTTTTCACTGTAGTAAAAGTTAGTGATCTCATCGTGAAACCAGGGGGCTTGAGTAGCAAAGAATTACAAGAATAGTTAAAATACCTTTTATTATTATTATTATTAAGTAAACTACTTACAAGTTGATTATGAAAACGTTCGTCAGACCCAGAAACATCTCTGATTCTCTCTGCAGGAAGAACTGATCTATGGAAAACAGTTTGTTACCAGAATAAGGTTCCTGTAAAACTTTAAATAGTAGAAAGTGTGAATATGCCTTCAAGCCGGTGGAGGGAGGGGGGCAGGGAACAGGGTGGGATATGTGGAAAAGAGTCACAAACAAGGTTAAAATGCAGGTTTGCCCAAAGAGAGTGAGGCGGCCCCTCCCATCCTCATCCCGTCTAAGCTCCCCTCCACCCACCACCCCAGCCCACTCCCCCATCCCAGCAGTGCTGCTCAGATGTCTGGTGGAGGTCAGGTCCCTCCAGGTCCCAGAGACCAAGTTACCTGGACAAGTTCAAGTTCAGCCCCGCCTTCCCATTCGCTTTGTAGGGCTTCTTCCATCCAGGCCGTGTCTCCCCTTGAAAGCCCAAGATGGTGGGGATGGAGGGTCCGTGGGTGCCCAAAGGACTCGGCAGGCGTCAGACCACTGCCCTCCGCTGGGATGACCGGGACTCGGGGCCACAGCCATGATCACTGCTGTTGCCCAGAGGAGCTCTGGTTTATTCCAGGACTCGCAAACGGGGAAAAGCGGAACTCTGGAGAACTCCCATACTTTTGGATTCAGAGACAGCATTGCCTGGCGCCGGGTTTCCCCACCTCGGTGCTGTTGGTGCTTGGGGCCACATCATGAATTCTTTGTTGCTGGGGAAGCTCAGCAGCATCGTGGCTTCTATCCACCAGACGCCAGTAGAACATCAACCCCCAACAAGTTGTGAAAATCAAAACTGTCTCCGCACATCGCCGAAGGTCCCCCGGACAGAATTTTCCCAGGTTGAGAACCACTGGCCTAATTGTTCAGAAACGTTGCTATACAGATGCTCTGGGCTCAGGACTCCGCCCTCCTGCCGACCGGCCTGAGCCGGCAAACTCCCCCAAACCCCTCAGACACTCCGTCCCCTCAAGTGTGAAAGTCTGGGACTTCCTTCCTACCAGTTTACAGGGCCGTGGTCGGAATCGCCTGGGTTGCTTGATTCTCTCGTTCCTGAAGCCCCCCACTGTGGGACAGACACTGGGGTCACTGGTGGCTGCTTACCCACATGGGGGGCTCCATGAATAAGGCTCTGGATTTCCCCAACTGTTGTGTGCACAAGTTCCCTGCAAATATACCTTGTGTATCTGTCAGGATTTATTCCCAAGGTAGGAAGGGCCTCAGCCCTCCTTCTGGGAAGGCAGGAGGTCGCCTGGTGAAGGACCCAGAGGTGAAGGCCGGAGTCTCATTAAAGCATCTGGACAGATGCTGGCAGGTGCAAACCTGGACCGTGGCTGAAGGATGGGCGTGGCGTACGTCCCAGGTACTGTGCACACTGTCCCCCCCTCCAAAGGCTTCCTCTGATTTTATTCTCTTTTGATTAAAAAAAATACATACGACTTTCCCAGTGACTCAGAAGAACAGCACAGACTTACATTCCAAAATTGATGCAATTTCCCAAACTTTCGATTACGTTCCTGGAAGCTGCCCTTTTTTCACTCTGGGGAACTTCTTCCTCTCTTCAGTCCCTGTGGTTTGCACTATTTTGTCCCCAGCAACACCCTCTCCCCAAAAAGGGGAAAGAAAATATCCAATGTCTAATCTTAGAAGTGACTTTCTGGAGACATCTGACTGCTGCTTGATGCTGATGACCTGGGTTTCTCGGAGAGGCTCCTTTTTCACTTGGAGATTATGAGCTCCATTCCTCTGGGCTCCCAGCTCTCAGCTCAGCCAGCCTGTTCCTTGTCCCTGTCACTGAATGATGGATGGGGTGGGAGAGGTAGGGCAGGCCACTACAGAACTGCTCCCTTTGGCCCTCTGAGCACAGCCCCTTAGTTGTCCCATCAGGGCATCCCAGCCCACCTAGGGCCTGCTCTAGGGATGCTCAAAGGGCAGGTACCAGGACATGGCAGAGGGGGTGACAGCTGGCAGAGAGCACGGTGCCTGTCCTGGGACTGGCGCTGGTAATCCAGGGCCATCCCTGCACTCCCCAGTGAATGCCCAGCAGGCTGGGAGATGATGTCCTGGACCAGGCAGCCGGAGACTTGCCAGGTCTCCCCTCCTTTCCCGTGTGGCCCCATTTGCCCTTCCTAATATTACAGGTCCTGACTGGAAGCTCCTAACACCTCCTACTGCTGTGAGGCTCTCAGACTGCTAAACGCGTGCGCACCACTCCTGCCCCCCTTCCAGGACCTACTGTGATCCAGGACCCAAAAAGCCCAGCCTCGGAGTCCCCGTTCCTGGGACGGCTCATTCCAGAGGGCTCACGGTGCAGAGCAGGGAGACACAGGGCATCCATCTAGCCTCGAGAGCCAGCAGGTGGATCGGAATCCCAGCTCTGTAGATGTGAGTTCTCAGTTTTTTCACCAGAAAAATGGGATCATAATAACACGCACTTCTCCGCACCTCACTTCTGCCTCCGAGGGGTGGGCTGACAAGTAAACGGAATAGGAACAGAGCACAACACAAGGAAGATGCACGATAAATAAGATAATCATTATCAATGATTTCACTGCTAATGATAAATGGAGGTCATGCTCTTTGGAGGAGGACAGGAGCATGTCTGGAAGGAATCGGGCGGCAGAGCAGACGACAGCCGAGTGTTCGCAGTCTCCAGGGAGGGATTCCGACATATGTTAGTGGTCTGGCTGGCATCCAGGCCTTCCATTTAGAACAAGATGGACAATGGCCTATCGCCTCTCCAGCCAAGTGGTACTAGCCTGCTCTCCCTTTCTCCCTCGGATCCCAGAGATCTCCCAAAAGGAGATAAACCATCTCTCTCTCTGGAGGGTACGGGGGGTTAGGGGAATTTCATCTGCCCCCTTGACCCAGATCTCAGGAGGAGGGAGGGACAGCAGAGCAATGATGTCGCCCAGGCCCACCCAAGAGCTGGAATCCGCTCGGAACACGGCAGGCTACCGTGTCCTCCGGCCTCTCCTCCAGAGCTCGGGGGACATGGGTCCAGCCTCCTAAATCAGGTGTCGTTCTGTTCGGTGGAGCGTCCCACATGCAGATGAACGGTATGGGACCCCTATGGCTTGTGGAGGGAAGACGGGGAGGCATGTGGAGGGCCAGGCATGGAGAACTTTCCAGCAAACGCAGGACCCTTCTCTGAAGAGCAGCTACGGAAGAAGCTTCTTCCTCAACGCCGGCCCATTACGTCCGGGTGGGCTCTGGGCCAACCTCACCCAGGAGAAGCCGGATGGGAGCCTCAGGCTGGGGTTTGCGAGAGGAACACCGTCCTGCCTGCTGGGAAAGTCCGGGCTCAACAGGATGCCTGAGTCTGGGCTGGAGCCTCACCCACCACACGGACCGTCCTGACTGTCCTCGGCAATCCGGCTGCGCGAGCCTCACTTCTCATGTAGGCCCCTCTGTTGGGCTCCGGGTCGGAGCCGGGGGTCTTCTGCACGTGTCCCAAGAAATCTGCTTTCTGGTTACATTTCTGGCCACAAAAAACCACTTGTGCTCAGCTTTAAAGAGAGGGGCAGGTGACAGGGACCACCATCCTTGAAGCTTGGACAGAGACGGGCCAACGGGCAGGGGGACGAGCGTGCCGCATTCTGAGGACGGTTAGACTTCTGCCTGTGGAGGAAGCCAGACCTGGCCCCGGGTCACACCATGACATGGGACCTTGGGGAATGGCCTCTGTAGACCCAGAGCCTGGCTTAAATGAGGCCTGGAGGTGCCACCCCAGCCACTGAAGGTGGCACGGAGTGGCAGAAAGAGGCTGCTGCTAGAGGTGGAGGGTCCAGCCTCAAGTCCCAGCTTGTCACATTCACACTGTGTGGCCCTGGGCAAGTTACTCTGCTCCTCTGAGCTTCTGGTTCTCCACGTATAGGAGCAACGATGCTGTAAGGTAATCGTACGGATTAAACGTGCGCGCGCGGGTCTAGCTTGGCGCCTGGACGCAAGGCTCGGACAGCGCCTCCTGCCGGTTACCTAACGTCCACGACAGAGCTCAGCTGAGGAAGGCAGGAGGGACAGCACAGCGCCCCCTCTGGCTGGAAACCCGTCCTTTACCCTTCAGGGGACGTCTATCCTCGCTGTCATCCAGGTGATGGGGGGAAAAACCAGATCAAAACACTGTAGGAGACCGGGAGGGAGTGACCCTGAGCAGGTCACTAGAATCGCCCAATGCCGAGTTTGGACAAGCTGGGCCTTAAGCTCCAGGCTGTGTGTCTGCGGCCCTGACCCAAGAGGGAGAATCCTTGAAAGTTGAATTTAACTGGCCTTTATGCCAGGGGAAAAGAAAGCCTTCATGGGGGAGACCCCCTGTGCCCAGAATTTCCCAGAGAACCCCTGGCCCGCTAGGGCTGGCCTAGCTGCTCTGAGCCGGGACCACAGGCTCCACCCCTCCCTGGTCACAGCACACAGAAGCCCCAGAGCCCGGACGGCCATCACCGCAAGCCATTTGCAGAGCAGAGAGTGGTCACCCGCCTCTCTACGGGGCTCCTTTGGGGATGTAGGGTCAGAAGGTAAGGACTCAGAATATCTGGGCTGCACTGACCCCCACAAAGACGCCAAGCATCACCTTGGTCCCTTTCTACCCCAGCTCTGGACCTCCTCCTTGAGTTCTCATGAGGACACCTGTCTCAGAAAGCCCTCGCTCATGGGGCGCACGTGGGGGGCTTGAGACAGGGAAGAGTTTGCTCGAGAAGCATCTGGGATGACCAGCACGCAATGGCTGACCACCTAGCCCAGCCCAGCCCCTGTCCCTGCCACCCTGACCCTGCCACCCTGACCACTCGTCCTGCCGAGAGCACAGCCCTGTCAGTGATTCCAGAAGGAGCCCAGGCCGAAGGTCCCCCATCCCTTCTCCCTCTCTGCAAAGGTCACGCCAGCTCTGCACTCATGGCCTCCACTGGAGCTGAAGCCTTCGTGGGTGGATGCGTGCACGGCTGCAGGGACAGACATGACTACTAGGAGGTGGCGGCCATCTGCAGGTGCGGTCTGGGGGTTGGGCTGCTAATCCTGTTTTCGCAGCAGCTCAGCACCAAGCCCGCAGACGAGTGGCTGCCTCAGGACAATTAAGATGTCCCTTTGCCTGTCATTAGGAACAGCCATGTCTCCCGAGACCACAGGGACATAGTACACCTTTTTGCAATTGTCCCCAGACAGCACCAGGGCTTCCCACCCAGTCTTTTAAGTTTCCCCACCACAGAGGGGAAGTTTGGACCATTTATTTTCTTTTGCACAGCACGGGGAGAAAGCAAGGACAGCACTGCTCCTGGCCCGCCAGCGAGGGAGGCTGCATGTAAGCTTCCCCCACTCTGCTCGGCACAGGGCAGCTATCTGGGGAAGGGGGCTACCGGGTGGAAGCCTTTCCTAAGGACAGAAGTAGAGCAAGTCCTTCCCCATGCTGCCCCCTCCCCCAGGGCATGCCATCCTGGGCTGGTCTGCACGGGAGTCTCCCTTGCTGGCCAGAAACCACCCCCACTCCCCCAACCCCCCCCGCCCCCCGTCAAGCCACTGACTTGGAGGAAGGTTAAGGAGGCTGACTCGGACAGAGCACATCCAGGTCTGCAAGAGAACGTGGAGCCAGACCCAGTGTAAAATGCAGGTGTCTGAGCACCCTGTGCACCTCCCGACCCCAAACAGCTTCCAGACCCTCTGGGCATTCTCCGAGAGAGCAGCTGAGAAGCAGGGATTTGCTTAAGAGAGTGCTTCACTGGGGCCCGTCCCCCTGCTCCGAAAGTGCCAGTCACGTGCCCTGTGAACTGGCAAATCAGGCAAATCGTGCCTCTCCCTCCGGCTGTCAGAAGATCAGGTGGGCGTGAGGCCGCCATCTCTAAAATCCCTAAGTTCTCAGAGAGGAAAGAGCATCTGCTGGCGGCTGGTCTGAACTCGACCGCTCTGCCCAACTCTAGTCTGAAGGTCCTTCTTCTCTTTTGAAAAAGAAGAGCAGGTCTGTTCGGCCGAGAGCCCCCCACCCCTGGAAATCCTACCCCATCACCAGTCACCCCCTGTCCTTGGATTTCCTCATCCATCTGGGTCTCAAAAGGGGCCAAGTGTCTGGTGACGAAGGTGCCCTGTCCACATCAAACAAAGAACATTCTATGGCCCAGGTCACACCACCCGTATTCCAAAGGGCTGAGTGGGAGACCACGGCTGGGCTGGAAACACTCCAGTTCCGACGGCTGCTCCTGCCGGGCACCCCACACACCAGGTGCAGCAGCTTGGCATAAAAACAAGACACATACGTGATTATTTACTGCCAGCAAGGGATCGTCCCACCATGTCCATATTTCACACCTAACCGGCTATTTCCTCTGGTCTTACGTTCTTGGAATATAGGTTCAAAAAGTCCCCACTTGGCTCCTTGCAAAGGCTTTGCCCCATCGCGCCTCCAGGGGCCGGAGGCTCACACGCCCATGTCTTCTGGATCAGCTTGATCACAGCCCAGAACACTGGAAATCGGGGCTGCTTGGGGGAACTCCTGATGCACGGTCGCTGCCCCCGGAGAGGCCATGCGCGCGGTCAGAGCTCCTGGTTCCAGAAGGTAGGACCAGCCAAAGGCCAACAGCACCAGTGTCCCCAGCAAAGCCTGGCCCTGCTGTGAGCCCAGCGCGGGCTGAGCCGGCTCGGAGCTGGTGGGCGCCGCGTACCTCAGAAGGTGAAGGCATACACCACCCCAACCACCACAATGTTCCCCAGGGTCGCTATGATGGCAATCCAGAGCAGGACCGCGTCGTTGGAGGACCGCGGAGACTCCTCCAGCTGGCCCTGGCCACTGGAGGCCGCGTGGACGTTGGTGGAAGAGTTAAAGAGGGAGTACTCCGTGCTGAAGTCTTCGTTGGGCGAGTCCATGAAGGCGCCTCCCATCATGGGCAGCTGCGGAGAGGGAGAGAGAGAATTAATCTGGGCACTCGGGGCTGGAGAGGAGCCTGGTCTGGTATGGTCTGGTCAAGCCACTGGGTGCTGGGACACAGCATCTCACGGGCTCTCCTCCTGTTTGTTATCAATGGATGGTGCTGCTACAAAAGGTCATAGAGATGGTAATGCTTGGAGGAAGACGCCCTCGTGCCCATTTCGCAGATAGAACTGTTAAGGCACACAGCTCGTCCACAGCTGTGGGCAGTCCCTCCACACCAGCTTCCTTCCTCTTCTCTTTGCAAAGTCGTGATACTCAACACAGACCATTAAGGAAAGAGAAAAGAGGAAAAAGAAAAAGTGAGAATCAGCCTCGCTGCTTTAGGATAATGGCTGCTAACACGGTGATATTTCTCTTTTGCACTTTTTTCAGTGTGAGTCCATATGTGTGTGTGAGAGAGACGGAGAGAAAACATGTTTAAACACGTGGTTTTATATAAGATTCTGTATAAAAATTCCATCAGAACACCATTTTACCCATTGTATACTATTCAACCACAAATAAAACCCCAATTTAACCATCCCCTAAAACTGGAGATTCAGGAATTTTGTTTTGTTTTGTTTTGTTTTGTTTTGCTTTTATAAATAATGCAGTCAGGGGTGCCTAGGTGGCTCAGTCGTTAAGCATCTGCCTTCCGCTCAGGTCATGATCCCAAGGTCCTGTGATCAAGCCCCGCATCAGGCTCCCTGCTTGGCAGGAAGCCTGCTTCTCTTTTTCCCACTCCCTCTGTTTGTGTTTCCTCTCTCGCTGTGTCTCTTTCTGTCAAATAAATAAATAAAATCTTGAAAAAAATTAAATAAGTAAGTAAGTAAGTAAATAAATAAATAAATAAAGCAGTCAGAATGGCTAATTAACAAGTCAGGAAATGGCAGATGCTGGCCAGGATGCGGAGAAAGGGGAACCCTCCTACACTGTCGGTGGGAGGGCAAGCTGGTGCAGCCACTCTGGAAAACAGCATGGAGATTCCTCAAAAAGTTGAAAATAGAGCTACCCTATGACCCAGCAATCGCACTACTGGGTATTTACCCCAAAGACACAAATGTAGTGAAAAAAGGGGCATGTGCACCCGAATGTTTATAGCAGCAATGTCCACAATAGCCAAACTGTGGTAAGAACTTAAATGTCCATCAACAGATAATTGGATAAAGAAGATGTGGTGTGTATATATACAATGGAATACTATGCAGCCATCAAAAGAAATGAAATCTTGCCATTTGCAATGACGTGGATGGAATTAGAGGGTATTATGCTGAGTGAAATAAGTCAGTTAGAGAAAGACAATTATCATATGATTTCCCTGATAGGTGAAATTTAAGAAAAAAGACAGAGGATCACAGGGGAAGAGAGGAAAAAATGAAGCAAGATGAAACCAGAGAGGGAGACAAACCATAAGACTCTTAATCTCAGGAAACAAACTGAGGGCTGCTGGAGGGGAGGTGGGCGGGAGGGAGGGGGTGGCTGGGTTATGGACACTGGGGAGGGTATGTGCTATGGTGAACTCTGTGAATTGTGTAGGACTGATGACTCACAGACTGTACCCCTGAAGCAAATAATATATTGTATGTTAATAATAAAAAAAATTTTAAAAATAACGCACCGATCGAGACCCTAGCTATCCCTGCCCTTGGGCGTACATATGTGCTTCTATGTGCATTTGTCTTCATTGCCGCAGACTCCCGGGCAGGGAGCTTCTGAGTCGATGGGTACGAGCACTTCAGAGCTCCTGGGGCACAGGGACGCGCTCCGCAGAAGAGTGATTTTAACTCCCAAGCCTCACATACAAGGATGGGCGCACGTTCGCACTCCAGAGGTCGGAGTAAAGGCTCCAGGTTCCAGGCTGGGGGAGGGGACGTGGGCTGCTCAAAGGAGGGGGTGACCCTCCATACAGCCACAAGGAGACCTTTCCTGCTCCAGGTCTTCTGGGCCCTTCCAGAACTCCCCGGAGGCTGATGTCTCCAGGGCTGGCCCCCGCATCTGTTAGGCCCACGGTGTGTGTTTTGGATGGCACCAGGGAGAATGAACAGTGAACAGTTTCGCTCTCCTTCTGCACACACTTCCCGAGTCCTTATTACCACCAGCACGGAGGTCCGGCCACACCCAGGGGGTGTGCAAGAGATTTCAAGACTCACTACTTAGCTCTCCTGTTGGAGGGACCACTGTATCCCCATTTCACAGATGGGTAAGCAGAGGTCAAGGTTACATGGCAAGTTCATGGTGGAGTCAGGGTTGAGAGCGTCTCGCTCTACATGCAGTCACCCCGACTCCGGGCTCGGACTCCATGCTGGGGCTTGTTAATGTCAAGATCACGGTCCCCAGGAAGTCTTGGACCCCAGGGGAGCAAATCGGGTGCCACTTCACTCCCCCATTCTTCCGACAAATAAGTTTGAAGGGTGCATGGATTAGGTTCCCGGGTTCCAGACTCTGGATACAGCGGCGAGCAAGACAGACGGGTCCACACTCCAGTAGGGGGATGAGAGCAGGGAGGAGAAAAAGAGGCCAGAGGGGCGCAGGGAGGGACGAAGACAGGGAGCATGTGTGGGGGGAACGTGAACCATTGGGATCGACGCAGGGAGGCTACTTTCGGGCAGCTCTGTGCTTGGCCACCCACATCCCAGCAGCCTCCGCAGAGCACCTGCTCGGCCGAGAAGCGCAGCCTCTCTGGGCTCGCTCAGAGAAGCCCGACACTTCATCCACGACACAGCTCTGCCCTTTATCTGGTGGGGACCCGCCAGCTATCACAACCTGGGGGTGTAGAGACAGCAGGGCCCCTGGGGATCTCGGGATCGGCCGGGGCCCAGCCTGGGGGGCCGCTGCCCACAGGGGCATGCTCACGGCATGAAGATCCTGCCAGCACTGCGTGTGTATGTGTGTCCCTTCTTACACGTCTATCACGGTTTAGCCGTATATTAAATTAAGACGTTGAGTTCAATGAACATGTTTAGTGCGTGTGAGTAGCCATCAGGACGAACACAAGTGAGGAGACCAATTGACATGCATCCTATGAGAAGTACAATTAAGAACTTAAAGAAGCGAGCCGGGACCCCCTCTTGGCCCCAAGCTGGTGACGCAGATGGGATGGGTCACAGCCTCATCAGGCATAGGCAGCCCGAGGGGGGCTGAGCGGCTGGTGCGGCTGGGCGGGCGGTGGAGCCTCTGAGTCCAGGGCCTTCCCCTGGAGCCCTCCCTCCTGTGTGCCCCATCCTCGCCCCGCGGCCTCCCGTTTTGAGACACAGCTCCTCCTGTCTGCTTCCCCAGTGGCCTGGAAGTTCCAGAAGGCGGGACCAGATCCACTTATTCTCCTCATGGGGTTCCAAGAGCATTGCATAGGTATGGCATACAGTGGTGCCTAATAAAAACCCGGCTGCTGCTGCTGAATGATGGCCTCTCTCAGCTCAAGGGCTGTCACTCCTACGTTGGCTAACGGCCTCTCTGGCCTCTCCTGATGGCCCACACGTCCACCTGCCACCTGTGGGGTTCATGGAGGGCAGTGGGTTCCTCTCCCCCCAGCCCCCACCACAGCCGGCGCTCCGGGCACTCCACAGCCTGCCCTTCTCTAGGGTCTTCCTCTGGCAGCCCACGGCAGAAGCAGGACTGTGGTGAGGCCCCAGAAACTCTGCTGGTAGTATCTTAGCTGGGGGCTCAGGCCAGGACTCCCCATGCACCTGGACTTGGTCTGCAGCTGCCTCCCCTGGACCTGCTGGACCCCCCAGAGTTAACCCACGTTCCAGTCCTCTGCCCGTGGCCGCCTCTCCATCCCTCTCCCCCAGCCAGGGCCCTGCTGGGTTTCTGGGCAGAGGCCCTCCCTCCACTCTACTGTGTGGGGGACCCGCTGCGGTTTGGGGCGAGACCTGTGCCCCCCTCACCTCTCTCTGGGGTAGGGCCGGTCTCTCTGGGTATTTGCATCAAATCACTGGGGAAAAGGAGGACACTGGGCAGAGCTTCTGGGCGGGGAAGAGAGAACAGCCCCAGAGAGCAGGGCACATGGCCCTGCCGCCACCACCCTGCCCAGGGCCACTGCGGTCCACCGGCTCTCCACCCAGCACCCTTCCACCCTGCGCTGCTTCCCGTGCTCTGCTCCCCTGCACATAGTTGGTGTCCCTGTGTTAGTTTCCTATGGTGGCCTTAGCGAGTTGCCACGAATGATGACACACATTTATTCTCTTCCAGACCCAGAGGTCGGAGGTCTGACATGGGTCTCCAAGGGCTGCCAGCCAGGTGTTCACTGCGCTGCTGCCTCTTCTGGCTTCCAAAGGCGCCCACATTGGCCTGTGGCTCCTTCCTCTGTCTCCCAAGCCCACACTGTGCTATCTTCCAACCTCTCTCAGATCCTCCCTCTTCCCCAGTATGGGGACCTGGTGATTACCCTGGGCTCACTTGGATAATCCAAGATCATCTCTGATCTCAAGACTTTTTTTTTAAAAAATTTATTCTTTTGAGAGAGGGAGAGAGAGCACATGGTGGGGGAGGGCAGAGGCAGTGGGAGAGAGAGAGAATCTCAAGCAGACTCCCCGCTGGGCATGGAACCCGAGGTGGGGCTCAATCTCTCCACCCTGAGATCATGACCTGAGCCAAAACCAAGAGTCAGATGCTTAATCTACCACACCACCCAGTCACCCCTGATCTCAAGATCCTTAACCTTAATCATACCTGCGTAGTCTCTTTGCCCCATCAGGTAACCATCCTGAGGCTCACCTAATTGGAGGCTGGTCTCCGCTACACAGGGAACTCTCTGGAAAATAAGCCTTGTAACCTACACACCTCAAGCTCTCTCGGCCCCACTGTTAATGTAAAAAAGGCGACAAACCTGACCCTGTGGAATTAATGACCTGACGTCAGCAGAAGTTCTCCCCACCAGCTGTGCTCCATCAACCCAGTCCCACAGACCCCCTCGGGGGGACAGTGCGTTCTCCAGACAGTGAGCTCCCCTCTGCCCTGCATCTGCCACAACAGAGAGCTCGGCACTGTGCCAGGGACCACGGCTGTTGTCAGATCGATACTGTCCCTCTGAGGGTGGGGACAGGGGTGGGTTCCAGTTCAAGACAGACTTGGGGGTGAATCCGTATAGTAAAGCCAGGTGGGTCCTTCAACCCACTTGCCTGTAAGTAGTGAAGATAATTCATTGTCTTCAGTGGAACCAGCAGGATTCTTGCAAGGAGGAGATAAAGCCATAGGTGATAAAATGTGGCCCAAGACAGTCACTCAGTAATTCCTCATATTTTCTCCTTTTATCATTCTTTGCAGAAATTCAAAAGCAGGAGCTTGCATGCTTCTCTTATCCAACTGCTTAAGCCGAAGGGAGGGAAGGGGGACCCTGGCGTTTCCAGATGTGCATTTTATGTGAACCATTAATCAGGCACTCTCTTGCAGGTGCAACAGACCGCCCCCCTGTTCCCCAACTTATGTTCAGGCTGAGAGATGCTCCAAGTCTGGCCAGGGCTGTCATTTGATCCATCTGTCTAAGGTGTTTGGTTGTTCTGATTTTTTTTTTCCCCTTTGTAAAACAGAGTCCACATTCAAAGTGTCCATAGATGTGAAAACAAGTTTAAATGGCGAAATCTCATGAATAGAAAACAACAAACAAAAAGGTCAGCCTCAATTGCATTATTGGGAAATTGGAAACGGCTGACCAGGAGGACTCACGGTCAGAGCGATGGGCCGTAGCTGGAGTCACCCCAGAGACAGATGGTGAGAGAAGCGTCTGGAAGGTCTCTTAGAGATGCCCCTCCTCCCCTACCGGTGACAACCGGGCCTTCTCACGCCAGTGGGCAGATGTGGTCACTGGGCCCCTGAGAGTGGAACCCTTGGATGATTTCAACTCAGAGCAGATCTGGGGGTGAAGACTTCTAACTTCCCACCCTGCAGAAGCGAGAGGCCCATGGAGGCAGAACCAGATCCCGGGCATTTGAGGCTGAGTCACAGGGTCGGGCATTGGCAGGAGGAGCAGGGAGCTCGTTTCCCCAGGAGAGGAGGTGGTTACAGCCAGCCGGCCGGGTCAGAAAGAAGCCCGTTGGCTTGTTAAAGAGGGGACACCAACACAGGTCAACATTCAAGGTCCTTGCTGTCGATCAAGGCTGTGCTTCCTGACGGTACCTTTCAGGAGAGCAAGAGCCTTCCTGGTTTCCCGCAGCATCCCCAGGGCCCAGAACAGAACTGATGCTCAGAAGACAGAGGGGAAGCAAAGGAACTCCAGGTCCATCGGCCAAGAATTCTGAAGGCACGCTGAGCCAGCGCTTCCCGACTGGGTGATCCGGGCCCGCTTCCTAACCTAACCTGTCCAAGCTCAGGTTTCCCCTGGAAACCCAAGGGCAAATGCCAGACACTGCCTCCCAGATGAGGGCTGCCAGGAGTGGCAAAACGCTGTCTGCGGTGGGAGGTGGCTAAGGGGAAGTCACCAAATAAACTCAAAGAGCATCTCCGGCACTAAAAGCGAAGTCAAGGATGATCATGTGGGGGCCAGACTCAGCAGTGCACCTGTCCCGGAGGAAAAGGGCGGGGGCAAAGGAGACTGGTTTTGCCCATAACATTTTACTCTAAGAAAAGATGAGCAAACAGGATGAGTTATTAGAAAGAGTCTCTTCCGGTCACTGGGCACTCTTCAGTATTTTCAACCTCTAATGTTAAGAGCAAGGCTTAAACAACAGGAGTGGGTCACAGACAGGGTGGGTTCTAATCAGCACTGTGGGCTGGCGGCTCCCCCGGGGAACCCCGGCCCTCGGTGCTGGAGACCAGAATGGTGTGGAAGGGTTCCAGGAAAGTGTAGATGTGCGGACCCCAAGGTTCCAACCGTGGAAATTCACATGGTTCCCACCCCATCCCCCTCTCCCTGCACACAGCAGAGCTGCTGTGAGGAGGACCAGGGAGGAGGTCCGCCTCCGGGTCCCCATCTGTTCCTGCCAAGAAGAGGGAGGTTAGATAAGTCTCCCCTAGGCTGGGCCTCTCCAGAGGAAGGAACAGAAGATGCTTTCAAAGGAAAATCTTCAAAGAGATGGCTCTGGCAGAAGTTCCCAAAATAATGCCCACGCTTCAGGGGAGGGGACACCAGAGACAATGGGTGTCTGTTGTTGGAGGCTCTGGGAAGTGGGCTTGCAGGCCTCGTGCTGGGTCCTACCAGACCCTTCTCCCCCCGAAGGCCATCCATCCACAGGGCCCCTGCAGCATCTCAGCCACACATAGGATCTGATCCTCTCCTGGACTGTGGATTTCAAAGCTAAACTTATACAAGGGTAGAAACATCCATACTGTCCCCATCTCCAGTGGGTGGGGACACTCTAGTGCCTCTTAACGGCTGACACACCTGGCCCTGCTTCCCTCTCTGAGCCTCGCTTACCTAGGAGCTGTTCAGAGGAGTGACGGCCAAGGCCAAGCTTGGGGCTCAGAAGCCCTCGCCAGACTCTAAGAAAGCCAGGGTCAGGTGTAGACGGTCCTCAAGTGAGGGTTGCGTGGTGAGGGCTGGGAGATAGGCCCTTGGGTAAAATCCGCACCCCCTCCCAGTACAATCTGAATTTCAGAGAAACAATAACAAAACCATTTTTTGATGTAAATATATCCCAAGTATTTCACTGGACCTACTTAGAGAAAAAAAATCTTACTGAAAAATGATCTGACATTTAAATTTAACTGGGCCTCCTGCATTTTTATTTGCTAAATCTGGCAACTCTGTGTGAGGCCACTCTGAGAAAGAGCTGCAATTTCAGAATTTGTGCGAGGGGCCACGCCCTCGGGTCTGTCTCTCCAGAGCCCGCCATCTGTAGCCAGGCCTCTCTGGGTGACCTCGTTCCCTGGAAAATTCCAGGAGGCCTCCGGCCGACCTACAAACATTATAAAGCCAATTTCTTCCCTTACTACCTTCTCGCAGGATCTCTGTGGTCCAAATATAAAGGCTGGACAGCCTGAGAGTGCCATCCATCCATTTATTAGTCATTCAACAAACACTGAGGGCCTACTGGACACCTGGAGGCACTGGACTGACTCTAGGGGTTCCCAGGGGAGACCCTGAAGGGCTTAACATTTAAAATGAATACAGATAAGCTCTCAGCCATAAAACGGCATTTAGGGCACTTTAACAGAGATGAGAACCAAGCAACGGGGTTCTCACAGCATGAAAGAGGGCAGGCTGTTTTTAATCCCTTGAACCAAAGAATCAGGCACAAGGCTGAGCCCTGGTTCTGTTCCTTTCTGGCTGTGTGCCTTGAGCCAGTGACTGACCCTCTCTGGGCCTCTGTTTCCTTTCTGTCCAAGGAGGATAATAGCAGGGACCACTCTGTAGGGTGCTGTGGGGGTGAAGTACCATGTCCTGGCTCTAAGGAGCCAACACCCGGGGCCCCTAATTGTTAGTATCATCCCCGCTGTCATCGCTGGGCGGGCACAGAGCCAGGCCTGCTCCCCTCTCATGGCCTCACCGTCGTGGGGCTTTTGTGATTTTCTCCATTTTCCACCTTGAAGACACAGGCGCGGTGAGCTTCCTGGCATCCTCCCTCCTGTCTTCCAGCGTCGACAGCTAAAGCCCTACAGAACCCCCCTCTTTGTAGACAGAGGGCAGGGAAGAGGGGCTCCCGGGACCCAGAGAATTTGGGGGATCCCTAATTTCTTTCTCTTTTCTCTGTCTGGCTGCCCTGGGGCCAGCCACGGTTGCTGGGTGCTCTTCTGTGGCAGTGGTGGGCAGTGGCAGGGACGGGGGACCTAAAGTGTAAGACAAAACTGAAGAAAGGGCCCTTGCAGTTTGAGATGTGTCTGGGAGTTAGTTCTTATCCCTCATCTCTCACTCTCTTGCTCTCTTGTCTCCTGCTTTGCCCTGCGGGCATCGTGACAGTTCACACCTGTGGAACACACAGGGCAATAAAGTCGACAGACTCCCAATTGGAGGGTTAGGGAAGAAGGTCCCTGGGAGCCAAGGAGTATCCCAGGGGGAGAGAGCGCAGAAAGGATCCCCTAGTTCTGCACAGAACCTGTGCACATTCTGGGCTCGCTCTGGGCCATACAGGCATGTGAGCGACCCAAAGAAGCCTCATGAAACCTTGGATAAGTCCAGACGCACCCCTGAGAGAGGCCCGTGCTGGACAGAGTCGGACAGCATCGCCGCGCTGTTACCAACAGACCCACGCTGGGACCACCACTTGCAGAAGGTGGGGCAAAAATCTCCGAACAAAAGAAATACCAAATGGTCTCACTGAGTCATTCTACCAAACATGCAAGGAAGAATAATACCAACTCCTCACAATCTCTTCCAGAAAATAGAAGAAGGAAGGTCACTTTTTAACTTTTTTTGTGGAATGTTTCCCAAATCAGATTAATAAAGCCAGCGCAACCCTGCTACCAAAATCAGAGATATGACAAGAAAAGAAAATGGAAGATCAATATCCTAATTAAACGTAGACAAAAAGTAGAATGAGAAATACTAGCGAACCGAATCCAGCAATACATAAAAAGATACTGTATTTTTTGTTGCCTGGGTCAACATTCAAAGATCGGTTAATGTAATTCATTACCCTCACAGAAGTAAAAAGAAACAAAACATAATCGTATCCATAGACATAGAAAAATCATTTGACAAAATTAAACATTGACTCATGGTAAAAATTCTTGGCAAGCTACAAATAGAAGGGAACTCCCTAAGTCTGATCAAGATCATCTACAAAAACCAAAAACCATCACCAAAAAACAGCTTAAAGCTAACATCATACCTAGACTATTAAACAAATCAATTGGTTGTCTATAGTCAATCAACAATTGGAAGGTGAAGACAGCGTAGCATTTGCAAAAGAGATACACAGATCGATGAGACAGAACAGAGCATCCAGAGCTAGATTCACATAAATATGGTCAATTGAATTAAAAAAAAAAAAAACTCAGAAGAAATTCAGTGAAGAAAGGGTAGTCTTTTCAACTAATGATGCTAGAACACTTGGTTACCGATGTGCCAAAAAGATAAATAAATAAAAATGTTCCTGGAACCTGATCTCTTATATAAAAATTACCCCCAAGGCCCCACCCTCATGCTTTACACAAAAATTAACCCCAAATGGATCACAGACCTAAATGAAAATGAAAAAGTATAATACTTAGAGGAAAATACAGAGAAGAATGTCTGTGACCTTGAGTTAGGTAAGCAAAGAATTCTCAAATCCAACACCAAAAGTGCAATTCATACAAGAAAGCATTGGGGGGCACCTGGGGGGCTCAGTGGGTTAAGCCTCTGCCTTCGGCTCAGGTCATGATCTCAGGGTCCTGGGATCGAGCCCCGCATGGGGCTCTCTGCTCAGCAGGGAGCCTGCTTCCCCCCTCTCTCTCTGCCTGCCTCTCTGCCTACTTGTGATCTCTCTCTCTCTCTCTCTCTCTGTTAAATAAATAAATAAAATATTAAAAAAAAAAAGAAAGCATTGGTAACCGAGATTTCATCAAAATTAGAAACATCTCCTCTGTGAAAGGCACTGATAAGAGAATGAAAAGTCAAACCATCGACTGAAGGAAAATATTTACAAATCATGTATCTGACAAGGGACTTGTAACGAGAATATATAAAGAACTCTGAAAAATCAACAATAGGAAAACAGTTTGAGAAATGAGCAAAATTTTGAATGGTCACTGCACAGGAGATACTCAGAAGGCAGAACAACACATGAAAACTTGTTCAACGTCATCAGTTATTAGGGAAATACAAGATAAAACCATCACAAGATACCACTATACGCCTATTATAATGGTTAGTTTTTCTTTTTCTTTTCTTTCTTTCTTTCTTTTCTTTTTTTTTTTTTATCATTATTAGTTCTGGCAAGAATGTGGACCAGTTGGAACTCAAATACAAGGCAGGTAGGAAAGTAAAATGGTACAGTCGTTCTGGAAAATTTCGCAGTTTCTCATAAGCATACATTTGCCAAACGACTTGGAAATCTTGGTCCCATGTATTTGCTCCCAAAAAAATGAAAACGTACACTCATAGAAAAATCTGGGCAAATGTTGACAATAGCTTTATTCATAACTACCCCAAACTGGAAGCAATGCAGATTGTCTTTCAACAGCACAGAATAAAACAAAACCAAAAAACGGCGATACGATCACTCAGTAAAATACTAGTCAGCATGCAAAATAGATCAGCTCCTGACGGACAGCAGCACGGGGGACTCTCCAGCGTGTGAATAAGTGAGACAGAAAAGGTTTCGCACTGTGTGATTCCATCCCCGTGACGATCTGGAGGAGGGAGAAATGACAGGGTGACGGCGGGAGCGGGTGTGGTTATGGGGTGAACAGGAGGGCAGCGGCAGGAAGTGTTTGGGGTGAGGGAGGGGACTGTGGTTGCGGTCCCAGGACTCTGCATTTGTGAGAACTTACAGAGCTGTATGTATGGCCGGGAGGGGGTGTATGTTGGAAAGGAAATTACAGCACACCTTGAAGGCCACTGCTGTTTCTGTAGCCCATGGGAGCCGTGCAGTGTTCTCCATGTCCTGGAAGGCAGGGGGGAGGTGGGAGGGGCGGGAAACACTGGCATTCCCACTGTACCGGTGGGCCGGAGCTGAGGCTCCCCCTGCAGAACTGGGCTGGGGAGGCTGGGGGAGGCTGGGGAGGCTGCCTAACCTTCATAGGGCCCTGAAGCCTGGGCTCTGTCCACGGCCCCCAGATTTTCCTGCATGTATGGCCAAGGCAGGTAGGGAAACTGAGCCACGTGGTTCATGGCAGAGGTCACTGTGACATCTCCACGGGCTGGCTGAGGGCTTAGGACCCTGACCTGAGGAAGTACTAAGTACCCTGCCTGTTCGGCCTCCTGGTGGCCGCTCACACCTTTCCCGGACCAGGAAGCCCATCCCAGACCTCCGCGTACCAAAATGCCACCCAACTTTCCAGGTCCAGCTACTATTTCTGGAACCTTCCCTTGAAGTTTCAACTTCCTTTGGTTCTCAGAGCATTTTATTTGTGGCTCTCCTGCCATCTCCCCACTGCCAGAACACAGTAAACTGCATTCATAAGATACGGGGTGTGTACCCACACACACGCACACGTGCTACCATCCGTCATCTGACCCCTGGGGCTGGTCTCCCTCTGGACATTTGGGGCTTTCATTCACACAGGCATGGAGCACAGCTCCCCAAAGTTGAGGGGTGCCACCTCCCAGGCCTGGCTACAGGGCTGGGTCAACAGGCTTTCCCCTCCCCCCGGGCCCCACCTGGAGGCAGGGCACGGGCTGTGGCCGGCTGGTCAATGGCTGGGGGTCCCCACGGGGCTGTGTGGGGAGTGAAAATGGCTTCAACGGAGTGACAGCAGTAGATGGTGGAGCTTGGGACACTGAGGTTTATGCCGCCAGGTCCGGGGGAGGCTGAAGGGGTTGGTGAGGAAGTCCCTTTAGGAGGCAGGCACGGAGGCCAATGGCCACTGGAGGGAAAGGAAGCAAAAGACCTCACAAAGCAGCTTGCACACCCAACACACATGCAAATACGTGTTCACCAAAACACGTGTGCACACGTGTCCATACAGCATCACTCAGAAGAGCCCCAAACCGGAAACAGCACAATTGCCCATCAGCTGGAGAATAGATATGTCGACTGTGGCGTATTCACACAATGGAATCCTACACAATGAGAACCATGAGCCACAAATATAACGACCCGAAAAACCCAGACTCAAATAAGAACGTACTCTGTGGTCCCATTTATTTCAGCGGGTCTCAACTGGGAGTAATTCTGCACCCCCTGGGGACTTTCGGCGATGTCTGGAGAGTTTTGACTGTTACAAACGAAGGGGAGGGCGCACTACTGACTACCTAGTGGGTGAAGGCCAGGGCTGAGGCTGACTATCCCACAGTGCCCGGGACATCCCCCCACAGCACAGAGTGATCCAATCCAGTATCAACAGATGTCAACTGAAAAATCCTGATTTTTATAAAGGTCATGACCAGGCAAAACTAGTATCTGGTGTCAGATTCAGCCTATGGCTTCTGCTGGAAGGGGTGAAGCCTGGGAAGAGGGACAAGGGTGTTTCAGGGTAGAAGGCTGGCTGTTCTGATCTGGGTGCTGGTTATGGGAGCTCCCTTAAAAAACACCCATCAAGCTGTACACGGTCCTGTGTGTCTCCTACTTCAAAAGTTTTCCTTTAAGAAGATGGACGGAACAACTAAACTTGCCCAGGAATCTCGGATTTGATTTCAATGACGTTTGAGATGGAACCTCTACTCGGAATATCCACAGCTCATGGGATGTTTTTCCCCTTCCCGGCACACGAGGCAGGGCTCAGCGTGAGCTCGCCTATCTGCAAAGTGCAGACAAGAGCATCCTGATGTGGCCATCATCACCCCACACTTGCGGGGCTGCCTGCAGGGATGGAGGGGAGATATGGTGACCCAGGGGCATCCTGAGGGTGGCATCACAGCAGGACGTAGGGCAGGAAGCTTAGTCCCCGGCACGCCTTCAGGTTGGACCTTCAGAATGGCCAATGGCCCAGCTGGGGCGCTTGTCTTCCTTCACGCCTTCCAAAAAGGACGCAGAATCTGCCTGTGGGAAGAGGGAAGGACTTTGCCCAGGGTCAGTCCCTCAGCTGGCAAAGGACAGGAATTGGAAGGTGAGCGTGAGCACGTGAGCTTGGAAGTACATGTGTGAGAGAGAGAGGAGGGAGAGGGAATGTACGAACGAGAGAATTCACGTGCACAGGGGAATGAAACTTCGTAATCCACACACCAGTTCAGACTTGGAACACGGGTTACTGGTGACAAGCCCTGGATGTCTCCTCCTCCCAGAGTCCTGGCATTTCTGCAAATATGGTTTGCAGTTTATGTGCCCAAGGCTTCCCCAGGGGGAGAGACGGGAGAGGCTGCGGTGGTGCAGAGAGCCGAGTGAGGACCGAACTGGCCCCAGAGGGACGAGGTGGGCTGGGTTCCTCTCCAGGGACCCAAAAAACAGCCGCTGTCCGTGCTTCGTGGGACACAAACAGGGAAACCAGTTATTTTAAAAATAAATGACCAGGTGAAGAGTGTAGGGTTCTGGGCACTGAGAGTTAATCACCAAGGTAAATGGACAATCCTCGAAGGACTCCCAGAGTGCCCTCCACATGGAAAACCCTTCTTTGGTCAAAGGGCCCACACCTCATGGGCTTCCGGCCCAGCTTGGGAGCCAGGTGGCATGTGGGCCAATTGTCCTGGCTCAGTACTGAAGTCGACTCCCATCCTGAGAGCAGGGCTCTGGGGCGTGGGGTCTTAAGTGGAAGCAGGACTCCATCTGGCTCTGTGAGATTCCTCCCTGGGACCTGGGAATGTGCTGGAAGAAATGCTAATGAGCACAGGTGTGAAGACTTCTCCTCAATGAGGGGTTTGTGCCAAGGGCCCCATATCAACTCCAGGTTGTGAGAACACAGGTCAGCATGGCACAAGACGGCCTCCCAAATAAAGAGAGCCTTTCCCTCTAAACGATTAACATTTACACCCCCTACAACGTAAGAGAGGCAGCATTTCACAGAGCTCAGCTCAACATCCTTAGTGCCCTTGACCTCCACCTCGAGCCTGATTCACGAAGCAGTGGTCAGTCATCAGCCTCTGAGCCCCGGGCCTTTGAGGACAGTGAAGGGAGCTGAAACCTTCAAAGGCTACCCACCTCCCCAGGCCAGTTGCCCTGGCCCCATGGGGGACACCACGTGTCCCTCTCATGTTACCTTGCTCCTTGACTGTCCCATACCTGCCCTGGTTAGACAGACTGCCTCTCAGGGAGGTGGGATTTCCCCATCTTAAAGATGGTAAAACCAAGGCTTCGATAGGTTAGACATTCCCGAAGTTCCAGAGGCTGAATTCAAAATGCTTATTACAGGGTTCCTGGCAACATTCCAGGATGATTCTTATGGAAATCAATAGTCTGAGTATTAGGGGGTTCACAGCAGTATTACAGGATGATTCTTATGGAAACTATGTCCCTGTGCTCAGCGGCTGGAACAGAAGGTGTAAAGGCAGCAAGGTGTCAGCGGACAGAAACCTCGCACAGAAGCCCGACGGATGGGCTCTGCTGAGGAACGCGCCTGCGACCTGCTCACCCTCTCCGCGAGCCGTGCCAGCCGGCTGTGCTCCAGACACCAGCCGCACACTTGCTCCCCTGGAGGCAGAAATGAAGAGTGCAATCGGATCCTGCTTCGGTCTCTTTTGGAAGTGGGAATTCCATTTCTCCTCCCTAAGAGGGTATCAGCAAGGGGCTCTGACTCCTTCTACAGATGTTGAGGCTACAGACCCGAGTCCACACCGGCCTTGGCAGTGAGGCCCCCCCGGCCACGAGCTTCAGGCATCCTGCCTACGAACACTCCCCTGGGCATCCCGCCAATACCCCAAACCCCCGAGAGTCCTGTCATGAAGTCACCCAGCCCCAAGCTACTCTGGAACGCTGTCCTTCAGAGAACTGGCCTCCAACTTGGCTAATTTGTTGAAAGAGCACAAGGAAAAAGGCAGTTCTGCTCTTTCATCAAATCGACCACACATAGCCAGCTACCCACCAGGCTGTGTCTTCCTTCTTGTCGGCTCTGGTCAAGGGCAATGCAGCCGCCCGATGCTAACACTTGCCATTCGTGTTGGCTCCTGTTCACGTTGCTAATGAAAGAGTTGCTAATGAAGAGTTGCTAATGAAAAACAGCGTAGGAAATAAAAATAAAAGCTAGTATTTATGGAGAGCCTGCTCTGCACCAGGGACGTGTTGGGTCCTTTTAGGGCACAATCGCATTTTGTCACCAACAGCCCCATGAGCTGGGTACTGTCCCCATGCCTGTGGGCAGGGAAAGAAAGGAAGGCACAGAGTGAAAGGAGGATGGGGAGGTTATCGCCCCACAGTCCTTTCTGTGGCCACAATGATTGGACACCTCCATGAGCCAGTGGATACTTCCTTCTCTTGTGGGGTGTCTAAACAGGCCAGGAAGGCAGAGGTGACACTCGGGACACTCACCAAGGTGACAGGGCACCGTGACATCAGGACCAGCACTGAGCACACACAGGGAGCTTTTAGAGTGACATCTGTGTTCATTTCAGTGCCTCCTCGAGGAGCACTGTGACATCAATCTCCTTCAGCAGCCAGGGGTGGCAATGGGTCAGATCCCACACCCTCAGAGACCACACTGCCACACTCCTGACCGGATGCGCTGGGTGTTTCCACCCAGCCCCCTCGCTGCTCAGGCGGCCGCCTCTGCTTCATGCTGGACTGTCTGTCCACTGCCTGCGGGTCCTCTCCTGAGTGTCTCCCGAGCCTCTCCAGAGCCGGCCAGCGGGAATGAGCAGGAATTCACCAAAAGGGGCTGCTCTGGATGCTGTCACTCTATGGTACAGCCTCCATCTCGCCCCAGACCAGCAGGAGGTGGGTGACCGGGGGCTCAGAGGGGTGTAGTCATTTCCCTGAGCTTGCACAGTTCCAAGTGACTGACCAGGAATCAAAATCCACACGTGCCAACCCCTCACTCCTGTCGTTGCTCTAGGCTGCATTACGGCTTTCTCTGCTGGGTTCCCATAAACCTTTGTTCCTACAACCGAAAGAACTTTTAATACATCGTCTTAGATTTATGACTTTACATGATATTTATTATATTATTATACTATGTTACATTAGGCGATGTTATGTTGTATTACATTTTTATAGTTCGCG
Organism: Enhydra lutris kenyoni; assembly: GCF_002288905.1. Classification (NCBI taxonomy): domain Eukaryota; kingdom Metazoa; phylum Chordata; class Mammalia; order Carnivora; family Mustelidae; genus Enhydra; species Enhydra lutris. The sequence goes on along the minus strand of NW_019154104.1, from coordinate 25,645,475 downwards.
GTGTACTAACATGTTATGTCACTTTACATTATGGTTAGCTGTGCACTTGAATGATTGGTGTGACATTACATAATGTTACATTATATTCCAGTCGGCTGTATCCTAACATTATGTTATTTTGTTGCAGTGTGTGATGCTATCTTAGATTACATTGTATTATAGCTGTGAACTAAGATTACATCATAGTACATCGTTAAGTCCCATTATAGTAAATTGTATTACAATTAGCTGAGTTCTGATCTATCTTTCTTAGGGAATGTGAGCTTCCTCAGAAAAAGAACAGAGTCTAATCTCCCTTTGGATTCCCAGTGCCTAGCATGTCAACTCGCACAGAACATTTTATTTAAAAGAACCTGCTCGATCGGTGGCTGTACCTTGTGCTATTTGAGACGATATCTGTAGGATGCATAAGGTTCTACTCGTGACTAAACACGTGTAGACCCAGGAAAAACCTAGGACCCAGGAAAACAAGGATATTTTTGGCAAGGCTCAAAGCACTACTGAATTAAAAGGAAAAAGCAAATTCACCACTTTTGAAACCGTTGCCATAGAAACTCAGTACAACACAGCAGGAGAAAATGCTGGCTTGGTCAGAACACACATCAACTCTGATTACCAGTAATGGAGGGAACGCTTGCCTTGGGGGACAGAAATGCCAGGCGGCGGGGCTCCAGGGCTCCCAGGACCCTGTCCTCCATGGTGTGTCCATGGTCCTCCATGAGAATCAGGGGGGCAATGCTTATTTTGAAAACACTAGCTGAGAACCTGGAGGAGAAACAGCCAAGACCTGGTGGGGATGCTGCCACCCTCCCTGGTGGCACCTACCAGCCTCTCTAAGGCCCGGGCTTCCTGGGGTGGCAGGGCCGCCACGCCTCTGTTGGTTCAGCTTCAAAAAGCTCCTGTCACTATCACTGGGTATGAACAGTTGAGCACACCCAAAACAATAAGGAGTTTTAAAGTTCTCCCCCTAGGAAACAGTGGGCAAAAGATGTCTTAGGTTAGTACTTATTCTGCCCCAACCCATTCACGAATATCCCTGGGATGATTCAATAGTGGGACTAGTCCCCTGTGAGCGCCCACATCCTCCTGACCATACTAAACTCCCTTTCCCTGGTGCAGTGGACTTTCAAGGCCTTGGGGCGAAGGCTGGGAAATTTGTTTGTTCAACTGGTCATTCATTCACTGGCCGGACAAAGCAGCTACTACGTGCCAGGGAGACTGGCTGGAAGCCAGAAGTGCAAGGAGAAAAACCATGTGCTCTTTACTTTGGAGGAAGAGGGAGAAAGAAAGGAAAAGAGAGGGGGAGGAGCGGGAGAGCGGGAGGGAGAGAGGGTAGAGAACAGAACTAACAAATGAAATTAACGGGAACAGAGCATCACTCTGTCTGCCACGGCGAAGGCCCTGGAGGGAAGGGAGGTAGGGCCATGACCTACCCAGCGTGCTTACCTCCCTACGTGGAGGCTTTTGGATCTTTTTTCTTTTCTTTTCTTTTCTTTCTTTCTTTTTTTTTTTTTAAGGTGAGGAAAGATGTCATTTGAAAGTATTCTTGCCATTAAGTGGAGGGTGACTATCACCATAAGAAAAATGTCTGGGTCATTTTTTTATCTCCCTTCCTCTGCACCACAAAATCATTTTCAGTAGTCACTGTGGCCTGAGACAAATGACAAGAACAGAAGCCCAGGCACTCTCCACTGGGGGGGGACTATCGGGACCTCCAGGGGAACGTTTTTAGTACACCGGTCTCCTCCCAGTGATGATGGTCCTGGTGAATGTGCTGTGCCCCTCCTCCACAGGGACACCTGTGTCAACAGGAGAAGAGACAGGACACAAGTGAGAGAATGACTAATGTCCTAGGAAGCTTCCAGAAGGTCTCCATGCAGGGGTGTCTCTTGAGATAGGTCCTAATAGATGTACAGAAAACCTGTGGGCAGACGGGGGCATTGTTCGTCCACTACTTGCTGATACTGGGAGCCGGGAGCTGGTGAGAAGCAATCTCTCCCCATCTTTTGCTGGCCGCAGTTACCGTGTCAGGAAGCTGGCCATTGTCGATCCAAGCTGGCTCAGAACACGTGATGTACACTCACTGGTGTTTCTTTTTTTTCATTTGTTCATTTAAGATTTAGGCGCCTCAGTGGCTCAGTCAGTTAAGCAGCTGCCTTCAGCTCAGGTCACCATCCCAGGGTCCTGCTCAGCGGGGAGCTGATTCTCCCCTGCCTGCCATTCCCCCTGCTTATGCTTGCTCTCGCTCTCTCCCTCTCCCTTGCTCTGTGTCAAATAAGTAAATAAAATCTTTTAAAAAATTCATTAAAAAAAGATTTATTTGAGAGAGAGAGAGCAGGGGTAGGGGCAGAGGGACGGGGAAAAGGAAAGAATCCCAAGCAGACTTCGCGCTGAGCAAGGAACCTGACACAGGGCTCGATCCCAGGACCCTGAGATCATGACCTGAGCCAAATTCAAGAGTTGGACACTTAAAATGACTGAGCCCTCCAGGCACCCCTGCACTCACAGGTGTTTCTGCAAACCCTGCTGGGTTGGAAGTCAGAGGAAGAATCTCCCCCATCCATGTTCAAGAAGCCACGTCACAGTCCCTTGCATGTCCATGGGAGGGAAATCCAGCCCATGTGTCGTAAAGAAAACAGGGCCAGAGAAATAAAGGAGGCTGGAGCCCTGGGCAGTCCCTGCCAGAGAGAAAGGCTGGTCCCCGGAGCTGGCACGGAAGCAGGGTCCCAGCGTGGAAAAAGCCAAGTGCCAAAAAAGCAAAGAGAGACTGGGCTAGGACTCTTGTGATTCCTCAGGAGGACCTCAGAGTCCCGCTCCTCAGGTCAAGAGTGCTTTTAAAGAGCAGGATTCCTCTGCCACTGACGTTCCCCTTCACAACCTGGTCCTGAGCGTAGCCATCCACCAGCAGGGGCTTGGCCAGGGGTGAGGAGACTGGAGAGTTAACTCACAGCTGCAAATCAGCAGGGGCTAAACAAAAAAACCTTCCTGGTCTCAGCTTCCAAACCTCAAACAGACACACCGTGATGATCCCGACCTCCTCCACCTTCCAGATATTTTGCGAGGGTCAGATGAAATGATTTTTCCTGCTATGTGATGAAAGTCAGAGCTTTACCATTTTACCATGTACTGATGTTTGTTTTATAACTCAGGACCGTGAAGATCCGAGTTGTCACCTTTGATCCTGAGTGCACACAGTAGGTCCTCACTCTGTGCTCCCAGGCTTGTCTGGGCTAAATCAAGTCTGTATTATGCTCTGTAGGAAACCTGCCTGTTGGAAAGAATTCATCTCAGAAACAAGGCTATATTCTTCTCAAGAGTATTTAGGGCTAACGAGGCTCCAGGCGCCCCAGGAAGGATGTGCTTGAAGAGCCCAGGAACAAAGAAAGCGCTTCAATCCTCTGTTGGTCTGGTCCAGTTTCAGCTGCAAAGTTTGGAAAAGGGATGTGGGCCTGTCCCCTGGGTGGTCTGGCAAGGATGCCACTCACAAAAGTGGTCTTGAGGGTACCCGATCGTTACCAGCGGCTGGCAGGGCTCTGGGGAGGAGGCATTTTCTCCTAGAAGACTTGGAAAAATGCCTCATTTCTAAGTGATAATGACCAGTCCCAGAGTTGCAAAGGATTAGGGTAGAGATGCACGTGAGGGGGCTATAAAATCAATGTCTGCTTTTGCAAAAGGCAGGGAAGAAAGAAGAAGGAATAAAGGAGAGGGTAATACAAAGATCCACTAGTCCTTTGGCTTTTCTTCCTTCCTCTTTCCCTCCCCCCTTCTTTTCTTCCCTTCTTCCCTCCTTCCTCCCTTCCTCCTTCCTCCCCTCCCAACTGGGAGCACTCAGCAGCTGTAATGCTCATCACACCGTGGCTGTGGGCTCAGGCCACTCCCCCTGTGGCCACGGACCCCTACTTCATCCCGAGCCCAACTTCTTCATCTGACCCAGGGGACATCAGCCCAGCTGTCAGACTGGGGTGTGGGGAGGGCAGGTTCAGAGACAGTGGACGCCTGCTGCAGGCACTTGATAAGCACAGGGACTTTCTGAGAAAAGCTGAGCGCAGATAACAAAGTGGACGGCAAGGGCTCTGACTTCAAAACATGCCAAGCCTCCGGGCCGGTGGATAGAGGATTTCTCCCCACAGACGTGGATTAACTCCTTATTAGGGTGGGACGTGGTTACCAAGAGAGAAAACTGAGCATCAGAATAACATCCCTTTGAGGATGATGCTGATGTGTTTATTTTTTTAAACCCTGCTCAGCCAGGGGCACCTGGGGGGCTCAGGTCATGATCTCAGGGTCCTGGGATGGAGCCCCACACTGAGCTCCCTGCCTCTGAGCTCCTGCCCCACACAGAACTCTCCCTCTGCCTTTCCCTCTGCTCCTCCCCCCAACTCCTGCTCTCTCTCCCTCTCCCTCTCTCAAATAAATAAAATCTTTACAGAAATAAATATCACTCAGCAAAAGGCATCATCTCTTACGTACTAGTCACAGGGCCACTAACGTGTTCTACCAGAAAGGAAACACAGTAAATTCAACACACGCACACACCCGGACCCTACTTCTGCTGTAGCAGGTGTCCACCACACCCAGCCCCAGCAATCGCACTGGGCTCTCCTGGTGGCCGCCTTTGCTGTTCTGCAAACACCTGAATAAGGGCAGGTGGCTCCCCGAGTGAACTTATGGATGGTAACACAGGGCGACAACACTTAGGTCTGGTGACAACAAGTCATACCACACCCCCGCTACTCCCACGGGGAGAAAAACAGGGATTGGGAGCTGGGCCATCCCTGTCTGTCCACCGTCTGATGTGGCCACCAGGGAGCTGTGTGACCAGGGACCCATCCCTCACCCTCCCTAAGCCTTCCTCTTCACATCTGCACAGAGGCTAACGAGAACACCCTCACTGGGGAGCCGGGAGGACTTCCTGGACCAACAGGTGTAAAGCCCTTAAGCTCAGTGCCCGGCACATGGTGTTAAGGTGGGTAATAATTTAATAAGCTACCTTATTCCTTAATGTTACTAGTCGTAATAGTAGTAGGAGGTCGTGGTGACAGTGTCTTTATTTTTATTACTTTAAGGTGATGCATGCTCTGTAAAGAACATTTGCAAACTCTGGAGTTCGAGCTCAATGTTTCTTGCAACTCAAGAGTCTACAGCAAGTAAGCCACGAAGGGAAGGGCCAGGAGGGGACTCAGGGCACCCACCCGGTCAGAGGTGCCCGCAGCGGTCTAGGAGAGACGGGCTGGTGGGGCTGCAGGAATTTGTAGACAGGTGTGTGTGTGTGTGTATGTGTGTGTGTGTGTTTAAGATTTTATTTATTTATTTGAAAGAGAGAGAGAGAGATCCCAAGTAGGCAGAGAGGCAGGCAGAGAGAGGGGGAGAAGCAGGTTCCCTGCTGAGCAGAGAGCCTGATGCGGGGCTCGATCCCAGGACCCTGAGACCATGACCTGAGCCAAAAGCAGAGGCTTAACTCACTGAGCCGCCCTGGTGCCCCAGGTGTTTGTGTGTTAAGAAACACCCCATCCCATTAGGGGCCCCAGGTTAAGCAATATCCTGCACTTCACGTTGCATCTGACAGGTGGGCTTGGCATGGCGGTGGGAGATGAGTAAGCTGCCAGCTGCCCTTGGCCTGGCCACCAGCAGCCCGCCAGCTGTGTCCCAGAGCCTCCCCTCCCCCACCGAGAGAGGCTGGGCCACATCGGGGAACTCCGTGAAGGTCAGTCTTCCTGGCCCCCTGTTAACATCTGTCCTGTCGATGCAAAGTGTGTCCCATTTGTTCTCTTGCTTTCAAATGTCATTTATAAATAAAAGTACGTACACATACAGTTTAACCCAGTGTGCTGCACTGGCTCCACTGTGTGCCCAGTATTTACCCACGGCCTCTACATGTAGGGAGAGGTGGCCAAGGACAGAAGGCTTTGGCATGAACCCCGCCCACCTCCCTCTGGCTTCCAGGAGGGAAACTCTGGAGGGACCTCGAGTCTGGCACCAAGAATATGTGGTAAGAAAGATGGATCCTATTTATCCACAAACAAATGTGAACAGGAACTGATCAGGGTATTTCATTCCATCAAACTGGGCTCTGGAGTCTGCAGGGCTCTGTGTTGATTTCAGGAGCCTCATTCCCACATCACTGGAAATACATGGGTCTCTCGAGAGTGTCCATGAAAATGAATTACACAGGAGAAGAGTTAAAAGTACTTCATTGCATCAATGCAAGATCCATCGGTATTTCAGAATCCTGTTGTTTCAAGGGATTAAATTGTTTTAACCCTATTGCCGCTATTTGCAGATTTTGACTTTTTGCTACTGTTCCTGGTCAACATGGTGGGTGCAAACGGAGCCCTTTCTGTCTCTCCTTCAGCTAGGACTATGGAAAGCCTGTCACTCCCCGAGAGGACCCTGATCCCTCTGGGGAGGACAGCAGCCTGCTGGGTGCTGTCCTTGATCCCCCCAAGCTCTCTGTTTGAGAGAAGAGACTCTCTGAAGCATTTCCCCGAGTCAGCCGTCAAGCTCTACCATATGTTCGAGGTGCGGCCGTGTGGGAAAACCCACCACGTTAGTCCCCATTCAACATTGTTCTGATGAACAACGTCCATGAGAAAAAATGTTCTCAGATCCGGGGTTGGAATCGGAGCTTATTAAAAGTCTCCGGCAAGAAAGTAGACTATGAAACCCCCCAGGAGCATTCTAATAACAGACATCATTATAATAAGCCACTATTCACAAGACTTTTTAAAGTAGAACAGGGAAGAAAGTTCTGGGGGTCAGGGAACAGGCTCAGTAGAAATGATGTCATTAAGGAACATTCTGGTGGATAAAACACTGCTGGGTCAGAAGCAGCTATTTTCAGGAGACAAAAAGATGCATTTGTGAGTAAGAAAACAATTCTTCTGTATGCAACCAGAGCTGCCTCCGGAGGAGTGACCAGGGAAAGATGCTCCCCGAGGCCTGGCAGGGATGGGGGGACAGGGAGAGCGAGATGGGGAGCAGGTGCTGGCTGCAGGAGGGCATCTTTAGGGGGAAAACGATCTACTTCTGGACCCAGATGGCAGTCACAGGGGTGCTCACATGTATATGTTGGGCCCCGAGCCTACCCCAGGTTCGATGATGCCCTGGGGAGACTCATGGCTCCCATGTATCATAGCACAGGACGCAAAGCAAGATCAGCAATGGGAAAATGTGCAAAAAGGAGGGAGCCCACAGGAAACTAGACACCAGTTTGCAAGGATCTCCTCCTGGTATGGTCAAGCAGGACGCACCCAATTCCCCAACAACAAGTTGTGACAAAATGTCCCCATTGCAGCCAACTAAGGATACACAGCACCAGAATTTTTACTGGGGGCTGGCCACACGGGAACCCCCGGCCGGCACACACCCACATTCCAGACCTCTGAGGAGGAAAGCAAGGGTTCTGCACGAACCCTACTGTTTGCACGAAACTTACTGTTGGCACGAGCAGCGCGTCGGCACTTCGCAATTAGGAGGGGGGACCCTCCAGCCAAGCGCCAACTTTTTAAGTAGGGATTTCGCCCGATGGCAGCCAGGCCTGGTATGTCCACAGTTTTTGGCACAATACGTAGATTCATCAGGCCGCACGGCTAAGAGTCTTGCTCTATCTCCTATAAATTACACATCACCAGAAGCAAACAAGAAACCAGAATCCAGACAGGTTTGCTTGAAATTTGAGAGACCATGAAGCTGTTGATACGGGATCTTACCTTGGCTTAGGCAGATAAGAGGAAAGATGACGAAATATTTACATCGCCGTTACCTGATCATTTAAGTTAAAGCCAAATAGATTCTATAGCTTGTCCTCCAAAGGTCAAGCTGGATTCTGCTTATGGAGAAGAGCCTCCAGCTTTGATATTATAACGAATGCTGTTTCAACGGCTCTAAAGGCTATGGACTTACCAAGCTGAATTGCTATCGTTTGTTAGAATATTTGCTTTAGAAAACTATTTGGTCAGCCAAGGATTTTCTCCACCAACCTGGCTGTAAGTGACCCTTGGACCGCAGAGCCCGTGATCTGGCCAGAATCAGTTCAACATGCTGATTGTGTTAAAATGAGGAATATAGTGGGCACCTGGGGGGCTCAGTGGGTTAAAGCCTCTGCTTTTGGCTCCGGTCATGATCCCAGGGTCCTGGGATTGAGCCCCGAATCGGGCTCTCTGCTCAGCAGGGAGCCTGATTCCCCCTCTCTCTCTGCCTGCTTCTCTGCCTACTTGTGATCTCTGTCAAATAAATAAAATCTTTTTTAAAAAATGAGGAATATAGCTAAAGGCTCTTGCTTCCTTGCATGTAATTCTTCTGCAAGTCAATCACTGTGAGTGACAGCCAAGCTTCCAAAAGCAACACCTGCAATCTCACCCTGTCATGTGGCACCAACCTTGACCCATAATGGAGCTAAAAAGATGGGGAAAGAACCATCAGATTTGAGATGAGGTTCTGGGAGAGGGGACTTGTCTGAGTCAGGAGCCTTTGCCAGCTGGAGCCAGGCGTCATGCTCTGATGTCCCGTCCCCCTTCCTGGGCCTCCCTTCCCTCGATCTAGACAATGCTCAGTGCCAGGCCTGTGCCCTTGATCTTCCCAGTCCCCACCGAACCCTTCCAGCCAAATGTCACTTGTCAATCTCACAGGCAAGGGAACAGGTCTAGAGCTGCTAAGTGACTGGTTCAAGTCACACAGGAGCCTGGACGGCAGAGCACGAATTTGAAGGCAACTGTGTCCTCCAAATGCGGACCCACAGCTGGGGTAGGTGACCCAGAGGAGCTGCCTGTGACCCCAAAGAGACTTGTTAGGGTCGTAGAAGGACGGATCAGTTATTACGACTGATAAGAAGGCAGAGGAAGAGCAGGGGGTCTAAGAGGACAACTGCTTTTCTTTTTAAAGATTTTATTTTTTTATTCGACAGAGATAGAGAGAGAGAGAGAGAGCGCGCGAGAGCACGCGAGAGTGCACAAGCAGGGGAAGAGGGAAAATGAGCAAGGAGACCGACATAGGGCTCCACCCCAGGACTGTGAAATCATGACCCGAGCTGAAGGCAGATGCCTAACCTGCGGGGCCACCCAGGTGCCCCTAAGAGGACATCTTTCCTAGAGGCCAGCTCCAACCACCAATGCAAGCCCTGCCTCAGGCACGTTCCAGGCCCTCGACACTGTCCCACACAGGACCGACACCAGCTCTGTGTGAAGAGGGCTTCGATGCCAGGTCCCTTCCTGCTCCTGCAAGATGCTAGTCTGTGGTTGGCGGTCTGAGCCTCAGGTGCTCTCCCGGCCCAAACGGGAAACCGAGTCTCCCAGGTGAACAAATGTCCCAGGGCTGACACCCAGAACCTGAACTCCCACCTGGAAGGGGTCTCGGGCAGGAGCCTGGGCCTGGTCTAGAGTGAGTGTGGCGGGCAGGAAGTCCCTGGGCTCTGAGCGTGCCGGGGCCAGTGGGCCTTGGGCATTACAGGTGTGATGAGGACAGGGGACACAGGATGGGGGTCTGAGCCTCAGTGGGTGGGAGGAGCAGGTAGAAGGGCACCTGGGCTTCACTCCTGTCCTGACCCCCCCCTTCCTTCCTGAGGGACCTCACTGCCCCAAGGTCAAGCTTTGCAGGCCCCCAAATAGACAGAACCTGGTGCTGTCTGGAGCCCAGAATTACAGGAGTCCAGGACCTGTCAGCCTGTTCCCTCCAGAGCCTGTGGTCATCCCAGAGCTGCCGCAGCCTCCAAGCAAGCTGCAGGCACAGAAGCATAACCACAGAGCTTGCGACGCTGCCTTCTCGAGGAAGCCCTCCCAGAGAGCCCGCTCTAGCAGGCTGCTGGAGGTGCCCTCTGGTCAGCCCCACCCTTCCCTCTGAGTATCATCCGTTCTCTGGGCTCCCCTGCTCTCCCACCAGACGGCTGGGCCCTTGGTGGCAGGGACTGTCCCAGCCACCTCTTCTCCTGGTACCCAGCGTGGAGCCAGACCCAGGCGCGTGGCCCAGAGGACAGCTGTCCAACGAATTAAGTGGACTAAGGAAGGAACACGAGGCTTGGCCCGAGGGCCCGAGGGGTAGCATCAGTCTGCTTGTGCTGCAGTCCGGGTCGCTCTGCGTTCCAGGGCCGAGGGGTTCACCCCCAGTGGGCACCGAAGCTAGAGGACCTGGCATCTGGCTACCATTCTGTCCCTTGGTGCAGTGCCCTCCCCGGTCCCCAGCATGGCCCCTCCTGCAAGCAGAGCACTTTCCAGATGTGGCCCTGGGCTGCCCTGTTCCGGAACCTTCTCAGACCACTCACCAGCTGCTTCCTCAGCCTTCCGCTGGGCTGCCCTTTCCCCCGGGAGCTGCTTCTGGCCCGCTGGCCACACCCTGCAGTAGGGCTGGGATCCAGCCTGGGGTAGGGTTACCCACTTCTGCTCTCTGCACCTGGGGTTCCGGTTTTGGAAGCAGAGGTGCTGACCCGCGCTCCTGTATCAGACCCGGCTCTGAGGCTTATGGCAAATCTAAAAGCACAGTGGCAACGTGAGGGATGCCTGTCACTGCTAGTCTTCCAAGTCCCTGCTCGGGCTGAGCTCAGATCCAGCAACGTGTCCACCACACGGCAAGGCACTGCCCCCAGGGAGGGCGGTGAGGACATGGTGGGCACTGCACAGTGACCCTAGGGACCGATGGCAGTTGGAGGCCAACTTGTCCACCACTGTGACATGAATCAAGCCAGAAGGGGCCCTGGGATCTTCACGTTCCTCTCCACAATGGATCCCGGGAATGGAGGCCTGCAGATTCCTCCCCAGAATATCCCTTCGCACCACGGAACTTTCCTGACCGAAAGTATAGAGAATGGGCTCCACCTCGGAGTGCCCAGAAGACGTCACCTGCCAGGAGGCAGCTGAGCAGACTTTCCTTTTGCAGAAGGCATTGTTCCTTCCTGTCCACCCAGGGGACTGTCCACCCTGCTTGCCACAGTGGTACGATGAGCTGGGGGGGATGCATGGGGGTCCATCAGCCCAAGCTGCTCCAGAGGATGTCCTGAGGACTAAGCCTTGGTTTGGGATGAAACGATGGGCGCTCCAGCCACTGGGACCGTGTGCAGCCCACTTTAGACTCCTACCTGCTCTGGCCCCAAGGAGGACTCCAAGTCTGGTACCTTCCTCCTGGCGATGGCCCCTGATAGAGGGGCTCTCTGGGACCAGCAGCCCTGCTGACGAACAAGCTCAGAACTAAGAGGCACCCTGACCACCAACCCAGCTCCCGGGCCAGGTGTGGTGACCAGTACTTTTGTCATACATGGAGAAGGAGGTGGGATCAGCCGCTGCTATGGAGGGTGGGCGCAGGGAAGGGACAGGACCTGTCCAGGTCACACACAACCAGGAAGAATCTGAGGAACATCTGGACCAAGGTTTGCTCACCTCGACTCTGGGAGTCTTTCCATGTCCCCACGCAGTAAGAGGTCCTGTGGTCCCCTCCCACCGGCCCCGTTTTGCAGACCCAGACCCAGAAAATGCAGCATCACAACAGGCACCCTTAAGTGGCTGGGCTCTGCTCATATCTGCTCATATCTGCTCACATCTGCTCACATCTGGCCTCTGCTCACAACAGCTCCATGAGGCAGGAAAAGTCATCACCCCCACTTTACAGATAAGGACACCGAGGCCGAGGAAGATACACCGCCTTGTTTGAATCTCACAGCCAGTTTCCAATTCAGGATTTGAACCCCATCTGTCTGACTCTTGGTCTCCAGCCCTCAACCACCACGCTACGTGGAGGCCCTAAATGGAGCCTAAGGAGGGGAACATTGTTACCCAGGGTCACACAGTGTGCAAGCAGCATTGCAGAGACCAGACAGCAGGTGTCGGGGGCCCGAGGTACACCGGCTTCTCGAGCCCATGGGACGACAGCTGGTTCAGTTCTGTGTTCCCTACACAGGAGACTCATGGGGGCCCTGCCACGCAGATGCCCCTCACGCGGAGCAGTCTGCAAGGTTTGCAAAACCAGCTCACGCCCCGCAGCCCCCTTGGTGGTGGTTCTCTTCCGCATCAGTTCTCTCCAGGGAGCGGCTGGCGTGGCCACCTTTCCCAGCCGGTAGGGAACGTGTGTTTTCACCCTCATATTGTGTTCCGGGAAGCTCAGACCCCAGGAACAGCACCGTCACGGCCCTGCTGAGCACTTGTCTCACGCGGGAATGCTCCAAACGCGCTTACCCCCTCCTTTCATTTGTTCCTAAATCCCAGGAGGCAGATTCTATGACATGGATGAAGAGGTTGAGACTCGGAAAAGCTCGGCGGGAGCCAGGCTCTGTGCATTCTGCTTGGAGCCTCCAGAGCCCAGCTTTTAGGCACTCATCCTGGCCGTGGGGCTCAGGGCCACGATGGAGACTGGGCCCATCTGACAGGAGAGAAGGGGCAGGAGCACGAGCACCAGGTCTGAGAGGGGTCGTGGAGACACAGGGGCAAGAATCAAGAGATGGAAAGATGAGTTTCCTATCATGGTGATGGCGGCTCCGCTGCCTCCTCTCCTCGACCCACTGGGTACCCGCACAGCCAGCACGCTTCTAGAAGGCGATTCCTAAGGACGCCTCACAGCACTTCTACTTCAGGCTGCAGAAACAGAGGACCAGAGAGCTAGTGCTTTGCCCGAAGTGACACAGATCAGGAGTAGCCAAGGGAGACCCAGGCCCATATCGGTGCACTGCGGTTCGCGGGAGAAGCTGGAAGACCATTCTCCATCCATCTCTCACGCGCCTTCTTGGCAAAAGAATCGGTGGCTTTTTGTCTCAGACTGTCTTTTGTTTTGTTTTGTTTTGTTTTAAGATTTATTTATTTATTTTACAGAGAGAGAGAATGAGCTGGGGAGGGGCAGAGGGAGAGAAGAGAGAGAATCTGAAGCAGACTCCCTGCTGAGCGTGGAGCCCGTCATGGGGCCTGAACCCACAACCCTGAGACCATGACCTGAGCTAACATCGAGGGTCAGACGCCTAACCGACTGAGCCACCCAGGCACCCCGCTTCAGACTATCTTTTAAGGACGTTTGCAGAGCAAACTGCCCCGAACAAAGATGATGTTCCCTGTGCGGCTGAGGGCACATCTCTCTCCTGACCGGGGTGACTCCCTCGGAGACAAAGGTGGGGCAGGTTTGCCAGCAGCTCCCTTGAAAAGAGCAGGTTTTCCTAAGCATGGGGTTTCTTGGCTGTTCCACAAACCCAGGAAGCACGTAGAGAGAGTCTCCCCAGGCAGCTCAGCATCACCCCCCTGGGCTCGTGCAGTAGGGTGTACTGATGAGAACATGAAGCTCACACTGCTGGCTGCGCTCTGAGTCATAGAGTTCTCTATCCAGGAGCCTCATGTCTTCTGCCAGCATCATTTAAATTATAGCAGGCAAACTTAAAAACAGGGTAGAATTTCAGACACCTCGCAGCTCTTGACATATCTGTGCTAAGGTTCAAAAAGATCAATTGTACACATTCTGGAAAGCAGAACTGGCTACATAGCACTCGGAAAAGAGATGCCTCTCATCAGTAGGAGTCAAAGGTACAGCATCACGGGAGGCAAGATATGGCTCTCAATAGCCACATTAACGGGTGCATCAGGGTTAGATCCGAGGAGGTGATGGATTCTTCTGGGGCATCACGTCATATTTTAAGAAAATGGATTTATAAGAACACTGCCTGACCTGGTGAAGATTTCAGAGAGAGTAGTCATTTGGGAAGACAGTTGAGGGAAATAGCTACACTTAGTCCATAAAAGGAATGGTACCAAGGGAGGATAAAGGAGGATGGCCCAAATGGAGTAATAATTACTGGTATTTGTGCACTAAGGTGTACTTTTACAACCATCATCTCCTTTCATTCCCCTGCCCACATCATGAGCTAGGTGTTACTGCACCCATTTAACAGAGACACGGAGGCTACAAGTTAAGTATCTTACTCCAAATCATTCGTGGCAGAGCCAGCCCTGAGACTCAGGCCTTCTGCCCACCCGCCCCCCCCTCCCCAGGGTGCTCTCTGTGGTCCCCCTGTGCAATCACAGAAGAGCCCATCATGTGCAAGCAGGATTAGACTCGGTGCCCGGGACCAAGGGCAGATGATTTTTGACTCAAAGGAGGAAGTCTGTTGTGAATAATTCCCATTCACTGACACTTAGTAGGAGCCACATTCCTGCTGGTAAGCCTCAAAATCTTGAGCTTGATCATAATTTATCACAACTGCCATGACTCCACTGCACCCTGAGCATTCAGGGGCTTGGAGAGAGGAAGTGATTTCCCTGCTGCACAGTGAAGTCATGTCTTGCCAGGTGGTGAGTTCCCTGTCCATGCAGATACACAGGCCACTTCACAAGGCATGCTGGGAGGGATTTCTGGCATTACAGTAGGTCTTTCTGGGGATCTGGTCCTAGAGTAAGGCAAACATGGGAATCAGAGTTCACTCTCCAGTTCCCTGACTCGGGGGGTCACTGTGTCCATTCCATGGGCTACTAAGGACCTATGGTAGGCCAAGTCCCGGAGTTCCAAAGAGGAATAAGGCACAGCTTGTCCCGTTAACCTCTGAGGGCCCCTTGGACAGAGAGGGGAGGCAGACATGTGTGTAAAGGGGAATAACTGTAAGGCTTTGGTGTATGGAAGGGTGCAGCTTCGGTTTGCTGTGAGAGCTCTCCACCAACGCCTCCTGACTCTAGCAGTGCTATCTTCTTTTGGCATTTCTTCCCCAGATGGGCTTCTGGGGACCAACAGGGCGAGCCAAACTCCAGGTTGGGTGTGCTCCCGTAAGTGTTCCAGACCCACAGGAGGCTTCTGGATGATGGGTGGCCAGTGGGAGACAGAAGGACTGAGGGCAGCCAGGCAAACCAGCTTCCCCAAGCCTTGGGATTTATTTCCTGGAGGTGGGCTCTAGTCTCCTAGTGAGATCACCACCAGGCCTGGGGCACCCAGCAGGGCTAGGACCAGAGGAGAAAAGAGTACACAGCCTAAGCAGCCCAAGGGAGTCAGCTCCTGGGGCCAGGGGTGTGAGGGGCCCTGTTCGCCCTCTGCCACCTTCCTGATGAAGCCACAGGGGTCGACAGTTTCTGGACACCCCACTGGGTGGCCTGTCTGCTCTCCGGGGCCTTGGTCACCTCTCATGGGAGGGGCCATTACTGATTATAACCAGCTGTATACGTGTTCACCTGTACATTCATTATCTGTCCCCATGCAGATAGCATGGACCTTAGCACTTGTCCCTCACCTTGTGCCTAGACCAGTATCTAATCTATACCAGGTGCCTATGACATATCTGAGAAATCAATGGGCCACGGGAAGGTGCTAATTCCACCAGCCCCGTTCATTTGTAAGGAGCACGAGCTCTAGTGAACTCCACAGTGAGGGGCACTTCACTCTGGAAGAACATCTCTGCCATCCCTGAGGGATCCCAAGAGCCCTTCTGAACCCCAGCGGACTTGTGAGAGGGGTGACCCACCCTCCTGGTTTGCCAGGGGGTCTCCGGGGGTCAGCACTTAAAGGCCCGCACCCTGAGAAGCCTCTTAGTCCTGGGCAGACGTGGACAGTGGGCGGCTCACCCCTGAGCCGGCTCTGTGATGCTGAGGTATGGAAGTTGCAGAGGGACCAGCCCTCTAGGCAAACCCCAGTCCCAACAGCTCCTGGCTGCAGAGGTTTCCGTCTCTCTGGGTGGGACAGCCACCATGAGACTGTTCAGAGGACGTTCAGGGACAAAATACTGCATGCAAAGCCCTAGTCCCGGGCTGCACCCGTGCCAGACACTCTGTGGGGGCAGGGGAGGGTGCTGGGGAGTCCTGCACAGGTGGCAGGACTGGGTATGGTCGGTATGGTCGGGGGCCTTGGGGGAAGAAAGCTGTGACCCAGACCCCAACAGGAAGTGATGCAAGGTGACACAAGACACGGTTTTCTATCCAGCTTTTCTTGTGCTTCTCGGGATTCCTGGCCCTCTCAGTTCATTGATTCAGTATGTTCCCCGTCTGGCCCTGGTCTGGGCAGTGGTGATACCAGCATAAAGGAGACAGGAACCCCGACCTCAGGGAATGCCAGGATTCTCTGATGTTCTGATGGAGGAGGAGGGAGAGGACCTCTTCCAGAGCAGCTCCCCCTGCTGCAGCCCTGCACTCCGCCCCCACCCCCCACCCCCTTTAGCCTTCTGTGGGCCTCTGGCCAGCCTCTGGCGCCAGCCTGTCTGGGCTCTGGAACAACTCCCTGCAGCTACAGTCCCCTGTGCGCACACAGGCTCTAGGGAGGGAGACTGGCTAACAGAAGGCCGTGACAAAGAACCATGCTGGTCCGGGGCTTGGGGTGCCCTGGAGGCCCACTGTGGCGCAGCAACCCATTAGCTGCTCCCCACCTGGCACCTGGGCCCTGGCTCAGACCCAGCCCCATCTTACCCCTTCCTCCCTGGGTGACTTTGGGCCAGAAACACAGGCTCTCAGAGCCTCGGTCTCCCTGTGTGTGACATGGGCGTGCAGTGGAATTGTCCTCGCTGGGTAGTTGGGTAGCTGAGGATGGAGCCCATCCTCAAGGAGCTCAAGATTCATCCACACTACCCGCCCCCTCTCCCATCAGGGTGGGCTCCTGCCTCACCCGTCTGTGTGCCTGAGAGGGACGTTCTGTAGGTAATCTGTGCTCACACAATGTTGATCAGGGTGACAATGATGACGGAGCCTGGTAATAGCTCCTTTTTGGCTCCTAGACATCCCCCAACACAGCTTGGGGGGGGGGGTGCTCTGTGTGGCATATTGCCTGCAAGTCCACCCTGCCTGCTAGGTTACTGGGATGTATGGCGAGGCCGCAGCAGGATCTCCATGGGAGAAAGAAGAGCTGGCAGGACCTCAGAGAGGAGGCAGGACATGCCAACAACACCGCCAGGCTCAGGAGAGGCGGGGGTGCAGGGGTCTGGGAGAGCAATTAGTTACCTCCCTGAGGTTCCCCCTCCCCCGCAAAGCTGCTGGAGGCCAAGTTAACTGCATTTCTCACCAGCTCCCACAGCTCCGTGCTGAGGGAATGGATGAGGGGAGGTTGCAGGGTCTGGAGAGGACACACGGAGTCCCAGCTGCTGCCTGCCAGCCTGCTCCACCCTTCACTTCCATCCCTCTGGGCACCGAGCCTCCCCACGGTGCAGGGGCCTGGAGGGAGGCCTCAGGGAACATACTCCTGCTCACTAAGCCACCTGACACCTGCGGCACAGCACTGGCTCTCCATGTCCTCTACGTCCTGTCCCAGGGCACCCGAAAAAAAACTCACATGGCAAGGTAGCATGGAAAGGAACTTGCCCAGTCTGTGCAGTTTGGCTTCCTAACCCTGGCATCAGAGAGTCACCTGTGAGATTTTAGTGCGCACCCCACCCACATTTTATGACATTGAGATTAAGTGCGCACCCCACCCACATTTTATGACATTGAGATTAAGTGCGCACCCCACCCACATTTTATGACATTCAGAAGATTCCAAGATGTGCCAGACCAAGCAAGGGGCCAGGGCTGGAGTCGGCGGGGGGAGAGAGTTGGCCAGAGTCAGACTCAGGTCTTAGGTCCCCTTCCCCATAATGCAGGAAAGGAGGAAGGTGGGAACGTAGTTGTTGAAAATACCTATGAATATTCTGCTTCCAGCCAAGAGGAGTAACAGGGACTGGATCTACCCTTCCAAATGAAACAATAATAAAAACGTACAAAATACATGAAAATGGGTTGCAAGACATTGGACATCAGGCAGCAAAGAGTACTGACTTTTGAGAGACTTTTGAGGAAACAAACTAGGTGATCCCTCCAAGTGACTCAGTTGCCTACCTGAGGAGAGTTTCCAGGTTGTGGAACAGGACAGGGAAAGCTGGCAGAGACCAGTAGGTTCCTTGATGGAAAAGATGGGACTGAAAGTCCGGGGAGACCAGTGCAGCTGGAGACAATGAGGCAGAGCATGGAGGGGAAAGAGCTATACACAGAGAGAATCCTGGGGGTCTGCAGAAGGACCCTTCAGATATCCAGGAGAGGACTGATGGGTGCATGTGTGTCAGGGAAGCAATAGAGGCACCCAAAAGGATGACAGGGAATAGTGCCCAACATCCACACAGGCTGGAAACAGGCCCTGTTTCCAACAGTCACTTTGAAAATTTTGCAATCCACAGGCACTGGGTAAATTACTCAGAACTGCCTGCCTTGCCAGCAGGAAAGAATGGCTCTTTGACTAAAGATGGTTCCAGTCTGACCTCACAAACCTTAAAAGCAAGACCCCAAAGGATCAAACTGTTTCCAAGTAACATCACTGCATCCTAGAATAAAGCTCAAGAATATTTATAGGGATAAAAGGATATCGAGCATCCCACAATGTAAAATTCACAATGTTTGGCATCTAATCAAAAATTATCAGGCATGCCAAGCAGCAGCAAATATGACTCATAATGAGGAGAAAGCAGTCAATCAAAATCAGCCAGAACTGGGGCACCTGGGTGGCTCAGTGGGTTAAGCCTCTGCCTTCAGCTCGGGTCATGATCTCAGGGTCCTGGGATCGAGTCCCGCATCGGGCTCTCTAGTGCGCACCCCACCCACATTTTATGACATTGAGATTAAGTGCGCACCCCACCCACATTTTATGACATTGAGATTAAGTGCGCACCCCACCCACATTTTATGACATTCAGAAGATTCCAAGATGTGCCAGACCAAGCAAGGGGCCAGGGCTGGAGTCGGCGGGGGGAGAGAGTTGGCCAGAGTCAGACTCAGGTCTTAGGTCCCCTTCCCCATAATGCAGGAAAGGAGGAAGGTGGGAACGTAGTTGTTGAAAATACCTATGAATATTCTGCTTCCAGCCAAGAGGAGTAACAGGGACTGGATCTACCCTTCCAAATGAAACAATAATAAAAACGTACAAAATACATGAAAATGGGTTGCAAGACATTGGACATCAGGCAGCAAAGAGTACTGACTTTTGAGAGACTTTTGAGGAAACAAACTAGGTGATCCCTCCAAGTGACTCAGTTGCCTACCTGAGGAGAGTTTCCAGGTTGTGGAACAGGACAGGGAAAGCTGGCAGAGACCAGTAGGTTCCTTGATGGAAAAGATGGGACTGAAAGTCCGGGGAGACCAGTGCAGCTGGAGACAATGAGGCAGAGCATGGAGGGGAAAGAGCTATACACAGAGAGAATCCTGGGGGTCTGCAGAAGGACCCTTCAGATATCCAGGAGAGGACTGATGGGTGCATGTGTGTCAGGGAAGCAATAGAGGCACCCAAAAGGATGACAGGGAATAGTGCCCAACATCCACACAGGCTGGAAACAGGCCCTGTTTCCAACAGTCACTTTGAAAATTTTGCAATCCACAGGCACTGGGTAAATTACTCAGAACTGCCTGCCTTGCCAGCAGGAAAGAATGGCTCTTTGACTAAAGATGGTTCCAGTCTGACCTCACAAACCTTAAAAGCAAGACCCCAAAGGATCAAACTGTTTCCAAGTAACATCACTGCATCCTAGAATAAAGCTCAAGAATATTTATAGGGATAAAAGGATATCGAGCATCCCACAATGTAAAATTCACAATGTTTGGCATCTAATCAAAAATTATCAGGCATGCCAAGCAGCAGCAAATATGACTCATAATGAGGAGAAAGCAGTCAATCAAAATCAGCCAGAACTGGGGCACCTGGGTGGCTCAGTGGGTTAAGCCTCTGCCTTCAGCTCGGGTCATGATCTCAGGGTCCTGGGATCGAGTCCCGCATCGGGCTCTCTGCTCAGTGGAGAACCTGCTTCCTCCTCTATCTCTCTCTCTGCCTGCCTCTCTGCCTACTTGTGATCTCTCTCTGTGAAATAAATAAATAAAATCTTTAAAAAAAAAAAATCAGCCAGAACTGAGGCAGAATTAGAAGTAGCCAATGAGGGCCGAGGGGGCAGTTGTTCTAACTACTCCACAAACTCAGAAAGCTAAAGAAACACTGAGCATGCTAAGACAATTGAAAATATAAAGAAAGACACAAATCAAGCTTCTAGACATAAAAACTACCATGCCTGAGATAAAAAATACACTGCATGGGATTCACAGAGATTAGAGGTTCAAGAAAAACACTGGTGAACTTGAAGACACATCCATACTAGTTACCCTAAATGAAACACAAACAGAAAAGGAGACTCCCCAAAAATGAATAAATACCAGGGAGCTGGGAGACACCTGTAGGCAGCTGGATGTATGTGTAAATGGAGTCTCCAAAGGAGAGGAAAGGCGGGAACAAAAAAGCTATGTAAAGAAATAATGCAAAGCTCATGTGACGCAATAGAAAAAACCCAAAGAACCCAGATAGAAAGTGGGCAGAGGATACGAATTGGAGTTTTTCCAAAGAAGACGTTCAGAAGACCTAACAGGTGCATGAAAAGGTGCTCGACATGACTTATCATCAGGAAAATGCAAAACAAACCTGCAATGAGCTGTCGCCTCACACCTGTCCGAGGGGCCAGCATCAAGAAGAAGACAAAAAAGAACTAGGGCTGGTGAGGACACGGATGGAAGGCAAGCCTCATGCACTGCTGGTGGGAGTGTAAATTGGTGCAACTACTGTGGAAAGCGGTGTGGAGGTTCAAAAATTCAATTAAAAATTTAAAAATATAGAACTGCCATGTGATCCAGCAATTTCACTTCTGGGTATATAGCCAAAGAAAATGGAATCACTGTCCGAAGAGCGATCTGTACCCTTATGCTCACTGCAGCATTACTTAGAACAGCCAGGACACTGAGACAACCTAGTGTGTATCAATGGATGAATGGATAAAGATGTGATACACACGCACGTGTGCACACACACACACACACACACACACACACACACACACACACCAGAATATTATTCAGCCAGAAGAATGAAAGAAATCTTGCCATGTGCACCACAATGGATGGACCTTGAGGGCTTTATGCTAACTGAAGTAAGTCAGAAAGAAAAACAAATACTGTATGATCTCACTTATATGCAGAATCTAAAAAAATCCAGATTCATAGAAACAAAGACCACATGGATGGTTGCCAGGGGCAGGGGTGGAGGAATTAGGTGAAGATAATCAAAAGGTACAAATTTCCAGTGACAAGATAAAAAAAGTTCTAGGGATATAATGTACAGGACAGTGACTATAGTTAAAAAGTACTCTACTGTATATTTGAAAGTTATTGAGAGAATAGATCTTAAAAGTTCTTACTACAAGAAAAAAAAATGTAACTATATGAGCTAAGGATACGGTAATCATTTTGTGATAGACACACACACCAAATCACCGTGTTGTAGACCTTAAACTTACAAACCCACAGATGGGAAAGCTCCCAGATCCTAAGCACAAGAAACATGGGAAAAACAAACAAAACAAAACAAAACAAAAAAACTGCAATAAGCCACATTATAAGCAAAGTTCCCAAAATCAATAAGGAGAAAGCTGTTAAAGCAGCTAAAGGAAAAAAGACATATTATGTTTAGAGGGCCAAAATCCAATGGCAGCAGATTTCTCAGTGGAAACACTGCAAGCTAGATGTTGGAGGAACAATATCTTCACTGAAAAACAAACTGTCGACCTAGAGTTCCATGCCGAGTAAAAATTAACTTTCAAAAATGACAGCTAAAAAAAAGAGAGAGAGACTCTTCCCAGCCAGACATATAAAAGTTGGAAGAATTCATTGCCAGCACTTGTGCACACTAAAAATGTTAAAGTCCTTCAGGCAGAATGAAAATGATACCACATTTGTGATCTACACAAAGGAATAAAGAACACTGGAAATAATATCCTATGAGAATATATAGAAGATTTTTTTCTTACTATTTAAATTGCTCTAAAAGATCCTTGAATTTTAACAAAAATAATAATGTAGCGTGAGGCTTATAACACACAGAAGTGAAATGTGTAACAATAACAGCACAACAGCTGAGAGGGGAGAATAGTGTGAAGTGGTATAATATCATTGCAGCTCGGCTGTGATAACTTAATGATACATACTAGAAATCTTAAAGCAACTGCTAAAATAACAAAACAGTTAGAGCTAGTAAACCAACAAAGGAGATTATATGGAATAACAAAAGTTTCCTTAACCAAAGTAAGGCGAAAAAGAGGAGAAAGGGAACAAAGAACAGATGGGACCAACAGGCAACAATGAGATAATAGATATAAACCCAACCACATCAAGAAATCGCACTAAACATGAACGGCTTAAAGACTCTAAGCAGAAGGCAGAGACTGTGAGATTGCATTTAAAAAAAAAAAAAGCTGACATGGCAGAGAGATCTGGGTTTGAATCTCAGTTGTGTGTGCCCTAAGCCTCAGTTTCCTCATCTGTAAAATGGATCTTAAAATTGCCTATTCCAGAGACCTGTCATAAAGGATTTAGTGAGATTCTGTGTGTTGCACAACACAGGGCCTGCCTGGTGCCCCCCTAAGAATTTGATAAATGGCAGTTATGATGGGAAGGTACAGGGACATCTTGAGGGGACAGAATGAGGCGGCAGTGAAGAGGTGAGTCTCCATCATCTCAGAAGAGAAGGAATTGGGGTTCAGTTCCTAAAAGCAGAGTGAGGAGAGTTCAGCACACAGGAGCTGCTCCATAAACACTCAAGTATTTGATTGGAGACTTGCAACTCACCTCTGGATGCCCCAGTTCTCTTAGCTCTGTGACATGGAGTGTCTTGATTCCCAAAATGCTGTCTAGAAATCTGGTCTACAAAAAGTACCATGAATTTTGAGTCTTCCTTAACCACTCATTACGCCCCTGCAAAAATGTAGCATTATATTCTCTCTTGAAGCAGGTCTAATTACAAAGATAAAATATTTAAATCTTTTAAATGAAAATTGGAAGTATAACAAGACAGGCCCTACAGTTAAAAACATTTGAGATAAATAGACAATTTGTATTTTAATGATAAATCTTGTTTTAAGAGAAGAGAGCAGTTGCTGGCTGGGGAAAACATTCTTTAAGTAGGAGGTTGCCAGACTCCCTAGAATTCTATTTTTCTGGGCAGTGCTGCATTCTTCTGGGGAGAGAAAATTTCTGCTGGTGTCTTGTAGATCTTTTGGAAACATCCCAAAAGCCCATGCCTATAGGGACGGCCATTTCAAGAGATAACAGAATAACCTCTTCAGCACTACTGGATTCTTTTGTGGATTTTTCCCTCTCCATGAAAAATGATTAAAATGCAAATTAACTGTGAGGCCCCCAAGGTCTAGGGGGGAGGAAAGGGCAGGGGATGAGGGACCGGCGGCTGATGCACCTCAGCCATGATTAGACCACACAGGCTGTCTTCCGGAAAGACCTGCCCACTACTAACACAATGTTCCAGGAGTGACTGTGTCCTCCCACCAGCAAGGTTAAGGTTCTGAAAGCCCAGCTGAAGGGAGAAGTGTGTGTGTGTGTGTCTTGGGGTTGGGGTGGGGAGACCCCCTGTCTTCAAACACAGGAAGCCCCCTCAGGTTTCCCCAACAGGTAATGATCCCCCTCCCCACGTCTCCTCCACTCCTTTCCTCCATAACTCAAGAATTTACTGCCTTACCAGCTAGCACCAATTAGGCTGAACTATATGAAATTGTCAGGTAAAATGGCCATGGATCAGCAACTTGGTGCAGTTCAGCCTAATGATATCATGGCCTACCTCCTTAGCAGTAATTTATTTCTCTCTTGGAGTTGGCAGCTCACAAGGTTTGGCCAAGTTCTACACACATCCCACTCGTCTAGGGCAAATGCGTGGGCAGCCCCAGGACCAATCCTGCACCTGCCGGGTTTGGCTCCTGGAGCAGCCAGTCCCCAAAGATATCTATTCCTTCTGTCCCTCCTGGATGTGCACGCTGTTCCCCACACTGAGAGGTGGAACCTGATCCCTTCCCCTGAAACCAGGTCTGGCCTTCGGGCTTTCTTGGCCACATGAACAGAGTTACTGACATTCTGGGACTTCCGAGCCTCATTTATAGGAAACCTCGCAGCTTCTACCCAGGAATGCCTGTTCAGGGGGAAGGCAGTGTGGCACAAGGAGACCACCGCACTGGGAGGAAACCCCAGCTGCCCCAGCTACCCGAAGAAATATCAGCAAGACGAAAGGCCAAGTGGTGAGAATGGTCAAGTTGAACAGAGTCGCCAGACGTGTGTACGATGCTGGAAGTCTTGACTCCAGGCCCTGCTGCCACTGAGCAGAGACAAATGGCCAAGCCGAATCCTTCCCAAATTCTGGTCCCACAAAATCATGAGCAAAGCAAATGATTGCTTTAGGTCACTAAGTAGCTGAAATAAAAAGCATTAAGTAACTGAAACGGTTCACAGCATGGGTGGCTGGCTTACCAAAAATTTTTAATGAGTGGCCAAATTTAAAAATCCAGACTGCATGTAAAAATCCAAATTTTCAGTTTTCTTGAAAACCTGGAAGAACCCACAGCCCTGGACCTGTGTGTCTGTGGGGCACAAGTTAGGGGCTAGAGATGCCTGTGCCCTCTTCTAGGCCAGCCCTCTGCTCTGTGGGTCACCCCACCCCATTCTCCTCCACGGCATGAGGTCAGCTATCTGGCCCTGGTCTCCCACTCCCTTCCCACCTCCCCCACTGCCAGCCAAATGCCGTGACTTGCAAACCCCACACCCAACAGGAGACACTATTTCAAGCTCTATTCCATTCAACCCTTGTGCATGCTAATCCCTCTGCCTAAATGTCCTCCCTCCTTCTTTGTCTACGTAACAGCTAGGCATTCCTCGGACAGCTCAAATCAAACTTCCAGAACCCTTCCCTGACCTGTGGGTTAGGTACCTTGTCTGGCCCTTTACACAAACCATGTCACATATCACACAGCAGGCCCGTGGCCTTCTCCCCAGAGCTCTGGGTCTGGCCCACAGGAAGCTGAAGGACTACGTGAACAGTTCCACTGGGAAGGCGATTTTGTGCCCATTTCACAGATGATGAAACTAAGGTGTAGAGAAGTGATCTGCCTCCTGCCTCTCGAAGACCGGAGGCCACTAACCCAAGAATCAAGATTCGGATTCTTTGTGGGTGTTCAGATGTTATTATGGGGTAAACTGCGTCTCCCCCCAAAACATGCTCTTGAAACCCTAACTCCTGATACTTGTGAGTATGACCTCCTTTCAAACTAGGTTCTCTGCAGGTATAGTCAAATTAAACGGAGGTCATCAGAGTGGACCCTAACCCAGTATGCTGGCATCTTTCTAAGCAGAGAAGAGACACAGAGACACACTGGGCGGGTGCCAGGTTTGCTGAGGGAGAGATCGGAGAGATGCAGCCACAGGCAAGGGGCACCAAGGGCCACGGGCAACTCTGCGAGGCTGAGAGAGGCCTGGAATGGATTCTCCCCTGGGGCCAAGCCACTCGGTGCCCCTTTGTTAGGGCAGGAAACTAATAGAGTCCTCCTTAGGAACATGTTTAAAAATGGACATAGGGGCGCCTGTGTGGCTCAGTTGGTTAAGCCACTGCCTTCGCTCAGGTTGTGATCCCAGAGTCCCCGGATCTAGTCTCGCATCAGGGGTCCCAGCTCAGAAAGGAGTCTGCTTCTCCCTCTGACCTTCCTCCCTCTCATGCTCTTTCTCTCTCTCTCTCTCTCAGATAAATAAATAAAATCTTAAAAAAAAATGGACATAAACATGGGGCGCCTGGGTGGCTCAGTCAGTTAAGTGTCTGACTTGGGCTCAGGTCAAGATTTCAGGGTCCCGGGACTGAGTCCCACGTTGGGATCCCTGCTAGGTGGGGAGTCTGCTTGTCCCTCTCCCTTTGCCCCTCCCCCTGCTCATGCTCTCTCTCTCTCTCTCTCTCTCTCTCTCTCAAATAAACAATCTTTAAAAAAAAATGGACATAAGCACAACACTCTGTGTTCAGGGGCTGCTCCATGGCAGGGCCCTGGGTTCCTCCCACACCCCCGCACCCTGGCACTGGGTTTGCTCTGAGAGGTGGTGAACCCACATGCAGGACAGCCGTGGGGTTTGGGCTCCACACCTGGTCCTCCGCTTGCTGGCTGAGCCATCCTGGCACTCCCCTTCTTCCCTGTCTGCATGACGGGACTCGCAGAGCCACCTCCCCGACTACGGGTCTCCCACATGTGGCAGGTATGGGCAGGAGGAAGGGGGAACCTCAATTCTGGAGCAAGTCTCCATGTTATCATTCTGGGTCTCGCTTTTTAAGTTGCTGAATCCATACTCAGTTGACTTCTGGGGACCACAGGATCTTTTGTGACCTGAAAGGGACAGGGAGCCAAGGACCTGTTCCATCCAGAGGAGGGGGAGGGAGACGGCCCTAAGTGTGGTTTCAGCTTTGAGCCCCCAACCAGACCACACACTGGAATCTTCTGGGGAATGGCAGAAAATACTTACGTCCGATTCCAGCTGAGACTCTGAGGGGAGCACTGGGGGGGGGGGGGGCACAGGTCTTCCAAGCTCCCAGGGGATCCTCATGGCAGTAACGTCGGGAACTCCTGAGTTTAGACTAGTCACCGTAGGGGTGGCACAGAACAAACACAGGACTGAGCTCGTGTGTCCTGTGTGTGCTCATTCAACCCGGCCTTATAGCCTCGAGCACTCCTCACCCTCTTGTTCATTTCTGCCCACACGGCAGGTCCCTTAAATGTTCACTCTCTCGTCTCATCGCAGAGGTCTCAGGCTCTCTGCATTTCCCCTAGAGCAAGCATTCTAGGATTCATCAGTGGGCACTGCAGTCTCCTTAAAAGCTAATCTCAGAGATTCCAGAATGCCACTCACACTGCCTTCTCCTGGTCAAGAAAGTCACTGATGTCAACCCAGATTTAAGGGCAGAGGAACCATGATGGGGAGGGAGGGAACAGGGCCATCTTTGGAGTAAGAGCCACCCCACCAATGACACAGGGATTTGGAGCTCAGTCCTCAATGTCTGTGCTGTCCTCCTCATCCCCAGCTCCCTGGGCATCTGCACAGCCCTGCCCTTCTGGCCACCACTGACCACAGAGAAATAGGTGCTCAACCTGCCAGAGGGTCTGGGGACCCAGGAACTGTGCAGAGAGGGGCTAGGGTGTGTCCAGGGTGGAGGAAAGGGTGGCTGAGCACCTCCAGGGCTCAGGGGTGAGGTTGTGTCCACAGCTTCTCCCCCCCCCCCCCCACAGCCCCACGCACCCACGCCAGTGAGGGCGGATCTGTGGCTGGGGAGTTGCGGGAGAACTGGTGTCCACCCTCTCCATCCATAAAGCATGTCTTTGTAATGCATAGTGTTTGAGAGGCCACTCTTTCTGAAATGGCTTATATCCTCTGGGCCCTTTAAAGCCAGGAGCAGGAATCACAGTCCACAACCCTGAGGAGGGGGAGGATCTCTTGGAGTCCCAGGGAGCTGGCTTCATTCCCTCAATTAATCAAGGAGGTGGGTGCTTCTGGCTCCACTAATGCCTCCAGCCTCTCTGCTCCACTGGGGCTGGGATCTTCCCAAAGTACTGTTTCAATTATAAACCATTCCCTGCTCAATGACCTGCAATGGCTCCCACAGCCCACTGATTCATGTGAACTTCCCAGAGTTGGAACCTCTGTGACCTGGCTCCAGTCCCCCTCTCCCAGATGTCCTCTGCTCCTACCTTCCCCCTTTCTGAAGGAGTCTGTGACTATATTCTGGGCCTCCCTCCTCCTGCCTCTCTGCCTAGAGCCCACCAGGGGAGATCTGCCTGAAGTTCTACTCCGTCCAAGTTCAAGTTCTCCAAGTCCTGACGATGACAGGTGTTTGGTGGGGAGGGGCATCCAACACAACAAAGGCACTGTTTTCCTGTTCTTGCCTTTTAACAATACACATCCATCTGTGTGTCTCACCCCCATCCAATCATCTAACAGAAACTTGCCAAAGGCCTACTATGTGCCAAGCGTCTTGGTTGGCTCTGATCCCCTGATCCATTCCCCCTGCTGGGGATGGCCTGGCCCATCACTTCTCCAGTCCTCTGTAAGTACCCAGAAAGAAAACCTACATATATCCCCTTTCACTTTGTCGCCAGCACCCCGTCCCACCCCATATGCCCGGCACGGAGCTTGGCATGAGCTTTTCGGCACTTTTGCCAAACAAGTAGATGGAGGCATTAATATTTCCCTGTCAAACTGTCCACTGGTGATGTGCAGGGACATGCACCGTGCTGGCAAATTATTTAATCTTGTTCAAGTTTCATATCCTGATCTGTGAAAGAGGGAATAACAGTGCCCATGTCACAGACTTGTCCGGATTTACTATAATACAGCGTGCAAATGGTGGGCACACAGCAGGCGCTCCATAAACCTTAGGCTTTCTCCCTAGGATGGCTCGTTGTGTTTCTGTTCCTTGCAACTGACTCGGGACTGAGCATGTCACCAGTGCCCAAATATCTGTTGGTAGGAATACACTGAGCACACAAAACTTGAGAGTAAACAAAAAAGAGAGACAGAGAAAAAAGAACCCAATCTCTGTGCGGGCTCTGCCTACAGATGGTGGAAAGTCCTATGTTTATTTTGTCGGGTTACCATAGCAACCTCCAATGCTCCAGACAGCCCCAGGGTTAGCCCTGATCAATTTATCTCATCTCGTAACCATGGATGCAAGCTGTTTGGTGGGATCCGGAGGAGGCAGGCAGAGACAGGTGTGTGTGAACTCCTGTCTCCCCTAGACATAAATCTGGTGAGGCCACTCCAGTTAACCTGTAGCTAAAGTCACCACTGTCTACAATGATGCCACATGACAATATTTATAAACAAGGGTTTAGGAACAGGAGACAGAAAATTAGGCAAAGAAAGACCAGTGTTGCTGACTGGAGCAAGGCACATTTTGGAAAACTAAACAAGAGGCTGCCTAGAGCTGGGATCTGGAACCATCCTGGGGATCCCGCATCCTTCCATGACTGTGTTCGGGATCTTGTTGTCCATACAGCCTGGATTTTGCTATTACTTTTTCAAGAGGCTTCCACGGGGGGGGGGGGGGGGGGGGATTTGGGGGGTGGGAAAAGAAAGTGTTCTCTTCAAATCCATCCCCTGGAAAATTAAACAGCAGCGGGGCCCCTGCTACACATGCAGGGGACAGAGGGACCCCCGGTGGCCTTCCTTCCTCTGGGCTCCCAACATAAGCAACTCATAGAAGGGGCAAGGTCCGAACGTGGTATACTGGGATCTACTCGTTTAGACCCAATGCGGTCTTCCCTGGAGCCAGACGGTCCTCGGCACTGGGTCCCGGGAGAGGCCACAGGCAGCTCTGCAAAGGGGGTGTCTGCCTGTCTTTGTTCTAGCTCAGGAGAGCTGAGCACGAAAACATAAAGACCCAACGCTCAGAACTCCAGGGGACTCTCTTTCAGCAGGGATCAAGTGATGAGAGGTCATCTGTTTTTTTCCTGACATTGGCAACCTGTTTTGTGTCAAGGGAAGAGTTACGGTCGCGTTGGGCACTGATGCCTACAGACTCCCTACAAAGGAAAAAGAAGGATAAAAGGATAGTGGCGCTCTGGCGCTTGGTTGGTCACAGAGCGGGTCTCACCTCCTTCCTCAGGCTGCGGGGGCTGTTGTCTCCACTTAATGGGGGGAGACTGAGTGGGGGGCGCCCGAGGTCTCCCGCGTCTCGGGAGGATAGGGAATGGAGAACAGCGAGGGTGCCCGCCCACCCGGGTTTGCACGGATCTGGGCTGCACGGCTCTGAGGGAAAGGCCCGGGTCCTGGAGAGGAGACGGCAGGGAGGGGATGGGCCGGGAGGGGTCGCCTCGCAACGCCCAGGCCCCTAGCAGTCTGGGAAGAGCTCGGCCCTGCGCTCTCAGGGCACACGGCCGGCCCCACCCCCCGGGAGCTGCGCTCTATGCCTCGGACGCGAGAGATCAGGTCGGGGATGCCCGGCTCCGGACAAAGGACTGGGACGTAGATCCCCGGCGGGCGCCACCGCCCGGCTCGAAGCCTCCCCGCGCGGCCAGCGGTGCAGGCAGGGCGAGCCCGTGGCCCCGAACCTCCCCAAACTTGCAACCCAGGGGGCGCGGGGAAGGCTCCCCGTTACCTGCGCGGCCATAAAGGACAGATCCATGGTGTCGCCGCTGCCGCCCGCGCTCGAGTCCTCGCTGCTGCCGCTGCTGCGGGTCCAGCCGCCTGCACAGCTGGCCGGGAACGCGCGGAGCCGCGAGCAGACACCTCGGATCCTGCGGCCCCGCGGACCTCAGCAGCCTCGGCGTGGCGGCCTCGGTGGGCTCTGCGCGCTCTGCTCCAGACCCAGACCCGGCAGAGGCAGGGAGCGGGGCGGGGCTCCGGGGCCCGGGAGCCCCTCCACGTGACCGCCCCCAGCCCCACCCCGAGGGCGGGGCCCGGCGGAACCCCCCGCGCGTCCCACATCCTCTCCTGCGTGGGGGGCCAAGTGGGGAAACTGAGGCCGGGGTCGCCCAGCTGATGGGAGTAAGAACTTGGGCCTGGACCCCAAGTACAACGCTGTCGGCGCCCCGTAGGGGCTGGCGTGTCTTGCTCGCGGTTTGAGGGTCAGGGTGACCCAGCTTTCCTTGCCAGCTCTGTGCCCAGAGTTCAGTGTGCCTCAGGCCCTGGAGCTGGGCGCAAGGAGATTTAAAAACTAGCTTGGCTTGTTCTTTATTTCCTTGCCTTGCCTCACTTTCTGAGCAGAACTAACTTTAGGATCCGTAGGAATAGTGAGA
This sequence comes from Enhydra lutris kenyoni, assembly GCF_002288905.1. Classification (NCBI taxonomy): domain Eukaryota; kingdom Metazoa; phylum Chordata; class Mammalia; order Carnivora; family Mustelidae; genus Enhydra; species Enhydra lutris. The sequence goes on along the minus strand of NW_019154104.1, from coordinate 25,614,964 downwards.
GCCGACGGCCATGGTCATGGCTTCTCCCCGAGCCCCTGGAGGGGAGGTGGGCAATGATGGAGGTGCAGAGACCTGCCCAAGGTGGTCCTCTCTGCTTGTTGAAGACTGTACCCCGGGATTGGGGGAGTGGGCGGACCACTGGGCATCTCACCTAGAAGGCGCTCTGCAGACCTAGGGTTTGGGCAATTGCCCGCCTGGAGGGCCTGGCCTTGCTGGGGTGGTAGAGGGTGGGAGGCATCCTGACCTCACCCCAGACTCAGTTGTGAAGGAAAACAGGACAAGAGAAGAGGGATTGATGGACCGACATCTGCCTCTGCTTGTTTAGGTTTTTCTAAAACCCAAAACTCCCCTGAGCAACACCTTGTAGTGCATACCAGTACAGGGCTGTGTATCCTTGCACAAGTGTCTCCCCTCTCTCTGGGCCCCAGTTCCCTCATGCACCGCAATTTCCTGAGTCCATTCTTGTTTTCTTTTCTTTCTTTTTTTTTTTTTAAGATTTTATTTTATTTGAGAGAGAGTGAGAGCAAGAGAGATCACAGAGGCAGAGGCAGAGGGAGAAGCAGACTCTCCTCTGAGCGGGGAGCCCAGCGTGGGGCTCCATCCCAGGACCCTGGGATCATGACCTGAGCTGAAGGCAGGCGCTTAATAGACTGAGCCACTCAGGCGCAACCCCTGAAGTCCATTTTTAATGCTCATTATGTCCTTGCCCTGAACCAAACTCTTTAACTACAATGTCCTTGAATAGAAGAAACATTCTAATGTTACCACACTCTCTGAGTAACAAGGAGGACCAGAGGATTTAAAAGGCTGTCAACAAAATCTTGAATGGAGGTATTTAACTCACCCTATTGATGTATAATTTACATAAATGTATCTATTTTACAGGTCCATGTCAATGAGTCTTGATACATATATACACCTTGTAACCAGAACTATAATCAAGATACAGAACATTCCACTCATCCCTCCAAGTTCCCTCTTGTTCCCTTAGGGTCAATACCCACCATCCATCGCCAGCCTCAGGCAAACATTGATCAGGTTTCCAGCACTACAGTAAGATTTATCTTTTCTAGATTTCTATATAGATGGGATCATACCGATTATTGTTTTTCTTTGTCTGGCTTTGGGGTTCAGCCATGGAGACTCATTCATGGTGTGGCATATGTAGATAGTTACATTGTGATTACTGAATACAGACCCTGTGTATATGGACCAGTCTTGTTTGTATCTTTTCTCCTGCTGATGGACACTTGAATTGTCTCCAAGGTTTTGGCCATCATGACTAAAACACTGAACATTGGCTACAAGTCTTTGTTTCCATTTTCAAAGGGCAATGGCTTATTTGTGTATTGATAATAGGCCGCCAAACTGTTACAAAGTGTTTGTACATTTTATATATCCACCAGCAGTGTAGGAGAATTTTGGTTGCTTTGTGTTCTCACGGAACACTTGGCATTGTTATTAACAGAAGCCGTTCTAGTGGGTGGAAAGTAGGACTTCATTATGGTTTCCATTTGCATTTTCCTGATGACAATGACCTTGAACATCACTTTAACTTACTCACTCTTGGATGTTTGTATATTTTCTTTTGTGAAGGGTTGGATCCAGTCTTTTACCCACTGAAAAAAAATTGGATCAATTGTCCTTTTATTAGTGAGTTGTAAGAGTTCCTTATGTGTTTTTTTTTTTTTTAAAGATTTTATTTATTTATTTAACAGACAGATCACAGGTAGGCAGAGAGGTAAGCAGAGAGAGAGATGGGAGGAAGCAGGCTCCCCGCGGAGCGGAGAGCCCGATGCGGGGCTCGATCCCAGAACCCTGGGATCATGACCTGAGCCGAAGGCAGAGGCTTTAACCCACTGAGCCACCCAGGCGCCCCCCTTATGTGTTTTGGAAACAAGTTCTATGTCAGATATATATACCGTACACAGTTTCTCTGGGCCTCTGGTGTTTTAATCTTCTTAATGGTGTTTTGTTGTTGTTGTTGTTTTGTTTTGTTTTGTTTTTTTCCTGAAGAAAAATTCTTAGTTTTGATGAAATCCAATTGTTTTTTTTTTCTTTTTTATGGTTCATGCTTTCTGTAGCCTAAGCAATCTTTGCCTACCCCAAGGTCATGAAGGTTTTCTCTGTTTTTTTTTTCCTCCCGAAAATTTCATACTTCTAGCTTTTATGTTTAGGTCTCTGACCTATTTTTGTTTTTATATACAGTGTGAAGGGAAGTGTGAGGTTTTTTTCTTTTTCTTTACCAAATGAGTGTCCAAGTGGGCCAGCACCATTTGTTGTTAGACTACCTTTTCTCCATTGAATTACACAGGATGGAACTAGATTTAAGAAGACACAAATTTTACGGTGGTACTCACTCTCAAGTGCCAGCTCTGCACTTATGTGATCCTGCGAAGGAGTATCTCCTTAATTTTAATTTCTGAGCACCTTGTTGACGTCTCCCATGGACTCCTAAGCACCTCACAGGCAGACCTGGCTGTCCCTGGACTGCCTCATCCAAGTGTGTGATGATCCAGTGAGGACACCCAGACCTCTGCCCTGAGATCCAGGTGGGCATATCCACCTGTCTACTCAGCAACTTCTCTTGGTGGCTAATGATATCTCGAATTTAACCTGGCCAGCACTGAGCTATGATTTCCCCCTTCTGTCCAGCTCTGTCACAGACAACTAATGGCATTCCCCAGGTCCTCCATGTACAGTTCTGCATGTTGCACACTGCACAAAGGTGCCTGGCAGACAGGCAAGTAGGGGTTAAAATTCAGCTATGTTCCTCTCATGGAATCTTGTGGATGGATAAGGGGTTATGTCTATCCAGAAAGAGGGTTACCTTTGCTCTTTTCCCCAGAGGCCTCATGAGGGCCAGTAGATCCAGTCTTCTGTCTCCCTTATACCCCACTAACCCTGTCATTCACTGTGCTCTGGCCACACTGAGTTTCTTTCTGTCCTAGGAACACACCAAGTATGATTCCCTGCAGGCAGACAGTCTTTGTTATTCCTTCTGTTTGCAATTGTCTTTCTCCAGATCTTTCTTTTGATGGTTCGGGTTTCATTTCAAAAGCTACCTCCTCCAGGAAGCATTCCCTAGCTTAAGTAATCTGTCCTTAAAATAAAACAAACAGGGGAAAAAAAAAAAAAAACCTTTGGTTTTTTTCCATAACATTTCTCCATTTAAAAAATTTATTTACTTGTTGGGAGAGGCAATCTGCCAGGGCCTTGAGCATCCCAAGTTTGTTTGTTTGTTTGTTTGTTTATTTATTTATTTATTTATTTATCTGACAGAGATCACAAGTAGGCAGAGAGGCAGACAGAGAGAGAGGGGGAAGCAGGCTCCCCACTGAGCAGAGAGTCCAATGAGGGGCTCGATCCCAGGACCCTGGGATCATGACCTGAGCTGAAGGCAGAGGCTTAACCCACTGAGCCACTCAGGCATCCCAAGCATCCCAAGTTTTAAGTCACCTGCATGCTCTGGGTCCTGGCAGTTTAGCCTGGGGGAAGGGAATGCATCTATGCATGCTCCACTTAGAGGATTTGAGTCCTGGGGACAGTCTCCAGACTGCCCTTACGCCAATTACTGGTGTAGAATCCATGTGCGAAGAGAACTGGGGATCCTGCGAGGGGAAATATTCCATTCCTTAAAAGCTGTCAGTCTGAAGGCCACACAGGGAGGCCTGACCCTGACATTTGCTTTATCCAGGACCTAGATGGAAAGACCACAGGGCACCAGAGACCCTGGAGGGGATGCCCTCCCTTCCCGGGAGGCCCTTAAAAGGGTTTAAGAATTCATGAGCTTCTCACTTAGTGGCTTGATCAATTATTCAAGGCCCTTCACAGGAGCAGAGATGGCCCAGGACCTGTCCTTTAGCAGGCAGAGAGAATCCAGGGCAGTGGTGGAGACAGTGAAATGCACAGGAAATCCTTCTGTCCTTTGGAGGCCTGGCTCACTGTCTCTCCTCTGCAGCCTTTGCTGTGAGACCCATTTCTTCTGACCATTTGAATGCTCCAAGGTGATCACTTTCAAAAAGTGATTCCTCAGCGTCTCGCCCCCCGCGCCCCCCCATGTCTGGCTCATGAGCCGGATTCCTCCTGAATCTCATTCTCAGGAAGACGGGCTGCAGTTGGGATTGTACATGCTTCCTGAATGACTCTGATGCCAGCTTCTTTTATCTTTATCTTTAGCTTTCTCTTCCCCAGCCTCCCCAAGGCTCTTATCAAATTGCAATTCAATGCCGTTCCATTTAACAGGTGTTTTCTGAGCACCTACACTTTGCTAGGCATAGAATCTCTCATACATTGCTCCCAAACCTCAGAAAACATAGCCCCAGAGAGGTTAAGAACCTCGCTTGGGTCTCTCAGCAAATGTGGGCCAAGGCAGGATTTGAACCCAGATCCAGCTGATTTCAGAGTCCATGTGCATTCTGTTCCCATCAGGGACCTATATTTTAATCAGACCAGCATGAAAACAAATCATCACAAAGTGATGAAGAAGTCATTCATTCATTCTCTAATTCAACGAGTATCCTGTTGATCCATTCAGTCTGCATTTCCAGAGCCCCTGCCATGTTCTGGGCCCTATAGCCAGGCAGAGCTTCAACAACAGAGACAAGGAGCTGCCATAGGGTCCCAAGCCCCACATTTAGGAAGGCTGAAGAGTCAGGCTTGCCTCTGGGCTCAGCCACCTGCTGGCTGGAAGCCATCAAGCACGCGACCTACATTTTCTGACCCAGAGTTTACTCATCCCTAAAAATGGAAGGATTGAATGAGATGATGGAAAGAGGGTCTAGCGCTATACCTGGCACATAGTAGGTGTGCTGTCAATGGAAGGGGAGAAGGAAGTTTAGTTAAAGTCCACATGCGGTGCCAGGCTGGCTCAGTCGGAGGAACATGCAGGTCTTGATCTTGGGGTTGTGAGTTTCAGCCCGTGCTGGATGGAGAGATCATTTAAATAAATAACACTTAAAAAAAAAAAAAAAAGGTCCACAGGGGAAAGGGAAGGTGTTAGCCTTATACAAGTGTTGCTCGTTTGCTTGTTTATTCTAGTTTAAACACGGGTTCTGCTAGAACAAGTTCACCAGAGGATTACAGAGCAAGAGATAGGATGGTTTCTTATTTATTCATGAAATGCACCAGCACCTAGCAAAAGCCTAGCTTAAATGAAGTATGCTGGGAACATTCCCTAAATGAACAAACTAATGAGCTAATAAGCATTTATGGTTGAATAAACAAAGGGATGAAATGAAGTCAGGGGCTTTAGGAAGTAAAGTGTCTCACTCTAGGCCCCCTCTCCCCTCCTTGGACTTACCTACTTTCCTTTGCTGGTCCACACACATCAGGGATGATTTTTAAAATGAGTGAGTGCCAGATGTCGGACCTTTACTTGTTGCGGCACTCTTTCCTCTTTGATGCAGGGCTCCCAGATCATGGGAAAGAAAAGGGAACTTGGGGCAGGATTCCTGGACCATTGCCATGCCCACATCTCCTAGCACCATATCATATTATGGGCAGAGAGACCGTCCCTCATAATGAATCTTTCATTTACTCCAAAACAATGACGAAGCTCCTACCAAGAGCTAGGCACTGTGCCGGGCTCTCTAGAGGGTGAATATGTCCTCCCTGGATCCTAGTTCCACAGGAGGGAGATGTACCCTGTTGATAAATGAAGATGACTATTTCCTCAATGTAAGCACAAGACAGACCTGCACTGTCCAATACAGTAGCCACTGGCCATGTGCGGCCACTGAGCTCATGAAATATGGCCAGTCCGCACAGCGATCAGACAAGAGAAGTAAAGTAAAGGAGAAGTTTAACTGGCCTTATTTGCAGTTGACATAATACTGTACCTTAAAAAACCCCTAAAGACCGCCCCCCCAATAATTAGAAGTAATAAATGAATTCCATAAAGTTGCAGGATACGCAATTAATGCCCAGAAATCAGTTGTATTTCTATACATTAATAACAAAATAGTAGAAAGAGAAATTAAGAAAGCAATCTCATTTACAGTTGCACCAGAAAGAATAAAATAGTTAGGAATTAATTTAACCAAAGAGGTGAAACCACACCTGTACTGTGAATGCTTAAAACAAAGATGAGAGAAATCGAAGAGGACATAAACAAATGGAAGACGGAAGAATATTCTACGCTCATGGACCAGGAGAATGAGTATTGTTAAGATGTCCGTACTCACCAAAGCAGTCTTCGAATTTCATGCAATCCTTATAAAAAGACCAATAGCATTTTTCATAAAACTAGAACTAATAATCCTAAAACTTGTATGGAACCACAGAAGACCCCAAATAGCCAAAGCAACCTTGAGAAAGAAGAGCAAAGCGGGAGGCATCACAATCCCAGTATCGTAATCAAAACAGTATGGTTCTGGCACAAAAATAGACACGTAGATCAGTGGAACAGAATGGAGAACCAAGAAGTAAACCCGAAATTATATGGCCAATTAATCTTCAACAAAAGAGCCAAGAGTATACAATGGGGAAAAGCACAGTCTCTTCGATAAATGGTGCTGGGAGAACTGGACAGCTACATGTGAGAGAACGGAGCTGGACTATTTACCAACTACAAAAGTAAATTAAATACAGACTAAAGACCTAAATGTGAGTCCTAAAACCAGAAAACTCCTAGAAAAGAACATAGTAATTTCTCTGCCATCAGAAATAGCAACATTTTTCTAAATTTGTCTCCTAAGACAGGGGAAACAAAAGCAAAAATAAACACTTGGGACTACTTCAAAATAAAAAGCCTCTGTACAGTGAAGGAAACCGTCAACAAAACCAAAAAGCAACCTACTGAATGGGAGAAGACATTTGTAAATGATACATCTGATAAGGGGATAATATCCAAAATATATAAAGAACTGTACACCTCAATGCTAACAAACTAATCTGATTAAATACGGGCAGAGGACCTGAAGACATCTTTCCAAAGGAGATATACAAGTAGCCAACAGACACATGAAAACATGCTCAATGTCATAAATCAAATTGCACATCAAACCCCAGTGAAATCACTTTACACCTGTCAGAATGGCTAGAAACAAAAGGACAAGAAATGACAATTATTAGGGAGGATGTGGAGAGAAGGGAACCTGATGCACTGTTGGTGGGAATGGAAATTGGAGCAGCCACTGTGGAAAACAGTATGGAGCTCCCTCAAAAAAAAAAAAAAAATAGAAATACCGTACAATCCAGCAATTCCACTACCAAAGAAAATGAGAACACTAATTCAGAAATATATATTTCCCCTTATGTTTATTGCATCATAATTTACAAGGGCCAAGATATGGAAACAACCCAAATGTCCATCAATAGATGAATGGATAAGGAACATGTGGTGTGTATGTATACAATGGGATATTACTCAGCCATAAAGAAGAATGAGATCTTGCCACTTGTGATAATCTGGATGGCCTTAAGAGAGTATTCTGTTAAGTGAAATAAGTCAGACAGAGAAAGACAAAGGCCATATGATTTCACTTATACATGCGATCTAAAAGTCAAGACAAGTGAATAAACAAAGAGCAGAATCAGACCTATAATTACAGAGAACGAACTGATGGTTGCCAGGGGCACGGGGACGGGAAACATGAGTGAAGGGAGCTGGGAGAGGCAGGCTTCCAGTTAGGGAATGACTAAGTCCCGGAAATGAAAGACACAGCATAGGGAACATAGTCCACGACACTGTAATAGCGACAGACGGCAGTTATACTTGTGGGAGTGTAGCGTAACGTATCGACATGTTGAATCACCACGTTGTACACCTGACACTAACACAACATTGTGCGTCAACCATCCTTAAAAAGAAAAAAGAAAGAAAAGGAAATAGGGCAAGTCTGAATTGAGACATAAATATAAAATACAGGATTTTGGAGACTTAGTATAAACAAGTAATGATTTTCACTATTGATTTCATGTTGGAATGACATTTTTTTGGATCTACCGGGCCAAATAAAATGTATGATTAAGATTGATTTCACTTGTTCCTTTTCGCCTGTTTATGGGGCTGCTAGAAAATGTAAAGTTGTATATGGGTCTTGCGTTCTGTTTCTGGGAACGGAGCTCGTCTGCAGTGGCTGGGGTGGGATGCAGGAGGGTGAAGGGGTCTGAGACAGCTCTGTGGCCTTTAAGGGTGGGCTGGCTGAACAGAGAGGACAGGCAAGGTGGTCCAGCCCAGGGACAAGTTTCACCAAATAAGTCCACAGCTTCCCAAGTTGACAAAACAGAGAGGGATTTCAAATCCGGTCCCAGTTCTTTCCCTGACTGGGGAAGACGGCCACCAGTCCCACCCCAGCATCTCCATCCTCCGCAGGGAGCTGGGATGCAGAATGCCTAGTCAGAAACCCATGCACGGCTGCCCGTGTCTCTCACACACAGAGAGGAAAGTGTCCGCCTCTCCCCAAGCCCCCAGCTCAGTCTGGCCGAGATACCCCCACTTGCTTCCCTTCACAGGAAACTTGCCCAGCTCCAGGCACCGCCTCCAGAAGGTAAATGCTGTTTCTGCTTCCACTGTTGGCTGTGCCTCCGGAGGCTGATGAACTGATTTTAATTAAAGCACTGATTGCATTGAGAGGAAGTGGTGGGGACAGTGTGGGTCTGCTGGGGAGGGTGGCAGGGCTGTGCGTCACAGGAGGACGCTTCCTCTACCAGCTCTGCCTGCCCCCGGGCAGCTGCTTCCCATCCTCTCCCCCAGGAAGTCACACGGATGGAAGATGTTGATTGGTATCACACAGCCACCAGGCTGCCCCCATTTTCCCGGGCATCCATTGCCCAAGCCCTTTTGTGCCCACTCCTTGGCCACTCCAGGCAGAAGCCCTGCCAGGCCGAGGTGTCTGCATGTGGGAGGCAGACACTTGCCCGAAGTCATGAGCTAAGAAGCAGAGGGGCGGGACTTGAACTCAGCACCTGGCCTGGTGCTCTGTTGTCTGGCCCCGCTTCATAGCCCAACCCATAGGGGACTTCCAGGGTCAGAGACCAGCCACGTTTGGCCTCTGTCTACCTAGACAGCTGTGATCTCTGGGAGCCTCAATTTCTCCATTGTGTCAAATGGGGCTAACATCACTGACTCTGCAGGACGTGAGAATTGGATGGAAACCAGAACCTCTAGCGGAGCCCAGCACATGCCCTCATGTGTGTGGCTCCTGGTGACATCCTGGCCAGCCTCTGAGCTCCTGGGCATGGCTTTCCCACCCTCCTGGGTCTGCCCCTGCCAGCCTATGCAGATTGCTCTTTGCACTTCCTTCTGATCTCTCCTCTCTGGTCCCGAGGAACTGTTTTGACAAATCCAAAGAGCCCAGTTCCCTCTCCCTCCCAACCCTGTCCCTTCTGCCTGGAACCTGTTCCTCCCTCCTGTCCCTGTCCTTCCCTGCCCGCACCCTGCTTATCCCTCATGGCTCCATGCAGACATCCCCTCCTCCAGGAACCTGCCAGGGACTGGGTGATGCCATTTCTGTTTCCACCCTCATCAGAACACTCATTCCTTACCTTGTGTCTCTCCCTACACCACAAAAGCCCCTGGAGGGTCCACACTCGGCTTCCTCACCTCTGGGATCCCAGCAGCTGTCTCCCAGATCTGAGACCAGAGGGAACAGATGACTCCGGGACCTGGCCTGGCTTGGATGCTGTGGGTTGAATTATGTCCCTCCGAAAGATATACTGAAGTCCTAATCCCCAGTACCTGTGCAAGGGCTCTGACTCCAAAGGAGGGTCTTGGCAGATGTAATTAAGCTAAAACATGGTCATTAGGGTGGGCCTTAATCCCATGTGACTGTCCTTGTAAGAAGATATGAAGCCGTGGTCATGTGATGATGGGGCAGAGACAGAGACACCCAGCTGCAAGTCAAGAAAGCTCAAGGACAGCCAGCTGCCACCAGCAACTGGGAAGAGAAAGAGGGGTGTCCGCCTAGAGTCTCAGAAGGAGTCCGATTCTGCTGACACGCTGATTTCAGGCTTCCAGCCTCCAAGACTGTCAGAGACTCTATTTCTGTTGTTTCAAGCCCCGTGGTTTGTGGTTCTTGGTTACAGCAGCGCTGGGAACCTAATAGGGATGCCTGGCTCTGCCGCTGATGGGAGGGTGATGTGCTCATTGCTCCAGTTTCTTACAGTCATTATGGGACTCACCCTGCAGAGTTAGGAGCCGTGTAAACGAACAGTGTGAAGCCTGGGAAACACGAGGTACTGTAGAACGGTTAGCTGCTCTTACGCTCTGTAATAACTGGAGCTCAAACATTTATGTTGAAAAAATAAACTGATAAAAGCCACGCAGTGGGTGATGCAGAATTGTTCATTCCCCTTTTCTTGCCGCTCCCCTGGGACAGCGGCCACTGAAGTTTGGAAACTGAGAGGGGAGGTATATTGTTTGTGTCTTTTCAGCAGACATTCTCTCTCTTCTGATGACAACATCCCCAGTTTCCTTGGGTCATCCCTGTCCTCAGCTCTCTGTCCACGTGGCCCCTCCAGGACTGACGCCACCCCCAAGCTGCCACAGGAATTTGATTCAGGAGTGAACACGCAATCCCAGGTTGGTCCAATGAGACTTAGCCTTACCGTTCCACCTGGAAAGAGAAGCTGTCTCTCTGTGAAGTTGCTAAGCTGGTAGAATGCAGATCTGGAGGGGCTAGTGGTCATCTTCCTACCCGAGCGCACCCACAGGGAAGCAGAGCTGAGAGATGAAGGAAGAAAGTTCCCAGGGCCATCATCTGAGTGCCTGGATCCTGTGGTGCCTGAAGGTGCATCTACCTCTGTACTTTCCCGCTCCTGGAGAAAATAAATACGAGTTTTGTGTCCTGAAACCAAAACATCTGGCTCAATATTGAAATTCATAGCAGAAGGGGGGTATTGCAGAACCTAAAATGAGGAGTCCGCTGAATGGGAACTGGTGGGAAGCAGAGACAATCTTTCAATCTACAGTGGGGAAGTTATTTGGAGCCAGCCAGCTGGTTGAGAGTCACTTGCCCTTCCTGGGATAAGGGCCGTGTACTTGCTGGTACTCGCTTTAAGAGGAATGGTGGAGAAAGGATATTAGAGCAAGCTTGTCGTGGACTTCAGTAAGTTCTTACAAGAAAGAGATGAGCTTTGCTGGAAGCTGGCCCACCCCAGACATGTTGGGGGAATAAAAGCTGCATTTCCTGAGAGAGTTTTTCTGCCCATGGTTAATAATACAAGTTGACTGAGAGACAGATAAGAGAACAGGGGGAAGCCTGTTTCTCATCTGTAGAATTTGCCATCCATGGCCTGGACGCCAAGACCCCCAGCACAAGCAGAATTCTAACTTTGGCTGCTGATCTGAGGACTTTCCCTGAAACAAACAGACCAGACTCTTAATGAACTTTTCAGATCATTGGGCTTCTAGAGAAATCCCAGTAGTGGACAACTGAAAGCCTGAGTTGCTTGTCCCTAGGGGCAGTCAGGGGGCCTTGAACCTCCTTGATCAGAAATTGGATTGCCAGAGACATACAGCATTCAAAGGAGCATCCTTCTTGACCCAACAGTGATGGTCAGCACATGAGGAGGATCTCCTCAGAGAACGGACGAGGGACAGCTAGAAGTGACTGCCAAGGACTTGTTCATTGCCAGGAGGGAGTCCCTGTGACCATCCCTAAGGTAAACAATAGGAACTAGTAGTAGTCTTATATTGCTTCTCCTTGTCTTCTTTTCCCAAAGGGAGTTTTGTTGTAATTTTTCTTTTTCTGTCTCCACTGTTGTAGAAGAGATGTGTTAGAAGAGAGATTTAATGTATCATTCAGCCGTACGGTAGCTGGGCATCTGGAGATCATAATCAGATCTAATCGAGATTCATGAAATTCACTCAAGAGTCGTGGATTTGGATCTGGATCTGGATGTGGCTTTAGGTTGTCTCAGGCTGGGGGAAAAGTCAGTGTTGGATTGTACGTGATTTCGTCGCATCCTGTTGGGTGGAGACATTGTGAAGGTGTGGGAAAGCTGTGGTATGTGCAGGTTGGGGACTCAAAGGGCAAGGTGGAGTTGACATGTCATTTTTACCCTCCCCCATCCATCCTTGCCTTTTCTGCTCTCGGAACCCTGTTTCTCCTGTGGGTAAAAGACCTTCCCAGCCTCAAACAGAGTGTCTGATCGGAATGACAGCTTCTCTGCCACCCACCTTCTTAAGACTTTGGGCTCGCTCCGTGATCCAAAACCTAGACAATCCGTGATTACATCCCAGAGTCCTTCAGGGGTAGACATATTAATTCCAACAAAAGTCAAGAGAGTACTTCCTCTGCAACTACTAGGGAAAAGATGTTCCATTTCCCGGAGGCCATGAAGGGGATAGAAGGCAGGTCTAGAGCAGCTGATAGCTTCTTTCTCCTACGAAGGGAGAACCTGCCTGAAGGCAGAGGTCATCAGAATGCAAAGACAGAGTAAGACAGACAGGACAGCAGTCTCTAAGCCCCTGGCACTCTGGAATCCTGGAACCTGCAGCAAAGTGAGCCAGTAAATCTTCTCTTTTGCTAGCCAGCTTGAATTGAGTTTTTGCCATTACAGTTGAAAGAATCTTGACACAGAAGAACTCAAGCTCATTTTTTTTTTTAAGATTTTATTTATTTATTTGACAGAGATCACAAGTAGGCAGAGAAGCAGGCAGAGAGAGATAGGAGGAAGCAGGCTCTCTGCTGAGCAGAGAGCCCGATGCGGGGCTCGATCCCAGGACCCTGGGATCATGACCTGAGCCGAAGGCAGAGGCTTTAACCCACTGAGCCACCCAGGCGCCCCTCAAGCTCATTCTTGAGGTGAGGGCATTTGGAATAAAAGAGCCCTGGGAATTTCTCTAGGGTTTAGATCTTCAGTGTTCTTCCCCCTCTGACACATGTGAATGACTCAGAAAACTCCCCATCACTAACGGCAGTATTTCCAGAGCTGTGTGAACCCAACAGAAAAGTGGACCTAGTTAGCCACTGAGGTGTAGAAATCATCACTGTTGGACTGAATTTAGCTTTTCCCCCTCCCATATGGGGTGTATATGAGTGAATATAAGTATCTTTGAGCTCTAGAGGGTTGTTCTTTATTTTGACATCATTTCAAATACCAAAGGGCCATGAGAATACCACGAATCACTCCCATATACCACCCAGATTCAACAATGATTAACATTTGGCTGCATTAGCTTTATTATTCCCTCTCTCTAGATATCCAAATCATTAATTTTTTTCTTGAACTATCTGACATGAAGGTTTCAGATATTGGGCATCTCTAATCCACAAATAGGTATGGTGTGTTTTTAAGGACAAGAATATTTCTTATAGTATGATGCTCAAAACCAGACAATTTAACATTGATATAATATTATTATTTAATCTATAGGATTTATTCAAATTTCATCATTTGTCTTAATCTCCTTTGGGGTCATTCTTATTCTAATCCAGAACCCCACTTTGGGATTAAGCATTGCTTTTAATTTTCATTGCTTTTTCTTCTCCTTTAGCCTGGAATGTTTCATGAGTTTATCTTTGTTTCTCTGGACACTGGCATTTTTGTTTTGTAGAATGTTCCTTACTTAGCTGGTGTCTTAGTCTGCTTGAGTTGCTGTAACAAAATACCATAGACCCGGTGGCTTATAAATGACAGAAAATTATTTTTCACAGTTATGGAGGCTGGAAGTCCCAGATAGAGGTGTCATCTGATTCTGTCTCTGGCAAGGCCCTGCTTTCTGGGTCACAGATAACTACCTTCTTGTTGTGTCCCCACATGCGGAGAGAGACAGAGAGCGTACTTGTTGTATCTTCCTATAAGAGCATTGATCCCATCATGAAGGCCTATCCTCATGACCTCCTCTAAGTCTGATTGCCTCTGAAGTCTCTATCTCCTTGGTTTAGGGCCCCAATATACACACTTGAAGGGACATAATTTACTTCAGAGTAACTACATAATTTTGATGTTCACATTGTCTCAGATTTCTCCATTGGAAACCCTTTCAAGTTGGTTTACTTTAGTTTCTGTGTCCTTTTTACATTTTCTTTCTTTCTTTCTTTCTTTCTAGCACTTATATATTTTTAAGACACAATTTGATGTTATAGACTCATGTCATACTTTTTTTGTCCCAGCTTGAAGACTGACATTTTTCAAAGAAGATTTAGTTTCCTTCAGTGTGATTGGTGTTTAGAAATTAAGATCTAGCAATCTTTGGGCTTCTGAACCCAGAGTGGAGCAACTTTTGAGACTCTCATAAGCTTTCTAGAAGCTCAGAGACCTTGGGGAAGCTCTTGGTCTCTCATCTATAAAATGCAAATATTTTCCAGTGTTTCAACCATTTTATTGTTAGCGACTGGGTGCTCTATTCAAAGAAGTCCAAAGGGGAAAACAGATGTGACAGGGTGAGTCTTTGAGAAATTAGTTGGTTTCTGTTTTTTTGGGGTTGTGGGAAATATCTCAATAAGAGCAAAGAGGGACTTGTCCCCTTCCCTGTCCTAGTAGGATGGGCAGTCAGGCTTTGAGTTCTAAAGTGGGGACTCTCTTGGCTCAAAGAGGATTTAATGGCTTTTGTGTTTCATAATTAAGTTGGTTCTTCTCACAGTGGGAGGGGTTGTTTATTTCTGAGCTTTGAGGAAGGGTATGAAGTGGCACGAGATTGGAAAGGGGCAGATTTTGCATGTTCCCAGAGTGGAGATGCCTGAGCTCTGTTCCTAAAAACAGCCTCCATCCATGGGGGTGGTGAATACAGGTGCCACAAAGCAGGGAGCTAGGTCTCTCCCCAAATTTTATGGTTTAAGTAAGATTTGGGTTTTCTGGTATAACTGAAGGGAGAAGGAAGGAGTCCTCCAGTGTTAGATACCAGACGCTTCTTAGAAACTTTACTGAGAAGAACTCAGAGCTGGATCTGATTTGATTTGATTTGATTTCTTAAATGTGGAATTTTGTGTTTATATGTGTTGGTTGAGAGTTATCAATACTTAGCATATAGATGAAAGGAGAGTTCTCTTGTTGAAGAGGGATATCCAAGAGTGTCTGGAATTTTCCATATTCTGTAAATGCTCTGCTGAGTTTTGACATGTGGCATCACCATGCCCACTCCTGGGTGTTGCAGTGGTGACATCTCAGGACCTGGAATCCAAAGTTTTATTTGTAAAGTGAGAATAATGACAGTACGTCAGAGGGTTTTTTTAATGAATGTTAAATAAGAGGATCCATGAAATGTGCTTCCCATAGAATGTGCTCAATAAATAATAAATCTTAGTTTACTAGTTAATTGACTTCTTTTTTATTCATTCATGGGGCTCCAGGTCCTTGCTCTTCTCTATGTGTTCTTAAAGCACTGGCCTGCTTGATCCACTCCCTGGTCTTTGGCTCAAAGTGTCCTGTAGACAAGGGTCCCAAGTAAATGCCAAGGCCGTCATAAATTGGCCATCTTCAGTTTTTCTATAGGGAGTTCTTGTCTCATCCTCCACACATTTCAACCAACCTTGACATCAACAAGGTGGGGGTAGGCTTGGACATGAGTAGTTCAGCCTCGGGCTCCACCTTGCTTTATTGGCCAGAAAGGTGCCATCTTGCATTGTTCTAGAAAGAGTTCTCTGCCACCTGATGGGGCACAGCTGGGTATTATTGGCATCCTGCCTTCTCTTGGGGTTGTACACCCCAGGAGGCCTGGGAGAAACAGGCATGCGAAGCAGAAGAGAATCCCAGGACCATGACCTTGATTCCCAGTACTGGATATTAAGTTAACTAGGTAATTGTTTTTCAGGCGGAAAAATCATCACTTTGGGTATCTGCTGATGCATTCAATCCAAGTGAGCCTGTATTATCACCATGGATGCCTCCATGGACCTGCTGACTGAGGCAGCACATCTGTCCATTCCACACTAGCCGGGAGTTGTAAGTTTTTAAGATGAGGCCCTGGGGAAGGTTTTGCTGCTAATGAACTGGAAGATAGTGATGTGAGGGTCTGTGTCCACATCACGCTACTGGGACTCAATCCAAAACTGTTTTTCAATTGCCACAGTGGTGACCTAAGCCTCAGAAGTAGCGTGTGGGCAAGAAAAGCAGCTGACATCACAACACCTTTCCAGGTGTTTTCTCTAGACACCCTCAGAGGAGGCTGGTGTGGTAGAAAGATCACCAGCCAGACAAGAGGCTTAGGGCCTCACCCTGCTGTACAGCAGCTGGTCGAGAGGCCCCAGACTTCCTCTTTCTAGTAAGGCTAGGTTAACAGTCAGTGAGCCTTTCAGAGGCAGTACAGAGCCGAGGTCAGGAGTGCCTGAGACCGACTCAGCTGGTCACTGTCTTCTGCCTCTCTGCACTGTACTTTTCTCTCTTGTAAATGGGGATGATCACAGTACCTGTGTCATTGGTAATTTGAGGATAAAATGAGATGATGAATTAAAGCAAATTGCTCATACATAATTTTTAGGAGCTTTTTCTGCTTTATTTCCTATGCTGTTAACCTGGGCTCCACAAATGGTCTACATTTTCTGCAGAGAGAGTCTGAGGCTATTCTGGAGTTGCTTACCATGTCCTTCCTTTCCATATTACCTCCATAGAGACCCTGTTCCATCCCCAGCTCTGGCACCAGGAGTCCTTGTGATCCTGACCATAGCTTAATGGATATCTAACTGCAAGGGGGCCTATTAGATGCTCCCTCTCTTAAGAATTTGGCATTGAGGTGAAGGCTGGGTTATCAGTCATGGGGGGCTAGGCAGAGTTAGTCCTGAGGGAGAACACAGATGGCAAGTGGAGAGCAAGATATGAGAAGCCACACAGGCTGGGAGAGATAAATGTAGAGATTGGGTTGAGTTAGAGGTAGAAGGGATAGGGAGTGCAAAATTAGTATGTAAGTTCAGCTGCCATGGTGAAAAACCAAAATAACACCGAATTAAACAAGACTGAAGCATATTTTCTCTCACAAAGTAGTTCAAGTTGGTTGATTTACCTTTACTCACAAAGTTACTTGGGTGTAGGCTCCTTCCATCTTGCTATTGTACCATCTCTTGGTGTTGCCCTTGACCCCATGGTCCAAGACCCCTACCCCCACCCTATGTCTGCCCTCTAACTATCCAGTTGCAAAGAGGAGGCTGACACATTTCCAGTATCCAGGTACTCTCTACCTTTGTTATCCATGACCTTTCCTTTGACTTGAGACCCATATGTATTTTGCCTCTTCTGAATATGTTTCTATTCCTTGTACTCAATATGTCTTTAACACATCCTAATTCTTAGAAAAAAAATAAGTCAATGGATCAAATCTTACTTTGTTTAAGTTTCCTCTTTACAATTCAGAATCAGAAATGTACATGCTATTGTTAAGACTCTCACGGGAACGAAGCACCTTAGCTCAGACATCAGGCTTGTCCTGTCCATTACAAGACTCTGAAGACTGATATTATTTATCTTTATACTGTCAAAAGGATGGCAGATAACATTAAAAAAAAAATATATATATATATATATATATATATATATATTTGAAACATTTGAAATATATATATTTTTTCATTGTAGGTAATTCCTTTTTACCCTACAATCTTTCTACCCCTAAAAGTAGACTAGGTGGCTGAGGCTTATGGCCTCAAGGGAAATTATTGATCTCTGAGAGAACAAAGTTGTCAATGGAGTTTATTATTTTTATAGTCAACGGAGTACATTATTTTTATACTCATAGCTAAGCAACAATCAGAAAAGCCAAGGTTTCAATTGATTATAAAAGCGAGTATCTTGTTTAAGTTCCAAAGGCATCTTTTAAAAGATAACACTGTTTGGCAATTGGAAAATGGCATGAAGGAGGGCACAGAAGTTGAGAAAGAAGCTGGGAGCAAGTTACAGCCATTTGGGAACATAGCCTGGAGATAGCTGTGATGACATGATGGATAGAATCAGTGGTTTCCAAAGGCATTTCTGAAAGATGGTTAGGAGGTGGAGCCAACAGGACTGGGAACTGATAGGGTATGGGAGACTGACCTAAAAAGATGATGCTGGGTTTCTGGTATGGCCAACCAAGTGGGTTGTTTTGCCATTTTTGAGGTGAGGACCCTGGGAGAGGAGAAGGGAAGAAGGTGAGATTCCATTGGTAAGCATGATGTTGTTGAGGGGTTGATGCACCATCCCAGTGACGATGTCTGGTAGGCAGGCAGACCTGCAGTTCTAGGGCTCAGAAAAAAATCCCAGAATGGAGAAAGAGAGGTTGAAGTAGGGCTCCAGCAGATAGAAGTCTGATTCCAAAGCTCGTGAGCATAGATGCTCATAGACTGGTGAGATGAGACTGAGTTACCTGGAGGGATTGTGTATATATAACATCTACTGCACAAGTCCGGGCATGCCATACACTGTGCTAGATACTGAGTATTCCACAGTTAGTAACTTCATCCATGGTCCCTTCCCTTATGGGTGTAGTGGGTCTTGCCTACTTTCAAGACTCAAGAATCTATGGCTAAATATGTGTTAAACATATACGTATGTATTTCTGTCATCTTGGGAACTTAATCCTTCCTAGGGATTTCCAATAGGACAGAAAAAGCCTGCATGAATCATCTGTGCATAGCAAATAAAGCCACCAATTGTGGTAACAGGCTCTCCAGCATGGCTTAAAACATAACAATGTTGCTGTTCAAAAAAATCCCATGTAGCTTTGCAATCAAATCTATCATGACCTCATGAAAGACAGGATTGTTGGAAACAAGATAAAGCAACAATGCTGGAGACAAGTGTTTGAGTAAAAAAGTGACCAACCTGGGGCTCCTGGGTGGCTCAGTTCATTAAGATTCTGCCTTTGGCTCAGGTCATGATTTCAGGGTCTGGGATCAAGTCCTACGTTAGGATCCCTGCTTAGTGGGAGTCTACTTGTCCCTCTCCCTCTGCTCCTCCACCCACTTGTGCTAGCTCTCTCTCTCTCTGTCTCTCACATAAATAAAATCTTAAAAAAATTAGTAACCAATCCTTAGACAATGCTGAGCAGCAGTGCTCAGTATTCAGTCCCATACTGGACCATAGAGAAGACTTTCTAGGCCTCCACTGGGAAGAATTCCTGAGGGTTGTCGATACTCAGCAGAGCACTAAGGGTAAGATGTGACACAGGAATTCCATTCGTATGTGTGTGTCTTTGGAAAATGGAAAATAAAAATATGATGTAAGGAGGCAAGTGCAGAAATACTGATGGAAGCAATGCTAGAATAGGAAAGAAAAGGAAGCACACCCAGCGCTCACCAGTTAAGGAATGTATAAATTAACTAGGATATATCCATAGTGCGGTGTGTCTGCAGCACTCTGAAAACGAGGTGGTGTTCCAAACACTGACACGTAAGATTTCTAAGACATTAAAGAAAAATTACTCACATTCTGTATTGTTATAAGGCACAGAAAGTCAAATTTATCCTTTTCAGCATACACGTCTGTGAGTTTTGACACGTGTAGGCAGTCGTGGAAACCCCACCACTGTCAAGATCTAGAAGAGTTCCATCATCTCCCCAAAGTACCTCTCACCATGTTCCTTTGTAGACAGCCACTCCCACACCCCCAGTCATAAGCACCCACAGACCTGTTATCTATCCATACAGTTTTGTCTTTGTAGGAAGGTCCTAGAAATGGAATTCTAGAGTATGCAGCCCTTTGCGTCTGGATCCTTTCGCTTCACCTAATGAATCTGAGGTATAACCATGGTGCTGTGTTTCAGCAGTTCCTTCTGTTTTTAATGGTTGAGAAAAACATTCCACTGCATTCATGTACCAGATTGTTTATCCATTGTCCACCTAAGTAACTTGAAGTGACTGTCCTTCCTTCCTTCCTTCCTTCCTTCCTTCCTTCTGTCTTTCCCCTCACCCTCCCTCTGTCCCTCCTTCTCTCTCTCTCTTTCCTCCTCCTCCCCATGCTTGGCAATTACTAACAAGCTACTATAAACATTCGTGTACAGATTTTTAAAATTGAGCTATAACTCATGTCTCTTAAAATTTACCATATTAAAGCATTCAATTCTGTGGTTTCTTGTGTATTCACAGAATTGTGCAGTCATCATCACCGTCTAATTCCAGAACACTTTTATCACACCCATATGAATTCATTAGCATTCATTATTCATTATTCAATAGCATTTGCTCCTAATTTCTTCCTTCTCTCAGCTGTGGCAACCATTAATCTGTTTTCTCTTTCTATGGATTTTCCTATTTAAGACATTTTGTATGAACGGAATCACACACTATATGGCCTTTTGTGTCTGGCTTCTTCACTTAATGTTTTCAAGGGCCATCATTGTTGCAGCGTGTATCACCATAATGTTTCTTTTTATGGCTAAAAATACTCCATTGTATGAACAGACCACATTTTGTTTACCTATTCATCAATTGATGGGTATTTGATGTTTTCATTATGGGGCTGTTGTGAGTAATTCTGCTATGAACATTTATGTGTAAATTTTTGTATAGATCTATGCTTTCATTTCTCTTAGGGTAGGATTGTTGGCTATGATGGTAACTCTGTGTTTCAATTTTTAGAACTGGCAAACTGTTTTCCAAAGTGGCTGCATCATGGAATAATCTCTAGAATAGATTACATATTAAGCCACAGAACAAGTCTGTACAGATTAAGAAAGACTAAAGTCATACCATGCTTCTCTCTGACCACAATGCTATAAACCTAGAAGTGAACCACAAGAAAAAATCTGGAAAGAGCATAAACACAGAAGTTGAATAACATCCTACTAAACAATGAATGAATCAACTAGGCAATCAAAGAAGAAATAAAAAAAATCACAAGGAAACAAATGAAAGTGAAAACAGAACAGTTCAAAATCTTTGGTATGCAGTGAAAGTGGTTCTAAGTGGGAAGTTTATAGCAATACAGGCCCAGCTCAAGAATCAAGAAAAATATATTTTAAAAAAGCAGAAACAAATGATATAGAAATGAAAACAAACAAACAAAAAAACACAATAGGACAGATCAGTGAAACCAGGAGCTGGTTCTTTGGAAAGATCAACAAAACTGATAAACCTCTCTCCAGACTCATAGGGAAAAAAAGAAAAAAAAAAAAAAGGAAAGAGAGAGAGAGAAGACGCAAATAAACAAAATCACAAATGAAAGAGGAGAAATAAAAACCAATACCACAGAAATACAAACAATTGTAATATAATATTATGAAAAATTATATGCTAATAAAATGGAAAACCTAGAAAAAAATGGATAAATTCCTAGAAACATATAACCTACTAAAACCGAATCAGGAAGAAATAGAAAATTTGAACAGACTAATTACCAGTAATGAAATTGAATCAGTAATTTAAAAAAAAAAAACCCAAACTCCCAATAAATAAAACTCCCAGACCAGATGGCTTCACAGGCAAATTCTACCAAACATTTAAAGAAAAGTTAATACATATTCTTCTTAAACTATTCTGAAAAATAGAAGAGGAAGGAAAACTTCTAAGTCATTCTGTGAGTAACACATTATCCTGTTGCCAAACCAGATAAAGATATCACCAAAAAAGAATATAGGCCAATATCCCTCTGATGAACATAGATACAAAAATCCTAGCAAGTTGAATCCAATGATACATTAAAAAAAATCATTCACAACAATCAAGTGGGATTTATTCCTGGGATGCAAGGGTGGTTCAATATTTGCAAATCAGTCAATGTGCTATATCACATCAATAAGAGAAAGGACAAAAACGCACATATGGCTATTTCAATAGAGATAGGAAAAACATTTGACTAAGTATAACATCCATTCATGACAAAAACTCTCAACAAAGTGGGTTTAGCAGAACATATTTCAACATAATAAAGCCCATCTATGAAAAACCCACACTGGACATCATACTCAATGGGGAAAAACAGAGCTTTTCCTCTAAGGTCAGGAACAAGACAAGGATGTCCACTCTCACAGAACTGGAAGTCCTAGCCACAGCAATCAGATGCAAAGAAATAAAAGACATCTAAATCACTAAGATAGAAGTAAAACTTTCACTATTTGCAGATGATATGAGACTTTATATAGGAGACCCTGAAAACTCCACCCAAACACTCCTCTAAAACACTGTAAATGAATTCAGTCAAGTTTCAGGATACAAAAATCAATGCACAGAAATCTGTTGCATTTTTATGCACTAATAATGAAGCACCAGAAAGAGAAATTAAGAAAAAAAATCCCATCTATAATTGCACCAAAAATGACTAAATATCTAAGAATTAACCAAAGAGGTGAAAGACCTGTATTATGAAAAGTATAAAACAATGATGAAAGAAATTGAAAACAAAACAAAGAAATGGAAAGATATTCCATGCTTATGGATTAGAAGAACAAATATTGTTAAAATGTCTACAAACCAAAGCAATCTACAGATTTAATGCAATCTTTATCAAAACACCTAACATTTTCCACAGAACTGGAACAAGCAATCCTAAAATTTTTATGGAACCACAAATAGCCAAAGCAATCCTGAAAAACAAAACAAAACAAAACAAAACTCAAGGTACCACAATTCCAGACTTAAAATTATATCACAAAGCTATAGTAATCAAAACAGTATAGTACTGACATAAAAATAGACACATAGATCAATGGAACAGAATAGAAAACATAGAAATAAACTCAAAATTATATGGTCAATTACTCTCCCACAAAGGAGGAAGGAATATACAGTGGGAAAAAGGCAGTCTCTTCAAAAGTGGTCTTGGGGAAACTGAACAACTACCTGCAAAAGAATGGAACCGGACCACATTTTTATACCATACGCAAGAATCCTTAGGTGCATTTATGTTTACAATTGTTGTCTTCTTGATGGATTCACTCTATTCTCACCATATAATGTCTTTCTTTGTCTTAATTACACTTTTTTTGGTCTTAAAGTCCATTTTGTTTGGTATTAGAAGAGGCACTCCAGATGTCTCTTGATTCCACTTTGCATAGCAGATTGTTTTCTATTCTTTTATTGTCAACTTATTTGTGTCTTTGTATCTAAAGTATGTCTCTTGTATATAGAATATACTTGGATGGTGGTTTTTAAATTCATTTTGCCAATCTCTGCTTATTAATTGGAGTGTTTAAAGCATTTACATTTAACGTTGTTATTGATAGGGTAGAATTATGTCTGCTATTTTCGTATTTGCTTTGTCTGTGTCTTAGGTATTTTTTATTCCTTTATTCCTCCATTATTTTGTATTAAATAGATATTTTCTAATCCCATTTTATTTCCCTTGTTTCTTAATATCTATCTATATATATTAGTACTATATATATTGTAATCCAGTTCAAATTAATACAAATTTAATTTTTATAGTCCACAAAGTCTTTGCTCCTATATAGCTCTGTTCACTTTCCTCCTCCCTTGTGCTATTTTTTCCCTCATGCTATTATTATCCCACACATTGCATCTTTATATATTTTATGTCCATAAACACAGATGTATAATTTTTGCTTTGTGCAGTTTTTAAAATCAGATAGAAGGGGGAGAAAGTGACATAAAAAATACATCTTTGTCATCTTTTATGGTTACCATAGAGTTATGTTTACCAGTGCTCTTTATTTCTTCATGTGGACATTTGGACTGGGGTTATTGTCTCCTGTCCTTTCCTTTCAGCCAGTCGGATTATCTTTAATATTTCTTGTAGGAAAGGTCTGGTAGCAACCAATTATCTAAGTTTTTTTATTACCTGAGAATATCTTAATTTCCATATCTATAGTTTGGGATTTTATAGCAAACTATACCCATAGTTTTGCTGGATACAGAGTTCTTATTTGATAGGTTTTAACTTTCATCACTTTGTATATATCATCCTACTGCCTTTAGGGCTCCATGGTTTCTCTGAGAAATCATTGATTAATCTTACTGAAAATTACTTGTATTTTTGCTGCTTTCAAGATTCCCTCTTAGTCTTTGGATGTTGAAAGTTGGATTATGATATATATGTGTAGGCATGGAAAGTTTTGAATTTATCCCCTTGGAGTTTGTTAGGTTTCTTAAATGTACATATTAATGTTTTTCATCAAAATTTACCAAGTATTAAGCCATTCTGTCTTGAAATATACTTTCTGTTCTTTTCTTTATTTTCTCTTCTTCCACTCCCATTATGTGTATGTTGCCACATTTGATGGTGTTCTACAGTTTTCTGAAGCTTTGTTCATTAACCTTACCTTACTCTCCTTTTAAACTCGTTTTGGGGCACCTGTGTGGCTCAGTCTGGTAAACATCTGCCTTCAGCTCAGGTCATGATCCCAGGGTCCTGGGATTGAATCCTGTGTCAGGCTTCCTGTTCAATGGGGATCCTGCTTCTCCCTCTCCCACTCCTCCTGCTTGTGCTCTCTCACTGTCAAATAAATAGGTAAAATCTTTTTAAAAAATAAACTTTTTAAAATTTCTGTTCCTCCGAATAGATAATCTCAATAAAATGATCTAGAAGTTTCCTGTTTCTTTCTTCCATCAGTTATTTGTTACTTCACACTTGTTAGCCTGGTGGCAGGATTAACCATGCAATTAGAAGTGAAAAATGAAAATTTGGGGCACTCTGGTTAAAAAAGTTATTGAAAATTTTAAGCTGGTGACATCAGAGTGTTAAACCAACTACAGGAACCACAGAACTTGTGCCTTCTGTGATGCACACTTCACATGCAGAAGTATCACTTCTGCCTCTGGTGGGGTTTGGAAGATTTTTTTTTTTTTTTTTTTTTTTTCATTTTGACTAAGCCTTAGTTTTAGGCAAAAGCTCCGTCCCTAGGTCTTGGGTGTTGGGCTTCTCAGTGATCTTGCCTACCTCCAACTGGGTTTGGTCAGTGGACAGTGATCATGCACCTTCCCCAAAAGCAAAGGACTTTTTTCTCCCCCTTTTTCTCCAGCTATAATGGATTTTCACCAGTGCCCCAAAGGTGATGAGGTTTATTGTCCTATGGCAATAATTGGTTGCCCTCTGACCTCAGCTCTCAAGAAAAGTTATGAATTTACAGATTGCCTGACGTTTTTGATGTTGTGAAGATGGAAGCAGTGTTCTTTCCATTTTCCTGTGTCTTAATTGGAGACTGGAAGTCAAGAGTGTCTAAAAAACTTTTAAGTATGGCAAGTTGCAGTTCAATGAACCTTATCATGCAGCTACAGCACCTGTCAATCCCAGAATTCTTGTTTCATCTCAATTCTTCCTACCCCAGTAGAATTATTTTGCAGTAAATCCTATACCTTATCAAATTTTAAACATAATATGTCATTATAAGATATTTTAAGTCAATAAATATATCACAGCAATGACATAATAACTCAGCATGAGCAAATTCTCTCTCTTGCTCTCTCTCTCTCTCTCTCTCTCTCTCAAATAAATAAATAAAATCTTTAAAAATAATGAGAAGGAAGGGATTGGGTGGGAGTCCAGGGTGACATAAGTTTTATCTTGAATGTCTTTATTAACAATGAGAATATAGTCCTGTATTGTTGTGTAATCTAAAAAGTATGAAAAGGAAACAGGAAATGAAAAGAATAAAGACAGGCTTTGGGATTTGACATGGGTTTGAATCTTAACCCCACTGCTGACCATATATGTATGACCTTGGGCATGTCACATCACCTCTGGGGCTAAGATGTGGGGTGGAGGTTAGAGATGGGGAGTTTTGGGGGGTCAGATAAGAATATCTTACAAGATTTAGAGGATTTACTGACCCACCCTATGTAATCTTCCTGACATAAAGCAGGCACTCAATAAATGTGAGGAACCTAATTTCCTTCTGTGTCTCACCCAATGTAGAATTATGAACAGGTGCAAATGCACTGAAGAATATGAAATCCTAGTTCTAATGGGCTTCTTCTGCCCCTGTGTGGTGTGTTTAAGTTATTGCTGGGATTTTTCTAACCCATGGAAAAATGAAAATGAACACTACTTATTTTCCTCTTGAACTAGAATTCAACTCTTTTACCTCTCGGATTCCAAGACCAATTCTGCAGTGCCTTATTTGGGTTTCTGTTACTGACAAGGGCTTACAATATCTCTGTTTCCTCCAGTAGCTTGTAAACCTCTTGAGGTAGGAACTTATTTAATTCTCTTTCTTTTATTTCCACCAAAAAAATGGGATAAAACAATACCAAGCCTACATGGCTGTTGTGATGTGATGCATTGCCTGAAGTCTGTGAAAACATTTTGTAAATTACAAAGTACTTCCCAGATCTCTTCATCTGCTCTTTCACAAAATTTTAAAGAAATTTTTTTAAAAGATTTTATTTATTTATTGAGAGAAAGAGTGAGAAAGAGCATGAGAGGGGAGAAGGTCAATGGGAGAAGCAGACTCCCCATGGAGCTGGGAGCCCGATGCGGGACTCCAGGATTATGACCTGACCTGAAGGCAGTCACTTAACTAACTGAGCCACCCAGGTGCCCCTCACAAATTTTGCTAACGATGCACACTGTACAATTAGGAGGGCACAGCTCATTTCCTGAAAGAATTGGTGGCCTCATAGGTGACACAAGAGAACAACTGTTGGAAACCATAGAGACTGTAGTCCAGCTTGTGCAAAGCGCTGCAGGCACCTGGAGGAGGAAGGAAGAATGACGTTGGGGACAGAGTGCAAGTGAGAAGCTTAAACAGCAGATAGATCTGAGCTGTGTGGAGGTCATAACAGCAGTTCACTGGGACAGAAATATGATCAGAGAGGGGTAGGAGCCAGGGAGGCATGCCAGGACCATCTCAGGGTCCTGTATGGGGGCACCTTGAGGACCATGCTGGATGTGGCTGGAAAAGGGTCTGAATGGTAAGAGGTAAGCAAGTACATGAAGAACCTTGAACTGTATTGAGAAATACGGACATGGATCTTCAAGCTTAGCCTGCTGCCTTCCAGGAGGTAGATAATCAACAGTCACCCATGCAGTTGAATTAGATGGAAGTGAAGGTAGGAAGCTTCATTGTTTCTAACTTGAACTGTCAGTTGTCCTCCTAGAGGCAATTTTCAAAGTTTCAGCTTCACCATGTCTGTTTTAATGACAGCACTGCCCCCAACACATTTCCTAGACCAACGTGTGAAATGGATATTCATTATAAAGAAAAACCTCATGTCTTAGGAATCCATCAAATCCTAGAAGAGAACACAGGCAGCAAAGCCTTTGGCCTTGGCCACAGCAACTTCTTGCTAGACACAAGGCAAGGGAAACAAAGGAAAATATAAACTATTGGGACTTCACCAAGATAAAAAGCTTTTGGACAGCAAAGGAAACAGTTAGCAAAATCAAAAGACAATTGACAGAATGGGAGAAGATATTTGCAAATGATATATCAGATAAAGGGCTTACCAAACTCAAGGAACTTACCAAACTCAAGGAACAGATAACCTGATCAAGAAATGGACAGAAGACATGAACAGATGTTTCTCCAAAGAGGACATCCAAATGGCCAACAGATGCGTGAAAAGGTGTTCAACCATCACTCAGCATCAGGGAAATACAAATCAAAACCACAAAGAGATAGCACTTCACACCAGTCAGAATGGCTAAAATTAACAAGTTGGGAAAAACAGGTGTTGGCGAAGATGCAGAGAAAGGGGAACTCTCCTACTTTGTTGGTGGGAATGCAAGCTGGTACAGCCATTCTCTAAAACAGTATGGAGATTTCTCAAAAAGTCAAAATAGAGCTACCCTATGACCCAGCAATTGCTTACTGGGTATTCATCCCAAAGATACAAATGTAGTGATTTGAAGGGGCATGTGCACCCCATTGTTGATAGTAGCAATGTCCACAATAGCCAAACTATGGAAAGAGCCCAGATGTTCATTGATAGATGAATGGATAAAGAAGACGTGGTGTGTAGATACAATGGAATACTACTCAGCCATCAAAAATCTTGCCATTTGCAATGACATGGAAAATACTAGAGGATATTTTTCTAAGCAAAATAAATCAATCAGAGAAAGGCAATTATCATATAATTTCACTGATATGTGGAATTTAAGAAACAAAACAGAGGATCATAGGGGAAGAGAGGAAAAAAATAAAAGAGAAAGCCAGAGAGGGAGACAAACCATAAGAGACTCTTAATCATAGGAAACAAACTGAGGGTTGCTGGAGGGGATGGGAGGGGTGAGAGGGATGGGGTGGCTGGGTGATGGACATTAAGAAAGGCACGTGATGTAATGAGCGCTGGGTGTTATCTAAGACTGATGAATCACAAACCTGTACCTCTGAAACGGATAATACCTTATAGGCTAATTAATTGAATTTAAATTTAAAAAAGAAAAAGGAAAAAAAAGAGAAGTCTCATATCTTGACAATGTGATTTTTTTTCTCAGAAAGTGATCCTTAAAAAAATATGGCTTTTTAAAGAGGCTACTACACATGTGTACTTCTTGGTTCACATTCAGATTCAGAGGTCATACCTAGATTTCTCAACATCTAAAAGCAGAGCTGAATGCCTTCATGCCAGAAGCTAGGTTTCTCTCAGAAGAACTTAGAGTATTATTTTAGAAGTTGACAGTCAGCTTTCACCAGATTTGTTGCCTTGAGGCTTTTAAGAAAAAGGAAGAGAATGGAATCCAAGGGAAACACAGCAGGTTGGAATGGAAAGTAAGAATAAATTAGGATGTAAAATACATTTGGTGGGTGGCATGGTCAGTGGCACATCCAATTTGGCTCAGGTCATGATCTCATGGTCATGAGATCAAGCCCCACGTCAGGCTCCATGCTCAGCACAGAGCCTGCTTGAGATGCTCTCTCTCTGCCTCTGTGGCTCGTATTGGCTCTCAGAAATAAATAAGTGACTCTCAAAAGAAAAGCACATTTAAAGTTTTATGAGTGTGATGGTAGAAGACAGGCTTCCAACTGGCTCCCAAGCTTGGTTTTTATCCAAATGCCCACTTGAGGGAGAAGCCAAGTTTAGTTAGTAGAAAAAGGAGCAAGGGAACTAACATGAGGGGGAATCAGGAAATATATAAACAGAAAGGTGCCCTGATAGTTTAAAACAATATACAATTTTTACCTGTGATATGGGCAGAGGTTTAAAAATATCAGCCATCAGTGTGGCCCAGGGTAAAGGAAATGGGCACAGAAGCTGGGGTAGGGGATGGGAGAGCGTGCCATCCGGTTTCCATGGAAGGTCGGACGCACTCACTGCCCAGCTGCTAGGACAGTTGGCTGCTGGCAGAAAGCTCACAACCTAATCCCTCCCTGAGCTGTGTTCCCTAGGACTTCTCACAGCCCATGACTGGTCCACACAAGGACACAAAAGCCTGAGCCCTTTGCCTGGATTCAGGACAGCTGGAGGCACTGCCCAGTTCTAGAACTACCTGTGAGGTCTGTTCATCACACCTCTCTCCAGACTTGCTTCTCCCACTGCCTCCCCGACAGTTGTCCTCGTGAGAGCCCTTCCAGTAAAATCTCCATCCGTGTCTGTTTCCATCTAAGGCAACTGCCTAGGGAAAATGCACATGTTTCCCCTTGTCAAGCTTACTTGACTTGATTAATACTTTCCCTTATGAGATCTTATTTTGGTTCTATATGTATAAAGTGTTTTCCACCAGGAGTCAAATTAATGTGCACCCTATTTTCTTAGTTTTAGTAATTCATACTTCTATATGCAGCTCTAGAATTCTCATCAGGTTTATCTGTGTAGTGAGATCTAATGAAATCTCCCAGAGAGCTGGTTGACCGCCAGCTCTCATTATCAAATAAGCCACCTTAGTCTTCCGAGGTTTGAATGATACGTGATCTGATTTCACAAATAAGAAGTCTGAACATCTTCAGTTGGGAGCTTTCCCATTTTAGGAGGTCAGTGAAGACAGGACCATTGCTAGCCATATACAGGCAGCAGGGGGCTCTAGTGCATAAGAAATGGGCCTCTGCCTATGGGCTAAATTCCCCCCAATAAACAGTTTGCTTTCTCTGAACAGAATGAACACTAGACTCTCCCCAGCTCGTGGCTGGGGCCCACGGAGGAGAGGCTTCTGTCTGCTACCGACGGTGTAGACAGCCTCAAGTCTGGGGGAGAAGGATTTGAACTCCACCCTGCAGCATCCCCACACAGGATAGTCTGTCTTAAATAGGCATTTCCTGTGCTGGAGGGCTCAGACCAAAGCTCCAGAAACGTTTCTATGAGCATTCCAGACACCCGAAATCTGATCATCCACCTGCTCGAGGGTGCCCTTACGTAAACGATTGTACTTGACCTTAAAAAGTGCAAAGTACCTAATGATATTCTTTGATGACATTTTCTCAGCAGTGACCCAGTCACTGTTTTGTAATAATTCAAGGCTTAGCAGAAGGACCTCACCTGCCCCCAGCTCTCTCTTGTCGCAGACTCTGTGCTGACGTCACCACAGACGGATTCTGCTGGCTCCCAAGTGCGCTTTATTTGGTGGCTATGCTCTATAGGAAGAACAGCAGGGCCCCTCAGCAGACTAGTCCTGGGCCCTGATAGTCAGTCGATAGCCAGAGATGACTTTTCTTCCATCACAGTTTTGTGGAGGTGTGGCCATGGCCGTGGCAGTGAGAACAGGGTCAGAACATGGCGGCTTCTTCTTCTTCTTAATGATCAGTTAGCCACTGTATAGTACAAAATTAGTCCTTGATGTAGTGTTCAATGATTCATTAGTTAAGTATAACACCCAGTGCTCCACGTGCCCTCCTCAATACCCATCATCCTGTCACCTGCTCTCTTCATCCTCCTCCCCTCTGAAAGCCGCAGATTATTTCTCAGGGTCCATAGTCTCTCATGGTTCATCTTCTTCTCTGATTTCTCCCCCTTTGGATTTCCCACCTCTCCCCTATGGTCCTCTGTGCTATTGCTTATGTTCCACATATGAGTGAAACAATATGATAATTGTCTTTCTCTGTTTGACTTACTTCACTTAGTGTAATCTCCTCTAGTTCCGTCCATGTCAATACAAATGGTGGGTATTCATCCTTTCTGATGACTGAGTAATATTCCATTTTATGTATGGACCATATCCATTTGTCTGTTGGATGTCTTGGCTCCTTCCACAGTCTGGCTATTGTGGACATTGCTGCTCTGGACACTGGGGGGCATGTGCCCCTTCTTTTCACCATATCTATATCTTTGGGGTAAATACTGACAAATGCAATTGCTGGATCATAGGGTAGATCTTTTCTTTACTTCTTGAGGAACCTCCATGCTATTCTCCAGGGTGGCTATATCAGCTTGCATTCCCACCAACAGTGCAAGAGTGTTCCCCTTTCTCCACATCTTCACCAACACTTGTTGTTTCCTGTTTATCCAATGGAAAAAAGCTAGTGTCTTCAATAAGTTGCTGGGAAAATTGGGTGGCTACATACAGAAGAATGAAACTGGACCACTCCTTTACACCATACACAAATATAAACTCAAAGTGGATGAAAGACCTCAGTGTGAGATAGGAATCCATCAGAACCCTACAGAAGAACATGGGCAGTTACCTATGAAGAGACATTGGCTACAGGAACTTTTTCAAGACACGTCTCCAAGGGAAGTGAAACAAAAGCAAAAATGAACTTTTTGGGACTTCATCAAGATCAAAAGCTTCTGCACAGCAAAGGAAACAGTCAACAAGACTAAAAGGCAGCCCACGGAATGGGAGAAGATATTTGCAAATGATACTACAGACAAAGGGCCGATATCCAAGATCTATAAAGAACTTCTCAAACTCAACACTAAAAACAAATAATGCAGTCAAAAAATAGGCAGAAGACATGAAAAGACACCTCAAAAAAGACATGCAAATGGCTAACACACACATGAAAAAATGTTCAACATCACATCATAGCCATCAGAGAAATACAAATCAAAACCACAATGAGATACCACCTCATTCCAGTTAGAATGGCAAAAATCAACAAAGCAGAACGTGGCTTCTAATTCCATCTTGGCCCTTGGCAGACTCAGGCTCCAGCTGCAGGGAAACTCCTCCATCTCTGAACATCATCTCATAGCATAAGCCAAGCCCTTGTTTCCTCGGAGGCTCTAAATCTGGATTCTATGAGAAGATGGTATGAACACCACCAAACAACACTGAAACTCTGTGGTGCGGTTGGCTCTTGCCTTTCTAAGCGGGAGAATGGGGTCAAGGTGCTGTCTACAGGCTCTGTCTCTTTCAGAACAGGCAGGGCTCCCAGGACCCCATGCACAGGGCTCACCCAGCTGCCTGTTGCTCATGCAGATTCCCTGCCCCCTGCCCAGCCTGGCCAAGCCAGTGCTGCTGGTATGGGCCCTGTGCCCTGCACATAATTGACCCCTGAGGGATTCTGATGCTCGGTAAAATGTGAGACTGCTGCCCACAGGATAGAGCTCTTTCTCTCTCTGGCTCAGCTCACCAGCCTTGCAGAATCAGGCCTCTACCCAGCACACCACCCTGGGTACACTTTTTCCAACAACATGCACACTGCAACCCCCCACCCCATACACTGGAACCTGGCCATCCCCAGCTGCCTGGACTCTGGAGAATGCACCTGAATGATTCATACAGTGATTTTTCTCATGTTGGTTCCTTCTTCACGCCAACCCACCTCTCCTGGAAACATAAGATCAGCTGCTTGTGCTTCATGTTTAATTTGAGCTGTTCCTGAAGCCTCTCTGGAAATAGTAGCCCTCAGAATACATTGACTCCCCCCTCTCTTATAACCTTGTGTCACATCCTGCCTCCTTCACCTCACCTGTCATCCTTATGGTGCCTTGGTGTGTCCACCTCCCCATTCCTGGCCTACATTCCATGAAGGCAACACCAGTAGTATTATCTATCATTGTAGCCCCAGGGCCTACACAATGGCATCCAGCTTTTTAAGTGTCTGCTGGATGAATGAATGGATGAGTTGTTGTCTACAGATCCCCTCAGAAGAAAGCGCACAGGACACAGCCTGCTGAGTTCTGGGAGCTGGCCTTGGTCAGCTTTGATGAGGAGAAGCGAGAGCCGAACTGGAGAATGGTGGAGAATCATGTGGACACCTTGAATACACTGATATCAGAGAACAGCTTGAGAAGTTTGCAAAAAAAGGAATGTTTGTGGCTGAAGTGGGAAGGGGACATTGACCATCTGGGCTTTTGTCTTACATCGAATGGAGATTAGCCTTGATGATTTAAATGGTGCAAATTTCAGGAAGCTGATTATCTTGCTTTTATTGCATTCTTCGTCATCCCGGACTCTCACTAGCTAGTACAGTGCTCAGTACATGGTAGCAGAGGGAATGAAATTGGAATGGTGCAGAGTTGACTTCTAACAGGGAAGGGACAGAACAGCAGGTACAAAAATAAACTGGAGGTAGAAACAGCAGGGCCTTTGAAATCCAACAAATCTGGTTTCCAATCCCAGCTCTGCTATTTGCTGTGGATCTTGGGCCAGTCACCTAACTTCTTTGAGCTTCAGATTCCTCCTGTATAAATGGAGGTAGAAACTTCAACCATAAATTGCTTTTGAGATGATTGGAGACATGTTTATGAAGTCCTGGGCAAAGTGAGTGTTTGTAAGCAGTAACTATTGCTTTTTGAAGTTCCTATGGATGTCCATTGAAACAAGGACAGAAGCTCCCCAAAGAGCTCTGAGTCTCAGAAAGGGTAAGACTCTTCTGGCCTAGGTGTCCTGGAACAAAGCTATAGTGGTGTGAAGAGAAATGTTCCAAGAAAACTGGCTCTAGTTGGAGCTGGGAACCCAAGGAGTGAACGGTTACCCAAGCTGGCTGGGCTGAGAAGGGGTGAGGATCATTTGCTGGGTACCCATCACTCTTTCCTGGTAGGATGAGCAGTGAAAGAGGAGCCTTCCTAGGAGAGTCTGGGCCACACAGCTTACTGAAGGGCTAGAGTCAACAAGAGGAGGGAGGACATTGGTTAGGCCTCCAGCCTCTCCCTCATCCCTCAGAAATAACAGCAGAAAAATGAGTCTAATCAAAAGAGTTTCCAGAAGTCCAAGGGGCAGCAGCATTCGAATTCGATAAGATTTCAGAATCTTTGTAACAACCTAATTGTGTTACTTTGTTATCCAATGTCTGTTTCTACTCATTGGCTAGAGGAAAGTAACACATAGTAGGAATATTGGTCAGGACAGGCTAGGCTGTGCTGCAGAAACAAACATAATTCTCTGTGATGTAATACAATAAAGTGTGAAATTCAAGGAACTTTGTGTAAAGGTCAGTGTGTTCAGGAGGCCCTCCGTGTACCTTGTAGCTATGCCACTTGGTGCATACTCCCTCTGCAAGAGAGAAAGACACATGTGATGTCATTCACAGGCTATTGGTCAGAGCCAGTCACATAGCCCCAACCTAACTGCAAGGGAGGCTGAGAAATGTAGAGAAGCACACAGAATACCAGGTGAGTACTATCTCTCCCAAGGGCTCCAAATGTCCCTTGATGTCTTCTCCCATTTGCCCTTCCCCCCAGCTCATTTAATCCCTCCTCCAAAATCTCTTCCAGTTGCTACATGCAGTTTCAAACTCAGGATTTCCAAATATTGTTCAACCATCTTTACCATCAGGTTTACATGGTTCCTCTTGGTCTAGAGATCTCTGAACAGAAAAAACAAGTCACTTGCTTAAACCCACTCTCAGTATATACTGGTAGAACTGGAAAAATAGGACCTCAATACATTGCCTCAATGACATTACTCCCTGGGAGATGCTCCTCGTTAATTGTTCTCTGTTAGTCCTGATTCCACCCTCTGGGTGTTTTTTGTTTTTTTTTTTTTGTTTTCATTTAATGAGCCTTCTTGGTAGCATGGAAGTTGGTCACTGAGGAATAATCCCTCTCTGGTGGACTGCTTGGTTCTCTGTCCCACTGGATGTTCTAGAAGATCGGCACAAGGATTGTCTTAAGATGTGAACTGTGAAAGTCTTGCTCTGTCTGGCTGCGTGGTCCCTTTGGTAATATGACCCTCACAAACAGCTCATTTCTGAGATATTAGCTTCCAGCTGGGTCCATGCATCAGTAACTGCACCTAAACCTTGTTCTGAAACTAGTTCCCAGTCTGATTCTTTCTTTGCTCCCTTGCCCCATGTCCCTCTCTACTTAATGGAGGTCCCATTAAGGTTATCTGGAGCTGTAGGTTGGCAACCCACATCCTTACTCTGATTTTGGCTGTTAATTTGATCTTTACTGGGAAGTTTGGCTGGACTTTGTACCTTAAGGCCTCTTTTGATTCCATTTCTTCCTGTTTTGGATCTAAAGAGAGTCGGCTTTTTTTTTTTTTCCCCATCTATGCAAAGCCCCAAATTTCTGGACTCTGTATTTTCCCATTTTTTGTCTGAGTCCATCTCTTATTATAATATCTTATCAAGTCCAGCCAACAGCAGTGAGCACACATCACTAATGATATTTTTCCAACCCCTGCCCTAGAACTGCCAATTCAGTGAGCCCGTGGTCTGCCTCCCCAATAACTGCAGGCAAGAGTCTCACCATATGCTGTGCTATTTTGTAATAAGCTGAACAGACATATTTCCATCCTGTCTTAATTTTCCTCAATTCCCATCCCCCTACCATAAGGAAGCATCACATATATCAGGTTTGTTGCTCTGGCAGAATTCCACTTCCAGTCCCAATTTCTGTTACGATAATTAGCGCAGGCAAATTGGTTTGCTACAGCAAATCAACCCTGAAGGTCCTTTTCTTACGTGACTATTGGAAGGGCTTGGGCAGCAAAGACCAGAGTCTTAGACTGAGTTCCCTGGAAGCAGGCTCTGAGGATTTGTGTGTGGAAATTTATTGGAGAGTGTTCTTGGAAGATACACCTGTGAGGAAACAAGGAAGGGAGGACTGGGTGGAGGGAGAAGCTGACTTACAATGTGTTGCCTGGAGATCTCAGCCAGTCAGGTGGGGAGCTCTGGATTTGGGATGGCCCTTCATTGTTTTCCCAAATGGGAGCCAGAGAGATAGGCCTTTGTATCCAGGTGTCAAGTCAGTTGCTGGTTAGTGGCCATGCCCTTGGAGAGGATAAAACCTTGAGTGTGGATTTACCTCACTCGGATGGCAATTCCCAGTGAGACACGTAACTGTGAGCTCTCTGTCAGCAGTCGGGAATGTGTATATCATCACTGAAGACAGGGCTTGGGAGGGGACTCTGTGGTGCCCATCAGAGGTAGAACAAAGGTCTAGGTGTTCCAGGGAAGGAACCATCATGGATCCCACTGCCCACAGCACTAGAGCATCCTGACTCCAGTGGACACTGAGGAGAAGGGCATTTGGTACCGATAAACCCAGCCACCTATCTCCAATGTCCCTCAAGTAATAATGGCTTCTTCCCTTTTCCCTTCCATTGTCAGTGGATTCTCTCATTTGTAAAAACTAAATAGGAACCATATTGGAAGGGGATTCTGGGAAATTGCACCCTGTGCCTTTCCCATGCAATGAAGGTAGAAGGAGGTGGGGATGCTGCCAAGCTGGACAAGACCCCTGATTGTGTAGAGATGTTTCATAATAGTCAAAGATATGAACGATCCAAAAACTGGGAAAAGCTTTATGCCCAGAGATATCAATTCTGGAATCATTTACAAAAGGAGAAATCTGGACCAACCCAAACGTGCAGTGATGGAATATTTGAGTGAGTGTGGGCATGAAATCATGCAGTCAGGCTGCAGGCTCTTTGGAAGCCAAGACAGACCCAGCAGGGTGCCCAGCTCTGACCTGCAGTCAGTGCGTGATGGGTGATCTCATGGCCCACTTGCTGGGCCCTTGTGGGTATCAAAAATAACAAGCAGCCATTAAATACAACTGATGATAATTGAGTGGGCATGGTATTGAATGGGAAAGCAGGATTCAATATCTTAAGCTCACAGTGATTAAGATAATTGAAGTTTATATGCAGGGAAAGCAGGCAGGCAGTGAAATGGGAAGGAGAGCCACTCCAAAGGCTCTGGGCAGTGTCTTTGGAGGCTGAGAGGCTGGAGGAATTAGGGAAAGAGTGGGGGGTGGCCTTCCAGAGGGAGGAGGCTGAAGGGAGGGTCAGAGGAACAGAGCAGTGAGCCCCAACACAAATGGTCAGCCAGAGAGATACCTTAGCTCATGGCCAGTCAAGCCAGCTTAGCACAGGAAAGGAGCACACTGTGGGTGGATGGGTGTACTTGCCTTCTTCATGGGTCCCAGCTGGTTATAAAGGCTTCTCTGGGCCCAGATTTTCCCCAGAGACCTTAGGGTGAGTCTGAGGCAGAAATAGACCATCTTTTGGTTCTTAGGATGCATATTGTCTATGTCTCTTGGATGAATAAGGCTCAGGTGGGTGAAACTACTCACTGTAACATGAGGGGAGCAGGATGAGAAGTCAGATATGATGACATCAGGTCTATGTCCTTGTCACTGCACATCTTTGTCTCTCTCCCAACTGAGTATTGTCAGAACAGCACCTGTGGGCATGCCCTGTCTTCATCATGCCGTCCCCATGCCATCAGTATCCTCCTCCCACCCTCTTCATTATCATCCCATCAGTATCATCATATCATGGTCATCTCATCATCATCATAATCACCACCACCATCATCACCATCCCACCACCACCACCACCACCACCACCATCATCATGACCTTCATCATCCCATCATCATCATCATCCTGCTCTCTCCATTTTCATCATTCCTTCATCTTTTCATCTTTATCATCTTACCACCACCAGCAGCAGCATCATCCCACCCTCTCCATCAGCCAGTCCTCTTCGTCATCATTATCCTGTCATCATATAATCACCACCACCACCATTATCATCCCACCACCTTCATCACCACCGTCCCATCATATTCATCATACCCTCCAACCTGTCAAAGGCGTTAAGAGTAAAAATCTGAAGTTTCCCAGCGAAGAAATTCCACCATCAGACTGCGGCACCAACTCCTGCCTGAGTCTCTAGCCTGCCAGCCTGCCCTACAGATTTCAGCATCCACATTCCTTAAAACAAATCTCTTTATATATCTATATAGATGGATGATAAAGATATATATAAGGAAATAGATATATGGATATGTGTATGGATATCTATAGATAAGGATTTGTTGATATATAAAGATATATAGGAATATATGATATCTATATGTAGATATAAAAATATATATGAGGGTATATATATAAAATATATAAACATACATTAATATATAGAGAGGTAAATTATATATATATATGTAATCTTATTGGTTTTGTTGCTTCAGTGAACCCTGACTAGTCTAATGCCTTCAAGTGACACATGAGAGACTAATCAGAGAAGGGAAGTAATATACCCAAGGTCATACTGTGAGGTGGCAGCTGGATTCTGCACATTTTGGCCCACAGAGGCTCTTTCTCGCCCTCAGAGGACCATTTGGGAGCTCTGTAGTGGTGAGAAAGCTGAGCCTTCCATTGCTGTCTTTCATCTCCTTTCAGGTACAACCCTTTCATTATGTGCAGGAGCCATGGGGTTTGGGTTAAAGTGGATTGGTTTTCATGTCTCAGAACCTCAGCATGAGAGGGAAGGAGGGTAGTGTGGAGTGAGGGACATTTTCCCGGATTCTCATTTCCTTGAGATTTTGCATAATTTTGGTCATTAACTTTGGGGAGCATTGTCAGACCGTTCAGTCCCCTGGGGAGCGGTAATGATGTCTGTGGTGTGTGAAATGCTGTTCCAGGTAGAAAATTCCAGGCAAAGAGGGCATTCAGCATTGTGAGTTGACCCAGTTTTTCAAAGAACCCGAGAGGTTTGCTGTGCTTAAAATCCCGCAGTTCCATTGTCCCTTGTCAAAGAAATTTCACCTCATTGTCACTTCTGCCATCCTTGCCCCAGACAGCACATCATGTCCCTGGAAGTCTCACAGCTCTGCTCCCACCCCACACAAGAGCAAAGAGCCGGGGGCCGTCCTTTGCTGAGGCGGGAGCACTAGACTGGGAGTCAAGACACCTGAGGTCAGCCCCTGCTGTCTCCTGCCTTGGCTGTGCAATTTTGCTGGAACCATTACCCTCTCTAGTCCTGCCCAACTCAACCCCTTCTTCCCGAGTATCTCAGTTTTGCTGAAGAGTGGTTGCAGGGTCACAGAGTGGAGAGCTCACACTCTGGGCAGAGAGATTCGGTCTGAGTCCCACATGGCACTTATTAGCCCTGTGATCTCTAACTTGTTACTAAGCCTCAATCTTCTCATCTGTAAAATGGGGATATCACAAGTCATGCCCCAGAAGGCTCTCGTGAGAAATGACATAATGCCCTGGTGACTCACAAGCTTTTTGACCCATGATCAGTATTCGGATGTCTCTCTCTCCTACTAAATCATGGGCTCTATAGAGCAGGGTCTAGCTATTTACGTTTTTACCTTTGATCCCTAGCCCAGCACATATGGAATCTTCAAAACGTGTGGAACGGATGCTTAGATAAAATGAAAATACCCATTTGTGGATTAGTAAATGAATGAAAATAGGCATTCATGAACAAACGGAGCTGGATAGGAATATTCTTAGCAACTCCTGTTTTCCAAAGGCATGTTCAGCAGTGCCACTATGTTGAAATGGAATTGTTTTCAGGAATCTAGCACATCAGAAGGGAGAGTAAGGTCCTGAATGAGGGGAGGTGGGGCTCCCTGGATGCTCCCAGCTCAGCCTACCTCTCTCCTCTCACTCTCCCAGGAGCAACAGCGAGCACCACCTCTGAGTTTCTCCTTGAGGACCCCACAAATAGGATGCTTATAAAACCCAGCTTTAGCCCAGCCTCTCCCACCCACGCACCCAGTGACCTGTCCATCCATCCTTAGGAAATACTCCCCAAGTAGCAGAACCCCTCTTCATGAAAGTGTTCTCTGTGCTGTTATTTATGGTGGCAGAAATTTGCAAACAACTAAAAAGAAACAGCAGTAGGGATATTTACACCACAAAGTAAATTAGGAAATTCCACTCCGTGGGATAAGCCCCAGCTGATAACAACCATAACTCTGAAAATAATCTGCAACACAGGAGACGACGAAGTAAAAAGTGATTGGAGCTTTGTAAAAATATGTCTCCATCTGAATAAGGGATGCAGGGGAACATGGGGGAGTGAAGACAGAGTTGTGCTGGACTGGAGGGGTTCTGGCTGAACGTATTCCCTTCTCTGTCATTTCCTTTATTGCCAGCATAAAGCTGTGTGCAGTACATACAAATCAGGAGTGAAAGAAAAAAAGACTTTTTTTTTTTTTTAACTACAGAAGCATTCACTAGGAAGTTCTGATCGTTTCCTCCCATGTTAAAACTGTTTCATGAGTCCAGCATACACTCAAATGGGAAAAGGTATTAAAATGTGCATTGTATGTGTGTGTGCATGTGGTGTATACATTGTATGTATGTGTGTATGCGTGTGCATATTTGCACGCA
The DNA here is from genome assembly GCF_002288905.1 of Enhydra lutris kenyoni. Classification (NCBI taxonomy): domain Eukaryota; kingdom Metazoa; phylum Chordata; class Mammalia; order Carnivora; family Mustelidae; genus Enhydra; species Enhydra lutris. The sequence goes on along the minus strand of NW_019154104.1, from coordinate 25,574,810 downwards.
TGTACATTTCATATATGTGTATGCGTGTCTGTGTGTACGCATGTGCATGTGTATACATGCATTCATGTGTCCACATAAACCCACGTGTATGTAAGAGGCTGTGCGTACATTGTGCATGCACACACATGAGTGCGTGTACATGTGTATAAGCCTGTGTGCAAGTGTCTATGTGTGCATTGTGTGTGCACATGACTGTCTAATGTCTCTCGGAGGCCAGCCCAGGTGATTTCCAGCCCCGCCTCAGCAGAGAGACCACGGGCCTCTCTCTGCCTCCCCTCCCCTGTCTCATCCCATGGACTGGGGAAGCTTCACCAGACTGGTGTTTCCAGTTCCGTGTCATACACAGATGGTCCCTGGCCTATTCTTAGTTCGGGCAGATTCTAGAGGAAGAAAATAAATTCCTCCCCTGCTCAGGAACAGCAAGTTCCTTCCAAGTAGTGTCACCACAGGGAGAAGCAAATGCTATAAAGCCTCATAAAATAACCAGACACTCCTGGACAGAACGGATTGTTGTGGGTTTTTTTCCTTAAGAAAAAAAAATTGCGAGGGAGGAGTCAAGATGGCGGAGAAGAAGCAGCTGAGACGACTTCAGGTAGCGGGGGATCAGCTAGATAGCTTATCTAAAGATTGCAGACACCTACAAATCCAACGGGAGATCGAAGAGAAGAAGAACAGCAACTCTAGAAACAGAAAATCCACCACTTTCTGAAAGGTAGGACTGGCGGAGAAGTGAATCCAAAGCGACGGGAAGATAGACCGCGGGGGGAGGGGCCGGCTCCCGGCAAGCGGCGGAGCAACGGAGCACAAAATCGGGACTTTTAAAAGTCTGTTCCGCTGAGGGACATCGCTCCAGAGGCTTAACCGGGGTGAAGCCCACGCGGGGTCAGCGTGGCCTCAGGTCCCGCAGGGTCACAGAAGGATCGGGGGTGTCTGAGTGTCGCAGAGCTTACAGGTATTAGAGCGGGGAAGCCGGCTACAGAGACAGAGCCGAGTAGTGACTCTCAGCTCGGGGTTACCTTGAACCGGTCGCAGGCTCGGTCAGCTCGGAGCGCGGCCGGAGGCAGGGTGACGGGAGTAAATCGGCGCTGTTCTCTGAGGGCGCACTGAGGAGTGGGGCCCCGGGCTCTCGGCTCCTCCGGGCCGGACACCGGGAGGCCGCCGTCTTCATTCCCGCCCTCCGGACTCTACGGAAAGCGCTCAGGGAACAAAAGCTCCCGAAAGCAAACCCGAGCGGATTACTCAGCCCGGACCGAGTAAGGGCGGTGCAACTCCGCCCGGGGCAAAGACTCTTGAGAATCACTACAACAGGCCCCTCCCCCAGAAGATCAACAAGAAGCCCAGCCAGGACCAAGTTCACCTACCAAGGAGTGCAGTTTCAATACCAAGGAGAGCAGCGGAATTCCAGAGGAGGAGAAAGCAAAGCCGGAGCTCATGGCTTTCTCCCCATGATTCTTTAGCCTTGCAGTTAATTTAATTTTTTTTTCTTTTTCAATTTTTTTTTCTCTTCTTCTGCTAAATTTTTTTAACTTTGACCGTTTTCTTTTTTAACGTTTTTTAAATAGTTTATCTAATATATATATATATATATATTTTTTTTCCTTTTTATATTTTTTCTTTATCGGTTCTCTTTTTTTAATTTTTTTTTTTCCTTTCTGAACCTCTTTTTATCCCCTTTCTCCCCCCTCACGATTTGGGATCTCTTCTGATTTGGCTAAAGCATATTTTCCTGGGGTTGTTGCCACCCTTTTAGTATTTTACTTGCTCCTTCATATACTCTTATCTGGACAAAATGACAAGGCGGAAAAATTCACCACAAAAAAAAGAATAAGAGGCAATACCAAAGGCTAGGGACCTAATCAATACAGACATTGGTAATATGTCAGATATAGCGTTCAGAATGACGATTCTCAAGGTTCTAGCCGGGCTCGAAAAAGGCATGGAAGATATTAAAGCAACCCTCTCAGGAGATATAAAAGCCCTTTCTGGAGAAATAAAAGAACTAAAATCTAACCAAGTTGAAATCAAAAAAACTATTAATGAGGTGCAATCAAAAATGGAGGCTCTCACTGCTAGGATAAATGAGGCAGAAGAAAGAATTAGCGATATAGAAGACCAAATGACAGAGACTAAAGAAGCTGAGCAAAAGAGGGACAAACAGCTACTGGACCACGAGGGGAGAATTCGAGAGATAAATGACACCATAAGACGAAACAACATTAGAATAATTGGGATTCCAGAAGAAGAGGAAAGAGAGAGGGGAGCAGAAGGTATATTGGAGAGAATTATTGGAGAGAATTTCCCCAATATGGCAAAGGGAACAAGCATCAAAATCCAGGAGGTTCAGAGAACCCTCCTCAAAATCAATAAGAATAGGTCCACACCCCGTCACCTAATAGTAAAATTTACAAGTCTTAGTGACAAAGAAAAGATCCTGAAAGCAGCCCGGGAAAAGAAGTTGGTAACGTACAATGGTAAAAATATTAGATTGGCAGCAGACTTATCCACAGAGACCTGGCAGGCCAGAAAGAGCTGGCATGATATATTCAGAGTACTAAACGAGAAAAACATGCAGCCAAGAATACTATATCCAGCTAGGCTATCATTGAAAATAGGAGGAGAGATTAAAAGCTTCCAGGACAAACAAAAACTGAAAGAATTTGCAAATACCAAACCAGCTCTACAGGAAATATTGAAAGGGGTCCTCTAAGCAAAGAGAGACCCTAAAAGTAGTAGATCAGAAAGGAACAGAGACAATATACAATAACAGTCACCTTACAGGCAATACAATGGCACTAAATTCATATCTCTCAATACTTACCCTGAATGTGAATGGGCTAAATGCCCCAATCAAAAGACACAGGGTATCAGAATGGATAAAAAAACAAAACCCATCTATATGTTGCCTACAAGAAACTCATCTTAAACCCGAAGACACCTGTAGGTTTAAAGTGAGAGGGTGGAAAAGAATTTACCATGCTAATGGACATCAGAAGAAGGCAGGAGTGGCAATCCTTATATCAGATCAATTAGATTTTAAGTCAAAGACTATAATAAGAGATGAGGAAGGACACTATATCATACTCAAAGTGCCTGTCCAACAAGAAGATCTAACAATTTTAAATATCTATGCCCCTAACGTGGGAGCAGCCAACTATATAAACCAATTAATAACAAAATCAAAGAAACACATCAACAATAATACAATAATAGTAGGGGATTTTAACACTCCCCTCACTGAAATGGACAGATCATCCAAGCACAAGATCAACAAGGAAATAAAGGCCTTAAATGACACACTGGACCAGATGGACATCACAGATATATTCAGAACATTTCATCCCAAAGCAACAGAATACACATTCTTCTCTAGTGCACATGGAACATTCTCCAGAATAGATCACATCCTCGGTCCTAAATCAGGTCTCAACCGGTATCAAAAGATTGGGATCATTCCCTGCATATTTTCAGACCACAATGCTCTGAAGCTAGAACTCAATCACAAGAGGAAATTTGGAAAGAACCCAAATACATGGAGACTAAACAGCATCCTTCTAAAGAATGAATGGGTCAACCAGGAAATTAAAGAAGAATTGAAAAAATTCATGGAAACAAATGATAATGAAAACACAATGGTTCAGAATCTGTGGGACACAACAAAGGCAGTCCTGAGAGGAAAATATATAGCGGTACAAGCCTTTCTCAAGAAACAAGAAAGGTCTCAGGTACACAACCTAACCCTACACCTAAAGGAGCTGGAGAAAGAACAAGAAAGAAACCCTAAACCCAGCAGAAGAGAAATCATAAAGATCAGAGCAGAAATCAATGAAATAGAAACCAAAAAAAAAAAAAACCAATAGAACAAATCAACGAAACTAGGAGCTGGTTCTTTGAAAGAATCAATAAGATTGATAAACCCCTGGCCAGACTTATCAAAAAGAAAAGAGAAAGGACCCAAATAAATAAAATCATGAATGAAAGAGGAGAGATCACAACGAACACCAAAGAAATACAGACAATTATAAGAACATACTATGAGCAACTCTACGCCAACAAATTTGACAATCTGGAAGAAATGGATGCATTCCTAGAGACATATAAATTACCTCAACTGAACCAGGAAGAAATAGAAAGCCTGAACAGACCCATAACCAGTAAGGAGATTGAAACAGTCATCAAAAATCTCCAAACAAACAAAAGCCCAGGGCCAGATGGCTTCCCGGGGGAATTCTACCAAACATTTAAAGAAGAACTAATTCCTATTCTCCTGAAACTGTTCCAAAAAATAGAAATGGGAGGAAAACTTCCAAACTCATTTTATGAGGCCAGCATCACCTTGATCCCAAAACCAGACAAGGATCCCATCAAAAAAGAGAACTACAGACCAATATCCTTGATGAACACAGATGCGAAAATTCTCACCAAAATACTAGCCAATAGGATTCAACAGTACATTAAAAGGATTATTCACCACGACCAAGTGGGATTTATTCCAGGGCTGCAAGCTTGGTTCAACATCCGCAAATCAATCAATGTGATACAACACATTAATAAAAGAAAGAACAAGAACCATATGTTACTCTCCACAGATGCTGAAAAAGCATTTGACAAAGTACAGCATCCCTTCCTGATCAAAACTCTTCAAAGTGTAGGGATAGACGGCACATACCTCAATATTATCAAAGCCATCTATGAAAAACCCACTGCAAATATCATTCTCAATGGAGAAAAACTGAAAGCTTTTCCGCTAAGGTCAGGAACACGGCAGGGATGTCCGTTATCACCACTGCTATTCAACATAGTACTAGAAGTCCTAGCCTCAGCAATCAGACAACAAAAGGAAATTAAAGGCATCCAAATCGGCAAAGAAGAAGTCAAACTATCACTCTTTGCAGATGATATGATACTATATGTGGAAAACCCAAAAGACTCCACTCCAAAACTGCTAGAACTTGTATAGGAATTCAGTAAAGTGTCAGGATATAAAATCAATGCCCAGAAATCAGTTGCATTTCTCTACACCAACAACAAGACAGAAGAAAGAGAAATTAAGGAGTCAATCCCATTTACAATTGCACCCAAAACTATAAGATACCTAGGAATAAATCTAACCAAAGAGACTAAGAATCTATACACAGAAAACTATAAAGTACTCATGAAAGAAATTGAGGAAGACACAAAGAAATGGAAAAATGTTCCATGCTCCTGGATTGGAAGAATAAATATTGTGAAAATGTCTATGCTACCTAAAGCAATCTACACATTTAATGCAATTCCTATCAAAGTACCATCCATTTTTTTCAAAGAAATGGAACAAATAATCCTAAAATTTATATGGAACCAGAAAAGACCTCGAATAGCCAAAGCAATATTGAAGAAGAAAGCCAAAGTTGGTGGCATCACAATTCCAGACTTCAAGCTCTATTACAAAGCTGTCATCATCAAGACAGCATGGTACTGGCACAAAAACAGACACATAGATCAATGGAGCAGAATAGAGAGCCCAGAAATAGACCCTCAACTCTGTGGTCAACTCATCTTCGACAAAGCAGGAAAGAATGTCCAATGGAAAAAAGACAGCCTCTTCAATAAATGGTGTTGGGAAAATTGGACAGCCACATGCAGAAAAATGAAATTGGATCATTTCCTTACACCACACACGAAAATAGACTCAAAATGGATGAAGGATCTCAATGTGAGAAAGGAATCCATCAAAATCCTTGAGGAGAACACAGGCAGCAACCTCTTCGACCTCAGCCGCAGCAACATCTTCCTAGGAACATCACCAAAGGCAAGGGAAGCAAGGGCAAATATGAACTATTGGGATTTTATCAAGATCAAAAGCTTTTGCACAGCAAAGGAAACAGTTAACAAAACCAAAAGACAACTGACAGAATGGAAGAAGATATTTGCAAATGACATATCAGATAAAGGGCTAGTGTCCAAAATCTATAAAGAACTTAGCAAACTCAACACCCAAAGAACAAATAATCCAATCAAGAAATGGGCAGAGGACATGAACAGACATTTCTGCAAAGAAGACATCCAGATGGCCAACAGACACATGAAAAAGTGCTCCATATCACTCGGCATCAGGGAAATACAAATCAAAACCACAATGAGGGGCGCCTGGGTGGCTCAGTGGGTTAAGCCTCTGCCTTCAGCTCAGGTCATGATCCCAGGGTCCTGGGATCGAGCCCCACATCAGGCTCTCTGCTCCACAGGAAGCCTGCCTCCACCTCTCTCTCTGCCTGCCTCTCTGCCTACTTGTGATCTCCGTCTGTCAAATAAATAAATAAAATCTTAAAAAAAAAACACAATGAGATATCACCTCACACCAGTCAGAATGGCTAAAATTAACAAGTCAGGAAATGACAGATGCTGGCGAGGATGCGGAGAAAGGGGAACCCTCCTACACTGTTGGTGGGAATGCAAGCTGGTGCAACCGCTCTGGAAAACAGCATGGAGGTTCCTCAAAATGTTGAAAATAGAACTACCCTATGACCCAGCAATTGCACTGCTGGGTATTTACCCTAAAGATACAAACGTAGTGATCCAAAGGGGCACGTGCACCCGAATGTTTATAGCAGCAATGTCTACAATAGCCAAACTATGGAAAGAACCTAGATGTCCATCAACAGACGAATGGATAAAGAAGATGTGGTATATATACACAATGGAATACTATGCAACCATCAAAAGAAATGAAATCTTGCCATTTGCGATGACGTGGATGGAACTAGAGGGTATCATGCTTAGCGAAATAAGTCAATCGGAGAAAGACAACTATCATATGATCTCCCTGATATGAGGGAGAGGAGATGCAACATGGGGGGTTAAGGGGGTAGGAGAAGAGTAAATGAAACAAGATGGGATTGGGAGGGAGACAAACCATAAGTGACTCTTAATCTCACAAAACAAACTGAGGGTTGATGGGGGGAGGGCGGTTTGGAGAGGGGGGGTGGGGTTATGGACATTGGGGAGGGTATGTGCTATGGTGAGTGCTGTGAAGTGTGTAAACCTGGCGATTCACAGACCTGTATCCCTGGGGATAAAAATATATTATATGTTTATAAAAAATAAAATAAAAAAAAGAATAAATGGTGAAATAAAAAAAAAACAGAGATCAAAATGGAATGCAGAGATGAACAGAATAAACGAATGTAACTAGAAAAAAAAGAAAAAAAATTGCAAGAATATCTGTGTTCAACACGGTGTAGTACAAAGACTGTGACCCTTGGAATAAAGGAGTTCTCATCTTTGTCGCTTCTGGCTGTTGGACTTTGAGCAAAATGTTTAATGCCCTTGAGTGTCTCTTCTATAACTGCTTTCTCATCTGTGTTTGGGGTGATGAACTTCATGTTTGTGTTCCAGTCCCCAAATTCATACATTGAAACTATACCCCAATTCTGATGGTATGTGAAGGTGGGGCCTTTGGGAGGTAATCAGTCTTAGATAAGGTCATGAGGGTAGAGCCCCTGCAGTGATTGGTGCCCTCATAAGAAGAAGAAGAGACACTGGAGTTCCCTCTCTCTGCCATGTGAGGACACGGTGAGAAGACAACCATCTGCAAGCCATGGAGAGAGCTCTCTCCAGGAGCTCATCAGCTGGCACCTTGGTCTTGGACTTCCCAGCCCAAGAATGTGTGAACCAAACATCCATTATTTAAGGCACTCAGTCTGTAGTGTTATAACAGGGGGAGCTAAGACAATTGGGGATAACTATATCTAATTCTAAGGTTGATGGGAGGATAAAATGACATAATATACAAAAACATTGATGTCTGCCTTTAGGCAGATGGTAGATGCTCAGTTAATATCCATCCCAAGTTGCTTCACATCTTGATATGTTTCAAAATGCCTCTCCTTTCTTCTCACCTCCCTGTGCCATCCTCCTTCCTTCTAATATTTAATAAATGATGATAAGGATGGAGAATCTGGAAATACATGAACTGAACAGGTCCTTGTCTCTCCCTTCTCCATTCTATTGGCCACATCTGTGGGGCTCAGGGACAGCTGTGCTCTGGTGGGGCCCTGGATTTTGTGGCAATTACAAGTGTTTTTCCTGTGGGATGGAGCAAGGACCCAGAGACCAGCTTCTGGAGTTCCAGGGTGAGGGCCGGGCATTTTGAGATGCTTAGTGGGAAGAACTTGGCCTTCAGAGATATCAAGACTTTGGGGGGATAAAGGAGAGGCAGGCATGAGTGGACCTAGTCCTATTGGCCATTAAGTGCTGATGAATTCATGAAACAATGGACTATTTCCCCACCACCCTTGATGCCAAGGCAGGACAGGGATACTTGTGAGCAGGGTGTCTCCTCCAGCTGAGATTCTTAGCAGGGCTCTGCCTGTTGGTCTGCCACCAGCTCTACTTTCTTACCTGCAATACTTCTGTTCCTTTGAGCATGTTAATAGTCAAATTAAACCAGAGTCCTAATGAAGGGACAATAACCAATCTTGAAGGCTTTGGAGCCAGAAAGAGGGAGGTAAGTCAGGATACAGAAATCAAATGTCTCTAACAGAGACATTTTGAATTTTAAGATAAAAGAGTAACATAAAATTATTCAGGAACTAGCATGATTCTGGGACTGAGATGCATTTTTTCTGAGCTAAAAGAAGTGAGCAGGAGATGGTCATGGTAGAGACCCAAGCTAGTGGTCTCGAGGGACAAGTGTATGAGATAACTGAAATCTCAGAACAAAATCACAGAGACTAAGGATCGTGAAAGAAAAGACAAGAGACTAAAAGTAGACACAGGGAAGTTAACACGTGAGCAACATGACTTCCAGAAAAAGAGGGAGTTGGAGGAAAGACGATTAACAAACAAATAGAAGACAATTTTTATGAGCCAAAGAAAAAAACAGTTTGTGAATTGAAAGGGTTCACCAAGTTTCAGGCTAGAGTAAGAAAAGACACAGAATTAGGCCCATCTTGCAGGAATCCTCAAACTCTAAACATAAAAAGAAGCTCTTACAAACTTCCCAGCAGAAATAACAAATTACCTATAAATGAGAAAGAATCTGACTGACATTGGACTTTTCCTCTGCATTGACTAAAAGACTGGAGATGGTGACAATCCACAGACAGCTGGGTGAAAATAATGAAGATACTGACTCCTAGATTCCACCGAAGGTATTCTTTAGCAAGCGTATCCTGCCAACAGTGTGCATTAAATGAAGAAGTTTGAAGAGGGATTTCAAGATGGGGGAGATAAGGAGCCAGGAAGCAATGGTGAGCAGTGCTATGTAATAAAATGTATTATATATAAATACGTGTGTGCAGTGAAATAGAAATGAATGAGGTTAGGCTGCTTAGGGTCATGTAATATGTTTGTTCAATAAAGACTTTTGAAGTAAAAAGGAACAGACTATGCCACATGGTTCAAAATTGAAAGCATGTTTGTATTTATTTATATATTTGTTTTTGAGAAAGAGAGAGAGAGAGCACAAGTGTGTGCATGCAGGGGGAGAGACAGAGGGAGATGGAGGGCAGTAGACTCCCCACTGAGCACAGAGCCTGACTTGGGGCTTGATCTCATGACCCTGAGATGGTGACCTGAGCTGAATGTTGACCAGATGCTTAACTGACTGAGCCATCCAGACACCCCCAAAGTGGAAGTATATTAACCCATCTCAATGAAAACTCAGAGTTCACAGTAGTGGGGCCGGGAGGAAAAGTAAAAACATCCACATAGTCTTATCCACCGTGGAAGGAGAAGGAGCAAAAAGGAAGAGGAAAGCATCTCCAGCAGTCATCTTCCCAGACAAGGAAGAAATTTGGGCAACATAGAGTGTCTCAGTGAGGATGCAATACCTCTTTGGTGGGAAAAATCATAGTTAACATCTCTGCTCCAAATATTTCTAACAAAATATATCCCCGGTGAAGACAGCCGACCGAAGATAAGTAGCACTGAGGGAGTGGAAAACGCTAAGAGAGTTTCCAAATTAACAAAGGGAGAAGAGAAAATGAATAATAGCTTCTTGGTCACGTGACCCCAAACCAAGAAGAAGGAGAAATGACACAGAGTGAAACAAGTAATAAACGTGAAATAAATGATAAGGAATAGAATAAAGTCAATCAGTATTTACACTAAATGTGAATGACTACATTTTCCCCCTCAAAGGCAGAGCCTTTCATATTAGATTAAAAAAAAAATTTACACAAAACCTGGAGATTCACAGACCTGTACCCCAGGGGATAAAAATACATTATATGTTTATTAAAAAATAAATTAAAAATTAAAAAAATTTACACAGTCACAAATGTTTAAAATGAAGAGGTTGGCAGAGATACATTGGTCACAAGATAAAAATACAAGGATCAGTAGTCTTGAGGGGATGGGTGTGGGAGGGATGGGGTGGCTGGGTGATGGACATTGGGAGGGTATGTGCTATAGTGAGTGCTACAAATTGTGGAAAACTGATGATTCACTTCATGGACCTGTATCCCTGAAGCAAATAATACATTATAAGTTAATAAAAGAAATACAAAATAAAAGAAGGAAAAAGAAAAAAAAGAAAGAAAGAGAAAAAAGAATCATTAGGTTTTGTCTCTTCCAAAAGTAAACATAGAAATAGAAATGGAAATAGGGAGAAATATTTCATTTGTGTAATGACAAAAACTCTAGAATATTTAAATATAACTATAATAAGAAAAGACAGGGTCTGTGTGAAGATCATTAGAAAAATCTCATAGAGGAATATAAAACCAAGAGCTGATCAAAGGAAGGAACATAGTGGGTTAGAGAAAGAGATGTCTTATGAAAGTGTCAGTTCACCTAAAAGAAGTAGGTAAATAAAATAAAATTTTAATCAGAAATTCAAAGTCTTTTGGGGGGTAGATTATTGAAAAATATCATATGTAAAGTTATAAGGAAAAATAAATACCTGTTGGTTTTCCTTCCACATACGCCAGGTGGGTGTGGGTCTGGAAGGAGGCCATCCACCAGATACCCAAAATGTATAAAAGAAGAATGAATGATTTTCCTTATCTAATATCAGAATATCTTGCAAAGCCATTTCAGTCAAATCAGACTGGTACTGGGTTAGGACCAGAGAAATAGATCAGGTGGACTGAATCATGCAGGACGCACTTAGCCTGAGAAAATATGGGGGCTCTGTTAGGGCGGGAAAGTTGATTGTTGAAGAAATGATGTTGTATAACTGTCTATCCGTGTGGAAGGAAATAGGAGTGAGTTTTAGATCATACCAAAAGAGGTAGCTGGATTACTGACTGTGTTAAAAAAAGACAAATTTCAAATTTTGCAAGATACGCTGTGTTTATTATATGAGGATGGGAGAAACTTTCTGAACCTGGACTCCATAAAAGAAAAGGTAGACATATTTGTGTCTATACAACTTTAAAACATATGTGGCAAAAGCTCTCATGAACAAAGTAACCAAACACATGGTAGATTTGGAAACAAAATTTGTGGTGGATATGACAGTCAACATTTATACAATTTAAACATGTGGGTTTAAAATTTGATAAGATAAACAACACAGTAGAAACAGGGCTGCTTAGGGATGACTGGGTGGCTCAGTTAGTTAAGGGTCTGCCTTTGGCTTAGGTCATGATCCCAGGATCCTGGGATCAAGTCCCACATCAGGCTCCCTGCTCAGTGGGAAGTCTGCATCTCCCTCTGCCTGCCACTCCTCCTGCTTGTGCGCTCCTTCTCTCTGACAAATTAAATCTTAAAAAAGAGAGAGAGAGAGAAAGGAACAGGGCTGTTTATACGAGGAAGCAGTGTATACAGCAGCAAATCCAAATGGCCAAAGATTATATGGAAATTCACTAGCAGTCAAAAATATGCAAATCACAGTTATGATGATGTATCACTCTATTCCCCAAAGCCCAGCAAAATTTAAGAGTGATAGCAGTTGCAGGAAAGCATGTGGGAAAAAAGGCTCTCTCCTCCATCACGGGTAGGAATGTGAGTTGTTAACAACCTTCCAGGAAAGCCATCTGCCAACATCTGTGAAAATTAAAAGTTCATACAAACTTTGCCTTAGCAATCCTGTTCCTGAGAATATAGCCCACAGAAATGAAGCCACTACATGGTAGCTCATGTGGACCAAGGAGTCTGTTGCTGCATCAGTCTGGGGGGTGAAACCAACTGGAATTAAATAGGTGCCTTTTCCCCTGTAATCGTTCAGCTGCACGGTCCTAATACTCATAAAATCAGGTAACACTCTGTGTGACATTTGGCCAGCTGTGACCATTTTCTTTCTCTGGGGCATTTGACCTTTGCACAGGGTGGCAGAGACAGAGGGAGAGCTTCTCTGGGACCAGGGCTCTCCCCCAGGAAAGCTGCATGGAAGTGGGTGTTGGCTCGGGGTCTCTGGGCTGGCAGGGTCTTACAAGCAGAGCTGAGGGTTGGACTCTGTCTGCAGGTGTGAGTCCCGACATCCTTGTGTTGAGAGCCACACTCCTGGAAAAAAGGGAGGAAGGAAGACAGGGCTGGACGCAGGGTGGCCACATGCCCTGGTGTTTTGTTCTCCACTTTCCAAGCCAGTCCTAATGGGCATCCTGCACCACAACAGCCCACAGCCATTTCTTATGTATGGTTGTAGCGTGTGTGTCAGCATGTGTGTTTTCCTGAGGACACGGTTCTTACTGCTTTCATTGGAGCCTCAGAGAGTATGTACCCCCAGAATGTTAGGAATCACTATGTTAAGGCAACATTTTTTCCTTTGGAAAAATTAATCCAGGGTTGTGGGTTAATGACCTGCCCTGTGTTGGGATGATCTGCCCCAACATTAGAGGCTTTCTGTTTTAACAGAGAACATTGGGGTCACCCCATGCATGGTCCAGTCCTCCTGGTATGGGAGCAACCTGTCTGCTAACATGGGAGTGCCCACTCAAAGAAACAGCTGGAAGCCATCTTAGCCCCATCCTGGGGATTTGCAGACCGGTTTTCTTGTCTTTTTATTTTTTCATTGTATTTAAATTCAATGAATTAATATATAATGTATTATTAGTTTCAGAGGTAGAGGTCAGGGATTCGTCAGTTGCATAGAACACCCAGTGCTCCTCATATCACGTGCCCTCCTTGTTGTCTATCACCCAAGAGAGTTTCTGAATTAACAAAGGGAGAAGATAAAATGAATAATAGCTTCTTGGTCACGTGACCCCAAGCCCAGTAGACGGAGAAATGACATAGAGTGAAACAAGTAATAAACGTGAAACAAATGATAAGGAATAGAATAAAGTCAATCAGTATTTACACTAAATGTGAATGACTACATTTCCTCCCCTCCTCCCCTCCAGCAACCCTTGGTTTGTTCCCTATGATTAAGAGTCTCTCATAGTTTGTCTCCCTCTCTGGTTTTGTCTTGCTTATTTTTCCCTTCCTTCCCCTATGATCCTCCATTTTGTTTCTTATGCTTCACATATGAGTGAAATCATATGATAATTGTCTTTCTCTGATTGACTTATTTCATTTAGCACAATACCCTCTAGCTCCTTCCAGGATGTTGCAAGTGGTAAGATTTTATCCTTTCTGATGACAGCATAGTAGTCCATTGTATATATGGACCTCATCTTTTTTATCCATTCATCAGCCAATGGACATCTGGGCTCTTTCCACAGTTTGGCTATTATGGACATTGCTGCTATGAACATTGGGGTACAGGTGACCCTTTGGATCACTATGTTTTTATCTTTGGGGTAAATACCCAGTAGTGCAATTGCTGGGTCATAGGGTAGCTCTATTTTTGACTTTCTGGGGAACCTCCATGCTGTTTTCCCAAGTAGCTGCACCAACTTGCATTCCCACAAACAGTGTAGGAGGATTCCCCTTTCTCCACATCCTTACCAACACCTGTCGTTTCCAGACTTGTTCATTTTAGCCCTTCTGACTGGTGTGAAGTGGTATCTCATTGTGCTTTTGATCTGTATTTCCCTGATGCTGAGTGATGTTCAGTATGCAGACTGTTTTTCAAACTTCAGGTGTACAGGGTTCCCTGAGGGCACGTCCACATACAGGCCCTACTCGCTGAAAGTCTGGGATAGGAAATCAGGGCCAAGGCAAGAGGGTTTGTCTTGTTAGCCAACACACAGAAGGTTCTGATGAAGAAGGTCTGCAGACCAGGTTTTGAGAGACAGTGTCCCCAAGTCTAGGTGGACATCCAAAGAGCTTCTCGCTCTGGACTGTCTTGTAGCATGAGGCTAGACTCAGAGTTCTCCTGGGCCCTTGCTATAAATATCAACGGCATGCACTCTCACATTCACCGCCATGCTGCTCCTAACAGTCAATATTTCTGGTCCACCAACAGATGGATGGCCAGGTAAAATGTATATATTTTATATATATTTGGACACATGCTCCATCAGGGTGAACTTTGAGGACATCTGCTGAATGGAAGGGACTAGACACGAAAGGACAGCTATCATATGAGTCCACTGATAAGTGATACCAGGAGCAGCCCAACTCCTAGAGACGGAAAGTAGGCTGGGGGTTCAGGACCTGGGGATGGGGAGTGGGGAGCTGAACGGGGACAGAACTGCATTTGAGTGAGATAAGAACATGTAAAGAACGATGGTACAGCAGTGTGTACGTACATAGCATTTTTGAGCTGTACGCTTCGCTATGGTTAGGATGGCAAATTTTACACTATTTGGATTCTTTTCTTTAAAAACCAGAGTTTAAAACAATAAAACAAGAATGCTATTTACTGAGCATTGACTCTGTGCTTGGCACTGCCACATGTGTAATTGCTCTCCTCTTTATAGAAAACCAGACTGGGGCCATTAATTCCATCAGTTCACAGTTCTCAGAAATTATTCATCCATTCCACACACATGGGAGAAATGTCTTCACTCTCCTGGATGTAGCCTCAAGTAGGAGTGAATAAGGGGACCTCGGGGTTGCTGCCCTCACGGCTTAGGCTGTATGCAGGAATAGGAGTTAGGGGACAGAATGAGGTCAAGATTGGTCTGTGCCCTGGGTGATAGTCTGATGGCATCGCGGCCACTCTGTCTTTCGAGAGGGGGCCACTGTTGAGCTCACTGCCACCCGCTGGGCCTCCGCTTCCACCCGCCCTGTGGTGAGGCAGGACCAATGCTGTCCCTGCTGCTGCGGTGTCCCAGGATGGGGAGAGTGTGGGCAGGCTTTCATCATGGGGAAGCGGAACAAGGTGCCTGCTGAAAACGCCATTCCTCATAGGGTTAGGTGTCCCCTGGGTGCGAGCGGGGGAAGATCTCTAAAAATTCTTCTTCCAGAAGTCCCATTTTCCCCTCAGACTTCTCCTCCCTCCAGACCTGGGGAGAAATAAAATGTGCAGAATGAGCTGCTTCCCTCTCTCCTAAATACCGAGGAGGTTTGCAGTGTTGGTTAAATTTCGCAAATGTGGGTAAAAGCCCAGGAATGATGTGATGCAGCACTCCAGGGTCACACAGGGATTTGGGGATGTCTCCTTCGGAGGAGGGTGGCCAGTGGGGAGGGGGGAACGGGACACCTGGCCTCGGGGAAATGCCATCCTTCCATCCCAGGAAGCCTGCCCTTGCCTGGCTTCAACCCCAGCAGCTTGGGAAGTGGCATCTACAGGGGGATTTCTGGTTTGGTTTCATTCCACTTCCTGATCCAATGGCCCTCTCCTTCCATACACACCATGTCACCTGCTGCTTGCCCTTCCAAATGTGTATTTCCCGGTGTGTCTCCAGGAAATCCTATAGCATCGTTGGGGGACTAGATGCGTCTCATTGATAAGATGGATCATAGGTTAGATTTCTCTTTCTTTGCATCTGTCACCCACGTTTGGGTGAGAAATCAAGCTTACAGCTCTGGGGTTGTGCACATGGCATGTCCCTTTCCACCACGCCCGCCCCCCCCGCCATGGGGGTGGTCCAAGCTGTTTTCGGTCCTTTGCTGCTGCGTAAATTACTGTGCAACAAACATCTTTGACTATTGTCTCCTTGGGCGGTGGTGAGAACGTCTCTGGAGCTAGAAGCCCAAGGAAGGAGTTGTTGCTCATTGAGTAGGAGCGCACCCAGGATGGACAACTTCAGGCACTGCTCTGCAGACTGGTTTCTCCAAGTCTGGCACCGCAAGGGAGACCCCATCTGCTCTCATCCAGGCTCACACTTGCATGAGCTGATGGGGCTCTCACTGTGCCCCTCTGCGGAAGGCAGGTGATTCACGCTTCCTTGAATACTGAACACTAGCTGTCTCACTCAGAGCTGCCTCTTTCTCCCTTTGTGTCTCAGTTTCCCCATCTTGGGAGGTTGTGGAGGTGCACTGAGTGGAAGCCTATAATGCTCACACTATGCTTGGCACAGAGTAAGTGCTCGATTGATGTCGGCTAAGCAAAGTCAGTCGAGTGTTTCAGCTTGAATACATCCAGTGATGGGGAGCTCACTACGAAGGTACCATTTACCCAAAGTCAGAGGGCAGCAGGTGGTGGAGTCAGGTTCAAGTCTGGGAGGCCTGCTTTTGAAGGATATGTCCTACCTTTTGTTCTGATTGGAGAGACGGAAGTCAGCGGGTAGGGTTATAATACATGGCCCCTCCCAGCACCCCACATTTGGCCACAAAGGAGCACAATCCCCTGGGAATTTCAGCCCATGGGCCACTGATGATGGGCATTGGACCAGAAGGATGGTGTGGATTTGGGGTTTGGTGGCAATGGACACTTGTTAAGAGAGAGAGACAGAGAGAAACAGAGAGACAGAAATAGAGACACATGGAGACAGAGACAGAGAGGCAGACAAAGAGAGACAGATGGGCAGAGAGAGAGAGAGAAAGAGAGGGGCGGGGAAGAGGGACAGACAGACAGAGAGAGAGAGACAGATACATAGGGAGAACAAAAAAATGTAAAGAAGACTCCTAGCTGCTCTCCTGAGACTGGTTGTCTCTTGGTTCCCAAGTATCCCTCTACCCCTACACTAAACTCCCCCCCTTTTATTTAAAGATGCATTTATTTATTTTAGAGAGAGAGAGAGAGCATAAGTGGGAGGGTCAGAGGGAGAAGGAGAGAGAATCCCAAGCACTCAGAGCTCAGCGCAGAGCCAGGTGTACGGCTCAATCTCATGACCCTGAGATCATGACCTTGAGCCAAAATCAAGAGTCGTATGCTTAACCAAGTGCACCAACTAGACACCCCTAAACTCCCCTTTTCTTTAGTTCTGTCACCTTGAGTGAGTTTCAGTCCTTGCAAACAGATGCACCTTGATTGAAACCGATGGGTGGGAGGGACCCAGGATCCCTACTTCTCATTCTTTCCTCTAGTACTTACAAGAAAAGAAAAAAAAAAAAAGAAAGAAAGAAAGAAAGAAAGAAAGAAAGAAAGAAAGAAAAGAACGAACTGCCCAGTTAGCCTCCTGAGTAGATGTTCTATCAGTATGACTGACTGGATTATTCCAGTGAGAAGTCAGAGGCGGGTCCCACACCCAGCCATCAGAGGCTGCAGAGCCAAGCTATCACCACAGCAGAAAGGATGCAGTCCTGTAAGATGATAAAGGTACTGATGACAGAGACGAGAAGAGACCTGCCTGTCAATGAAAGAGTTAAGCGGAAGAAATGGAGGAAGCAGGAAGTGATATTGATTATAAAAACATCAAACAATGCTGACATGTTGATAATGATCAGCAGAGGCCCCGGAGAGGTATCACTGGTACTTTTGACAAGATAACAGAATTTTATATTTTTACGTAATGCTGATGCACAAAGCAGATATGAAATCATGTTATCTGGGCAAGTATTAAAATGCACCTTTAAAGCCTTTCCTGATAAAACATCTTGCATGTGAAATACACGGTGTGCCCTGATAATGCCCTCCAAGGGGTCTGCGCCAACAGGCAGGACGGTCGGTGGAGAAGAGCTGGGGGCTTGGAGCCAGGGAGACCCAGGGTGAGCGCAGGCTCCACGGTTAAGTCTGCCTGAGACTGTTGTCATTACCTGCCCTTGGTTCACCCCAGCCTGGTGGGTGATGGACTCACGGTGCTCAGTTGATTTCCCTCGTCTTCCTCATGCCTTGTTCCTTAATCAGACAGGACTTGAGCAGCCAATGCTGAACTCGCATTTCTGTGCAGCTGTCACATTTCCTGTAGGGAGCTGGCTACGGGGACACAAAGGGGTGTACAGTATGGGTTTCAGCCATGAGCGACAGACCCGCATGGACTTAGCAACCCACAGCATAGTATCATTGGGATGCAGTTTGTCTTGTCTCTCTCTTCTGGCAACCTCCAGGTTGGGTCCACATGGAGGCTGGTTTTCCTCATGGTCAAGGAACCATGGGGCCAGTGTTCTTCCTTACTCATGGCCTGTTGGGGGAAGGACAGGAGAGACACAGAGACTGAGAGAGAGAGAAATCTTTCCTGCCACTCTACAGGCAAAGCTCTTGTCTTCCGCAGACTGGATCAGATCTCATGCCTGCTCCTGACCCAGCAACTGTCTCCATGGCGATGTCTTGCGCTGATTGGCTTAGCCCTGGGGTCTGGACCATCACTGCTGAAGAGGATGTGGTGACTTCAATAGCCTGGACTACTACAAGCCCATCCTCAGCCCTGGATCCATTTCTTAATTTTTGTTCTGCTCTACAGTGGGGTGATGGAGTGGGGAAACACTGCGCAGCCCGTGCCCATTGCACAGGCTCTCTGTCCTCAGAACTCACAGCTTGAGGGAGGAAGTAAGCAGATCATCTAATACAGGTGCTGGAGGAGGGACACACGGGGCTCCCCTCCAGGCTGCAGACGAATAATGGATGACTCAGCCTGGGATCTGAAAGACGCCTGGGGATCCGCAGCTGACTGGGTCAGGGGAGGTTGGAAAGCCTTTCCTGACCAGGAAGGGGCAGAGGCAAAAGTACCGAGGTTGGACACGGTTGTGCTACGTGTGCCTAACTGAACAGTGGCGGTGCCAGAGCCATGGACATGGGTTGGAGTGGTGAATCGCGTGGAAGTCACGTCTGGAGCACAGGACGACCTGTTTGTGGGCGAGCCGGGCACCCGGCCGTGACTCACAGGGGCCCTTCGGCAAACCTGACGATATACGGAGGAGCACATGCCTCCACGGCGGGGAAGTGGCAGCCAGTGATGGATGTGTGCATGCAGAGGTGGTGTCCAGAGCATACACTGGAGGGATGAGGAATGGAATAGATACTTGTCCCGCATCTGGGGTTTGGGGGTGGGGGAGCAGACTGTAAGGGACCCGTGAGGCATGACGTTTGCTTCCAGCTTTTGATGGGACTAATAAAGCACAGGCTTGAATCGAATCGGAGCGGGGAGTCTGCCTGCTGCAAGGGCTCATCCTGTGCTCTGTGGGCCAATGAATGATAGCAGGGACTCGGGGATGTCGTGTCCTCCCTCTCTTCTCAGTGTCTGTGGCCTCATGTATCTGGCTTTCAACGGTTTCCTTCTCTCCCTTGGTCTGTCTCCTGTCTTTCTCTCTCCTCCTTTTCCCCTTTCCTTTCCCTTCCCTTTCCTTCTCTCCCCTTCCCTCCCCCTCCCCTCCTCTTCCCTTCTCTCCCCTTCCCTCCCCTTTTTCCCTCCCCTTCTCTCCCCTTCCCTCACTTTCTCTCTCCTTCCACCCCAATCTTGGCAGTACTTCATGCGGATACTCCACACATCTGTGCCTGATATTATTAAGGATTCAGAGAATATGAGTTCATAATTCCCAGGTTTATTGTGGAGACAATTTACATAGCTGGAAAAAGTCCACGATAACCCACGGAAGATCTGAAATGAGGCCGTCAGCTCTAAGTGCCGGCTGCTTGACCATGGCTGGGCCCGTGGGGTTATGCCTGGGAGGCTTTGGATGGACAGAAGTCAAACCTGTGTCCGCTGAGCACCTTCTCTGTGGCCGGCCCATGCTGGCTTCTGGAGAGACAGATGAGGGCTGTATAGTCCCCTGTCTTCAGGGAACCCAGGGTCTGGGCTGAGGGATAGGCGCCCAGGTGTGGCAGGCAGTGTGAGTGGCCAGATGCTGCTGGTCCCGAGCATCTGGCCCTAGATGGACACTGGCAGCCCCGCTCCATCCCTGGGACGCGGAGTCCTCATGTGCAAGGACCTCTATGACCTTGCAGACTATCTCAGATCTAGTATCTTTGAGTCTCTGATTTCTATTTTCTGGAACCAGAAGTAATTGCCGCTGTCCATGCTCTGATGAGTGAAGAACACTGGAAGCGGGATGGGAATTTCTGGGAATTGGGGGCCCCAATGTCTGTCTCAGATGCTCTCCGTTACGACCCGCCCCCAGCCACCGATCTCTCTTGAGCCGCGCTAGGCTGGGCTAGCCTCGGGGAGGTGCTACTTGCCTGTCTGAAGAGAAGAGCAGGCCCGGGGCTTGGTTCTCCTCTTCACGTGTGGCCTGGGCTCCAGCAGCTGCGGGACCTGGGGGATGGGTCAGGACACGTGGCTCCATGAGACCCGTGGTGGCCTGGGATTTACGGGTCACACACGTGATGCCTTCTGGAATTTCTCAGCCCACCCCCTCCCCCACTGCATTTGTGATTTGGGAATTTCAATTTTGCTACCCTATTATGCACATATTACCCGGAGGAGCATGGAGATGGTCACGTGTAATTACTGCGAATTGTTTAGCAAACAATTAGGGGACGAGAACAAACAAGTCCTGTGTTTCCAAACCTTCTTTAATCACTTTGCATAGCCTCAGAACCTGGAGCAAATATTAAGATAATTAATTGCAGCCAGCCCGTCAGTCCTAAGGACTGCGCTCCCGATTAATTATGCAGAAGTGCTGCTGAGTCCAGGAGCGGACCCAAGTTTTGTTCAAGGTCACGCTCCATTCTGGATCCCTTCTCTGTGGGCAGAGATTCAAGTCAGTTCTGAGGCTCCCTCCAGGATTATCTGTTCCTGGCGTGGTTGTCATCAAAGGTGAATTCCGCGCCATCTCGCGCTTTAGCCGAGCACCTTTCATGTGACCTTGTGAACCTTCCACGCTCGGAGCGGGAGGGAGGGACTTCCCAGACATTTTATGGAGATCGGGTTGGGGTGCTTTTGTTACCCATGGGCCATTGGGAGCATCACATGGGTCTGGGAGAGTCAGAGTATCTGGAGGCTGAGTGAGGGAGTGTCAGGAGGCGTAAGTGCCCCCTCCGGGTCTGAGGCTGGTGGCAGAAGGCAGGTGAGTTCTCTCTGGGGGCCAAGGGCACAAGGGCAGGCCACCGGCTGGAGGGGCATGCTGGAGATTCAGCAGCCCTTGTGTGGGGTCCAGCACATGGTGGGAGATAGTAGATGTTAATTTGGATCAATGGATGAGTACACAAATTCAAACTTTATGCCTCAGTCCTCCGTGCAGACCAGGTGTTAAGTTGAATCAAGCTCTTACGCTCCCTTTAGGATTCAGTTTACCGGTTACCTCCTTGGGGAGCTTGCCGTAACCTCTTTTTCTGCATTCGGGGTCCTCCCTGAACTTCCCCTTCCCCCTTCCCCTCCATCCGGGCTCAGACCACGCTTCACAGAGACTGCCTGTGGGGGGCAGGACTGCATCGCTGGGGTCCACTTAGGACTTGGTGCGTAATAGGTTTTTGGTCAGTGTGTTTGTTGAGCAAATGGAAGAACCTGAAAATTAGAAACCAGCAAACAAAAAGAGGTAACTGAGTGGAGAGTGGTCGCCCAAACAGGATACACGGGTCTGCAAACAGAAAAGTGTCCTAGCAATGCCCCAGGGGGCTGGGTGGGGTCTGTGCATAGGGGAGGGAACAGCATAGAGAAGCTCTGAGGCAGAGATAGGCTGGGTACATTCAGTGGTGAGGTGGGCAGGCAGGAGGCTGTGGCTGTGGGGGGTTGGTCTCTGCCTGTCATGGTGGCTGAGATGGCTCACAGTGCTGTCAGCACTGGGCAGGGAGGGAAGCAGAGGATTTCCTCCTTGGCCGCGAAATCATTGGGGCTCCAGGCCACCACTCCTGGATTGGGTGGCAAGAGCCAAAAGGCTTGACTCTGAGAGAATGAACACATGGTCACAGGTGTTAATTGCCCTGGGTCCCTGGGCTTTGGACCCTGCCCACCATGAGCCCTTGTCTGGCCGTTCTGATCCCAGCTGGCCTGTCTGGGTTCATCCCCCATGGCAGCCGCATGCCCCTGACCCTCCGGGCCTGGCTTGGGCTGCCAGGACTCATTCTTAGCATCCTGCCCCTACTGTTTACTGCCACTGCGCTGTGAGATGAGTTTCCTCATCTTTACTGGTAAAATTTACATCAAAGAATGCCTAGTAGGGTCCAATAGAGTCTGGTGAACAATGACAGATTGAACAGACGTGTTTGGCACTGCTCCCTTCTGAAATCCCAACAAAACCACAGTAAAGGCGTTTTTAAGAACTCTTAGCTTCTCAAGGCCAAAGAGGGAAGGAGAGGAGACAGCACATTCACGAACTGGAGCCATGAGCTATAAGCAGGTGGGTGAGAGGAGATGGCTATGCAGCCTGGGGGCACGATATCCTGAGCCATCTGGACCCGGGAAACAACTGGTAATACAGCTGAAGCCTCGAAGACCAGAAGTGGTGTGCCAGTTTGGGGCTGGAGACAGGAGAATTGGTTGAAAATTCAAAACAAGGTTAGATTAGCTCCCTCTGCCACTTTGTTGGGCATGCCCCCTCCAGCAGAGGATCAGAGCTTTGTTTTCTGGGGAGGTAAAGTGAGGGGGTCTGGACTTAGGATGTCCAGGGTGCTATGTTGGAAAACAGGGGGGTTTGCTGGAGAACGCCACCTGCCAGTGGTCCGTCAAGTCCAAGGGCAGGCAGTGGAAGGGTCTGCCTTGGGCACAGGCAAGAAGGTCCACACTGTCTGTAGAGAAAGTCACGAAAATTATAAAGCTGATTAAAAGTCAGTCTGCTTCACACACATTAGGATGGCTATTATAAAAAACAGAAAATATTAAGTGTTGGTAAGGACCTGGAGAAATTGGAACCCTTATGCCATTATTACCGAAAATAATTTTTCATATAGAGGAGGTGGTTGTCAATATGATCTGTCTTGGAAATAGGCTGGGTATGGCTCTGCTAACAGGATTGAAGGAAATGCTTATCTTTCGCCACTGGCAACCGGAAAGACGTCAGGAGTCTCCCGGAAATGCTACCCATCTGATCCCAAGATTTGGGATTTCCCAAGGAAAATGCTCAGCCAGATCACTCAATATGAGCACCACAAGAGCTCACCCACCACCTCAGCCACACTTCCCATCAGCTTTTTAACGACTCCTTGTAAATACCACCAATCAGCCAAGAAAATCCGAGGACATATTTAATATATAAAAGCTATCAAAACAAATGAACCGAAGTCACTTGAAAGAAACAGACGCGGTGCAGAGAGGAGTCAACTTCAAATAAATTATCCTCACCGGTCTTAACGATTAGTTTCACTAACATCTTCTCTTGCAGGGAAGAATGCTTTAAACGGAAGGAAGTGTTATACGAAGGACCATTCCAGAGCTGAAAGAGAGCTCTCGGAAATTAAAGGATGTGATTGCAGAAATAAAAATTCCATTAAGGGGTAGCATGATAAAAAGGTGAGAAATCTGGGAAGCAGAGGAAGAGGCAGAGCTGGGAGGGTAGTTCAATGATAAGAAACGTGAGGACGGTTTAGGAGGTCCGATATCTAGATAAAAGCGGCGGCAAAGAAGGAAAAGGAGAGGAGGAATTCATCCATTAAAAGATTCAGGTTGCTGGGGCGCCTGGGTGGCTCAGTGGATTAAGCCGCTGCCTTCGGCTCGGGTCATGATCTCAGGGTCCTGGGATCGAGTCCCGCATCGGGCTCTTTGCTCAGCGGGGAGCCTGCTTCTCTCTCTCTCTGCCTGACTCTCTGCCTACTTGTGATCTCTCTCTCTGTCAAATAAATAAATAAAAACCTTTAAAAAAAATGAGGCTGAAAAATTATAAAAAAAAAAAAAATTCAGGTTGCTTTCCCAGGTTTGAAGGAACTGGGCTTCTGGTCTTTAGAAACCCACCGAGGCCCAGGCCAACAGAGGGAGATAGGGTCACCCACACTGTGGGCAAGGAGGAATCCCACAGGCTTTCAGAGGGGGAACAATTTCCCATGAAGAACTGGGAATCAGAGTGGCTTCAGGCTTCTTAACACCAGCACTGGATGGGAGGTGACAGGGGAGACACATGTCCCAAATTCTGCAGGAAGACGATTCCCGCCTAGAGCGCCATGCCCAGCCAGACCCTCATCACAGGGTGAGCATGGATGAAAGACAGTTTTACAGTTACAGCTCTTGTACCCCTTCTTGCGAAGCTTCTGGAAGACATGCTGCACCCAATGGGACATATAAGCCAGGGAAGTGGGGAACAGCAAAAGGGAGAGGTAAAGCAGAATCCTCAGGATGCTGGTGAAGGGAGACCCCGAGAAGTCAGCTGGTGGCGGGTGGAGTGAGGTCAAGTTCAGTTGGGGCAGGTCAAAGGTTCCAGGAGAGGCTACTTCATGATGAAATTGACAGATCACCTGGTGTGTTGGGACACATCGGGGAGAGCCTGGCCTATTGGAAGAGTCCAGTGTTGAATTAGTGATGAGCACATAAAAAATCTAAAGGGTGTGGGGGGAGAAAGAGTGGTTGACAGGTCCAGGTTTGGAGGACCCCGAGATAGAATGAGGTGTTCAAGAGATGGACTGGGAAGACCCTGTGAAGGACAAAGAGGGAGAGGGTGGAGAAGTCGGCAGAGCCTGACCAGGCCATGCGCAGGGCTGACCCAAGAATCTGGGCTGCATGCATTTCCCTGAGAGAAGCATCTGGAATGACGGCAAGGTCTCCAGCCAACGATGCCCATTGGAAGAGCTTTGAGTTTTGTAGGAACAGGCCTGCACTCAGTCACTGGGCTGCAAGGGCGTGGCCTGGACACCCACGGCAATGGACCCCAAGGGGCAGCAGCCAGAGCTGCCTGCCAGGCCGAGTCCTGCAGCAGCAAAAGATCCGACAGGTGCATTCCTGGGGCCACCGCACCCAGGAAAACAAAACGCACCACGCGACTCGGCTTGGTTTTGCCTTCCTATTGTCATAATAATGCCGCACCGGCTGTTGATCTAAACAAAATGATGGATGAACCATGGGAGGGTGAAGGCAGAAAGTGTGTGCATGGGGGGTGTGGGAGGTGGTAAGAGAGAGCCACGTTCCGCAGCAGAAAGTGAATAGATGATGCCCCAAGCCACGCGTGTACCTACGGATGTGAACGTGCAATGGACCAGTGGACAGAATCGGAGGCGGCTGGCCCCGAGGAGCGGGACAGTGGAGAAGGCAGGAGGGGTGCACTGGCAGGTAGCATGTGCGCTTGGGAGCTCGAACCAGGAAGCCCGATCAAGCCCTGGGCACCCGGGAAGTGCTCACTAAGTCGTGGGCATGACGATAGTGATGTGGTTCGTGCACCTAGTGCCAGACCTGTACAGATCTTCACCTAATATTTGTCCCATCCGTCCTTGAAGGGTGAGCAACGAGCAATGGTGCTCGCTTTTAAGCGTTCCTTACTGAGTATACAGAGCCTTTCAGGATCCGTCTGCCTCTCCAACCAGCCACCTTGTGGGGAGCCAGTGCTGGTGTTTCGCGGCACATTAATTCTGCGAAATCTGTGGATGCCCTCTCTCCCTCCCTCCCTTCCTGGAGCAGGTTGGGTCTGTGCTACTGCGCAAACCTCTTAGCGGTGGAGGAGAGGAGGGTGGCATGTGCATTTTAATAAGCAGAGAACGCAGGTCGGTGGGGAGTCCCGCTGACTCAGGTGACGTCAGCCCACAGATGGAGCTGGCAGGTAGGTAGAGCAGAGCTGGCTGCGCCCACAACTGCTCCAGCTGCCCCCGTGGTAAGGAGCCAGACTGGGCGGGGGTCGCGGGAGAGGCGCCATGTACACCTGGAAGTCTGCTGCTGCGGATGGGACACGGCGGGGAAGGCCTGCCTTCATTGTGCCAAGACGATGTGTCTGAGAAGGTCTGGGCCCTAACCCCTGCCGGCTGCAGCTGGAGCACCATGGAATCCTCAGCAGGCTGGCCAGCTCTGCCCTCTCTGTGGCCTCCAGTCTCCCCAGCCTTTGCAGACCGAAAGCCCGGTCATGCATGTGGCTGGGGTTTGGCGAAGGCTAATGAATGCAAAAACGTAGTACTCACCTGGGTTTTTGGAACCGACTCTGCTGTCATCTATATGACCTGGAAGTGTCTGCCCTTTTCTGGGCCTCAGTTTCCCTACTGGTAAAATGAGGGTTTCCCCTTCATGCATTCTGGGGCTGGCAGATTTCTGTCTGGCAGCGTGCCCATGCACAAAGCCCGCCAGCCTCCCACATCTGCGGAGCAAACGAAGGAAGGCTGTCACCTGCTCTGGGGGTGGTAGGAACTGTCCTTCTTACCTCTCGAGTGGAAGACACAGAGAAAGCAGGGAGGATGGGGCATGTAAGGACAAACAGGGGAACCCGAAACGTGGCTTTACTGGAGTTTCCCAGGGCCAGGCTGAGTTTCCCAGGGCCAGACCGCTGCATACCCAGTGCATAGGCGAGGCGTAGCGCAAACAGGCAGGCAGATGCTGAGGGTTACCATGGCAACAGCAGCTGGGGAGGACTTGTGGGGGGGGCAGTCAGAGGATGCCAAGAACGGCTTTTCTCACTTCTTGTTTTAAATGACCGGCTTTCTTTCTGCAAGGGAGAGAGAAGGCGTGTAACAGGGAAGAGGGTCCGAACAGGAGAACTGGGGTGGCAGCAGGTCATCTTGGAACCCGTAAGGAAACTCACCCCTTTTTAAGCAAATCGGCTGAGCTGGCTTTATGACTTGAAGGAAGTCCTACATTTCAGCAGCGTCAGGAGCTCCCGGGGTGGCTCCGTGGAGCAGGGTTGTTGCTTGGTCTTTCACATCCGTGATTCATTTAGGTCTCACCACAGTTGCCATTGAGGTAGAGGATGGGGCCCATTTCACAGGTGGAGAGACTGAGCTTCGGAGAGTGTAAGTGCCTGCCCCCAGGCACAACACAACGCAGGTGTGTCTGGCCCCAGAGGCGGCCACGTTGCTCTGGCATCACCGGCTTGGGTGGCGGCTAGCCACAGGGACAATTCCCCATGTTTTTTTCAGGGTGAGATCCCGAGACCTGTGTGGTGTAGAGACCTGTGTCGTGTAAAGACTTCAGCTTCCCGTGCCGGAGTGCCCGGAATGTCCTCTTCTCTCGGAGTTCTCAAGGTCAGCCTGCAGTGGAGAGGGCTGGGATCAGCACAGGCTCTGAGGGTCACATCCTGCCCCTCCCGCTTAGCAGTTGCATGACCTGGGACCGTGCCTCAGTTTCCTCTCCTGTCCGTGGGGATGGTCTTGGACCTTTTCACAAGCTGTCACAATGACTAAATGTACTAATGCGTATAGAACCTTCTTGAGCACTTGACCCAGAGCTCACGCTCAACAGACCTCGGGCACTTTACTGAGCACACTCATTTTAAGGGAGAGGGAATGGAAGCTAAGAGGAGTGGGGTTCCCCAAAGTCTCACAGCAAATTAGGGCAGAGCAGGGGTGCCTTGGCCCAGTCTCAGCCTCCTGAGTGGGCAGGTATGGTGCCCACCACCCCACAGTGGAGCCGCTGACCCGCACGTCTGGGGCGTGCAGCCCCTCACCCGCCGTGAGTCCCACTTCTGGTCACAGGTGTAAGAACAATGTAAAGAGCACAGCACCGGCTCCAGGAGCTCCCAGCAAGGGACGGGTTCTGAGTAACTGGAGCCATAACCCCGAGAAGCCTTGTTATGACCCCTACAGCACCACTCTCTTCTAGTTAAGGTTTTGCAATGGGAATTCTAGCAATTCATTGTGTAGATGGATTCACACTGCCATAATTCTGTCATCTATTTGGGCCGTCCTTTTGGTTCATTTAAACAGGCCACTGCTCTGATTTCAGGTAGGGTGAGGCTTCTGGGGGTCAGAAGACAGCAGTGAGGGGACAGCAAGATTCCCAGAAGGCTGGTGCTAGAAGGAACCCTACGGACTCCAGAAGACGGGTCTAAACGGAGGGATGGAAGGGGATCATTTCGGAGCCCCCTGCGAAGAGTGAGGGATCCAGACAACAAGGGGGCATTGAAGGAAGAAAGAGAACTTACACTCTCTGAGGACCTACTAAGTGCCCAGCACTGGCTAGGAGCTTCTGTACACCTCCACCTGCCAAATCTTTGTGGTGGGTATTTTTGTCCCTGTTGTGCAGACTGGAGGCAGAGAGCGAGCTCAAAAACAGAGCTACTGGCTTGTCCACTAACAGGCCTTTACCTGCTAACTCCCACACTCTGGGGTGATGGTGCTCTAGCCTGCGAGTGGGAACGGAGGTGTGAGTCCTTGTGGTTTACGTGTGACATGCTGGGGATGTGGTCTCCAGAGACACAGGCTGCTGGGTTTATAC
Organism: Enhydra lutris kenyoni; assembly: GCF_002288905.1. NCBI lineage: Eukaryota > Metazoa > Chordata > Mammalia > Carnivora > Mustelidae > Enhydra > Enhydra lutris. Next base: position 25,546,530 of record NW_019154104.1, on the reverse strand, counting down.
TGCTTCGGTGTTCCAGGGTGACAGATAAAGAAGTCATTCCTTCTCACTGGGCGCCGGCACACATAGCATTCTGAGGACTCGTCAGAAGAAAGGGGAGTAGAATGTCATACGTGGGCCAGCAGAGGCCAGTGGGGCTGCCAGAGGCTGGCGGTCACGGCCAAGCCATCCGTCTTCCCAAGGTGGATGAGTCAGCCAGGCAGCTGGAGTTGGTGGCACGTCTTTGGGGAGAGATGGTTGTATTATTAGAAGGTGTTGACGTGGTGCTCCGTTTGCAAAACACTCCTTGGTTGCTTTTAACTGGGGAGATATTTGGAGCAAGTTTACTGATGCTTGAACATCAGATTTCCTTGGCGAAGTTGCTTTTTGATGATTCCTGCTAAAGGGATGGAAACTACAGAGTTGCTCTGGAAAGTTGTTAGATGTGACAACTTTCTGTGGGGGGTGAGGAATGGAGCCAGAAGGACGCCTAGATAGACCCCAGCTGGTCTGACTCACCATTAAAGAGTTTGGACGCTGAGGCCCAAGAAAGTTCTATGACATTCTCAAGGTCACCAAGCCAGTTAGCAGCCACGCCAGGAACCCAGCTCGCCTGGCTCTGAGCCCTCCACAAAGAGGTATGGGGCTCTGGGGGTCCAGAGGCAGAAGTCTCCAGGAGTGGGGCGTGGGTCACCAGACCACCATTAATAGCATGGGAACTTACTTGATCCCAGCAGGCTGGCGTTGGAGCCAAGACATGAACCTGGGTCTGCAGATATCCAGGCAGGGAACCTAATTGTTACTACCCCAGCGTTGTCTCATAAGCACCCCCAGACTGTTAACTTGCCCAAAAGGAGTTTTCTAGTGAAATCCAAGTTCTGAATAGACAGTAAAAGGGACTTCCGTCATGTCACTCAACACTCAGGAACACTTTATCTGTATTTCGGAAACTGCCATGCTTTGAGACCCTCTTTCCTGAGTACAGACCGGAAATAAGTTCCTAGCCTTTCTTGAAGCTAAGAATGTGGGCTACTCACAGACCATCAGAGGAAGGCCGGCAATGCTTTGATGTGGAAGAAGAGCCCACATGGACTCCTCTTCTGGTGAGGATGGTGGAAGGTATGGGCAGAGGGGGCTTCTAGATCTGAGAGCCAGCAGGGCCCAAGGACACAGCTGTGTCCTGTGTACAGCATCTGCAGAATCTGTACCCAGAGGCCATAAGATCTGAGCAAGCTAGGAGCAGTGCGGGAGGGTGATTTGGATGCTGTTCTTGGACTTGGGCTCCAGGCCCTAGTGTCTGGCTTCCTTGGAGATTCTATGAGTACCTAACAACCATTATAAATTCTGCTTCCTTCTAAACTGGGTAGATCAGACCCTATTGTCTGCCACTAAAAGTCCTAATCAGCACAGATATCATCATCATTATCCTGGCCATGATTCATATTGTGAGTTTAAAACGACTCAAGAGGGGCGCCTAGGTGGCTCAGTGGGTTAAAGCCTCTGCCTTCAACTCCGGTCATGATCCCAGAGTCCTGGGATCGAGCCCCACATCGGGCTCTATGCTCAGCAGGGAGCCTGCTTCCTCCTCTATCTCTCTCTGCCTGCCTCTCTGCCTACTGTGATCTCTGTCAAATAAATAAAATCTTAAAAAAAAAAAAAAAAACGACTCAAGAAGGGGCACCTGGGCAGCTCAGTTGGTTAAGTGTCTGCCTTTGTCTCAGGTTATGATCCCAGGATCTTGGGATTGAGTCCTGCACTGGGCTTCTTGCTTGGCAGTGAGCCTGCTTCTCCCTCTGCCTGCTGCTCCCCCTGCTTGTGCTCTCTCTCTCTCTGACAAATAAATAAAATCTTAAAAAAAATTTTTTTAAATGTCTTGGTACCTTTGTCTGTATTTCTTCCCTCCCCCCCTTCTTTTTTTTACTTCACATAACACCGCAGACTCTGAGACAGCATGTATGCATGCATAGTGGTGTTCATTAATTGTTGGCTGCTGGTTAGCTGGATAGAGAGCCAGATGAAGTTCCCATGACAAAACATGCCGCAAGTCTTAGCTTTTATTCTTGGTGGGTGTTCTTATTAGCATGATTTTGGCTGTCTGTAATAGATAGCTCCATTAAAATTTGCTTAAACAATAAAGGGCATTAATCATTTCACATAACCAGAAATTAGAGTAGAACCAGAAACAGCGTAGAGTCACTATTGCTTAATTCAGTGGTTCAATGTTATCATCAGGGCCTCATGTCCTTTCTTTCTACTCGGTCATCTCTGTATGGTAGCTTTCATTCTCAAGTTCACCCCTTCATGGTCACAAGATGGCTGCAGCACTTTCGGTCTTCACAGAAAGACACCAACATTTGGTAATGCAAAATACCTCCTTACTACATTTACATACTTCCTTTTGAGGTATCCTTTTTGCCTTTTGACAATTTGATTATATAGTGTCCAGGGTAATTTTCTTTGGGTCAATCCTTTGGATTTCTGTATCTGGATATTTATATCCCTCCCAAGATTTGAGAAGTTTTCAGCCATTATCTGTATCAAAAACTTTCTGTCTCTCTTCTTCGGGGACTCCCTTAATGGTTATCAGATTAGTTCATTTGATGATGTTCCATAGACCCTGGATGTTTTCTTCACTCTTTTTTAAAATTCTTTTTTCTTTTTGTTCCTGCTGAGAGTTTAGCTAAGCCGGCCCTTGGTATTGCTATCTTTGTATCCATTTTGGATGGCTGGACATTTTGCAGGGGCCTTAAACTGGCACCAAACCCTCACGTAAGCACATGTTCTAGATAATAATTTGTAGACTCAGAAGTAAATGAAAGTCCCCAATATGGCTTCCCAGCAGCCCTTGTGCTCAAAAGTCTCTCTACCTCCCAAGGCCTTCGTCTTATGCACTTCTTAGATAAGACCCCATGGAGTTTACCAGAATCTTGCTCTTTTTGGTTTGACCCGATAAATCCAGACTTAGCCGGGGAGCCCCAAAGCTCTCCAACCATAGGAACCACTGATTCTTTCCTCTGCATGTTCAAGTCTGCTGTAGAAGCCCTCTGTTGAATCCTTCCATTCAGAGTTCATCAGCTCCAGGACTAATTGCTGTTTGGTTCTTTTCTGTGTTTTCTACTTCCTTATTAAACTCATTTTGGTCAAGCATCATTCCTGATTTCATTTAGTTGTCTATATGTGTTCTCTTGCAACTAATGGAATTCCTTTAAGATGATTATTTTGAACTCTTTGTCAGGCAATTGGTGGACCTCCATTTCTTTGGGGTTGGTGTTTTGTTAATACCCACTGGTGATGTCATGTTTGTTGATTCATCATGATCTGTGTAGCCTTACACTGGTGTCTGCATTTGAAGGAGCAAACATCTCTTCCAATATTTATTTATTTATTGTTCTCTCCTAATATTTATAGACTGGCTTCATCAGGTAAAGACTTCTCCTGTCAGGTCCTCATGCCAATGGTATTGTCTCTGGGGTTATAGTTGAGTGGGATTGGATCCAGACAACATGGTGGCTACTGGGTCTGCAGTAAGGTCTGTGGTTGGTAGGCTGGTCATCAGGGGCTCAGGAGAGTGTGTGTTCTGTCTGGTCCCTTGGTGAATGGAATGGCCTTTAGGACATTGATAAGTAGAGTTGGCATTGGGACAGGGTCTATTTCAGGGTCTATAGATAGTGGACCTTTTCCAGGTACACATATGGGATGGCTCCCCCTGGGACTCTGGAAGGGCTCTTCATAGGTTGCTCAGAAGGTCCCTGTACAATGGCCAAGAAGAGCTGGAACTGAGTCACAGTGCTGCTCTGGGGTCCAAGCTGGGATAAAGGTCTCCAGGTCTTTCTCTGAGAAGGTCACATCTCCTAGATTTCCCTGAGCAGGCAGGAGTGTTCCTGGCCAATAAGGGAGTGGGGCTAGAGCCAGATTACAGGACCATTTCAGGATCTGTGGTCAGACTGTGGTCAGTAGGCCTGCCTCAGGGGCATGGATGGGTGTGTCTACTGCCTTGTCATCAGGCAGGTGGGCCTGAGGACTAAGAGGGGCTAGAGCCAGGTCATGGGATGCTTCAGGGCCCATAGCTGGGACTGAGGTTATCAGGACTGTCACGTGGAGCACAGGCCAATGTAACTCCAGTTGCTTCCTTCATTGAATGGTGCTGGTGACAGGACAGAGGCCAACTGGGGCCAGAGTCGAGTCTGCAAGGAGGATAGGGTTGTTTCTGGCCAGTATTCAGGACCACAGTCAGTGAGTGTACCACGTGGGCAAGGGTCTGCCTTGGGATTTCACAGTCCCCTCCCTGGAACCCCACGTTCCCACAGAGACACTTTTGCCATGGATGGCTGCCAAATTATTGTTGCTGGGGGGATATTAGTGATTGCCCCTCTTGCTGATGTCCCTCCTGAAGGTACCCCTTTATGGAAGTGAGGATACGTTTGCCAGAAGGCCCTCCGCCAACCTACAACCCCTGATGTCTCGTTGGCCAATATAGCTCGTATGGCCAATACGGCCATGGACCCCCTTGGTCATGGAAGGGGGCTAGGCTTACCACAGCCTTGGTTTCCTTTATCCATTTAACAAAATGGGAGCTTTGTTAGAGAGGAGAGGAGGGCAATGGCTCTCCAGTAGACGTAAAATTTGCTGATTGCCTTCAGCTTGCCAGCCCCGGAGATGTCCCCTTCCATATTCTTTTAAATCCCAAGAGCCTCTCTGCAACACACAGGCAGGTGTCTCTAGCCCCATTTTCTTGAACTTGGAGTCCAAGAGGCTGCAGGTTGATGTGCCAAAGGTCGCAGAACTGGTTCCTGGGAGAGATGGGATTCGACTCTGGTTCCCATTGTCCCTCAAGGGCAGAGCGCCCCACCTGCAGTTGATGCAACGGTTTTGCCAAAGCCGGAAAAAACCCTCAGAATGGAAGTAGCTGTTGAATTGCAGGAGGAGTCAGAAGAACATATTCCCTTGCTGGAGTTAACCTGGTGGTTTAACAAACAGTTTAAAGGCAAGAGAAACAGCTTCCTGTTGGCTGTTGAGAACCTGACTCTGTGCTGCTGAAATATTTACTCTTCTGTAATTGTTGGCCATCCCTCGGGCTCGGGCCAGCTGCTCCGCAAGAGAAAAGAATTCTGATGTGACTCAGTGGGACTTGCACAGGAAGGAACTCCTGCCAGTGTGTAACTGTGGTCTGCTAATGGCCTCCCTGGGAGGCTCATTGGGGATTTATTTCTGGGTAGAATTAATATCTTTTTAGAGAGAAGAATCTCAGCTGCTTCTTCTGGAGGGAATGGGGGCAGTGGGGGTAGATCTTGCTAATCTCCTTTCTATGTGGCTGGCAAAGGTTTTTCCCCCTGGGCACATGGACTGTGCTGGTAAATTGCTTTGGACTTGAAAGCAGTTTTGTTTCTAATTCAGATAAATTCAGTTTATTTTCACTCTCAGGTACTGAAAGCATCCACCGTGTGCCACGCCCTGTGCCAGGAACTGTCAGTACACATCTAGAAGGTCCTGTTGGTTCCAAGTTCTGCTGTCAGCTAGCAGAAGATGCTGATAAGCCAGATGGTGGGCAAACCTGCTGCAGTGTGGGCGTGGGGCTGTGCGTGTCTACACGGGTCACTACCTCCACCAGGGAGGGCGGGGACAGGAAAGGAAGGCTTCATGGATAAGAGAATGCCTAGTCTCAAAGAAAGGGTAAGAAAGGGTGTTTCAGGTGAGGGCATAACCACAAAAACCAGAACTAGTTGTCACCCCCCCATCCATGCCTGCACTATATAGTACTAAAAAGAGCAAATACGGTTCGTTTCCCATGTTTCAAATCCCATCCTAACTGTTTTACATTTATACAATGATTTAACTCTCATCGCAACCCTATGTGTGCTGACATTTATTACTGCCCTTTTATGAATGAACAAAGAGGCACATGGAGAATTAGCAATTTGGTCAGGACAGAGATGGGAGCAGAACCCGGGCAGCCTGGCTCCGGAAACCTTACTCTGAACCCCTGTGCTGGATCCCCTCTCTTTGTGCATTACATGTATAAAAATTATTTGCACACTGGATACATTTACTATTACAGCCACATTTGTGTATATGATATGCATGAAATTTAATGTTAAAATAAAGGAATTCACACTTTGTCCCACTCTTTCAGTGGATTGTCTTGGGCATCTATGCCCTTGAAGTAGAGAATGAACCACATCAACCACATCAACCACAATGAACCACAACGGAGTGTGATTGACGTAAACCAACCAGGGTGGGCCTATGTTTCATAGCAAGTGGTACCGGGATGAGGAAAAAAAATAATCTTCCTTTGTTTTGACATCTCAGCCTATGCTGAACGGTCTTCACAGACCTTTTCCCAAAGCCTTGGCTTCTAACTTCATACCATCTTCCTTCTCCTGAGAACTGGTCTCGGAGTTCTAGAGATCTTGACTTTGTTGCTGACATTGTGATACACGGTGGGTTAACAGAAAAGAAGGGGATGACCTAAGGTGCCCAGGGAGCTGTTCTTCACAGAGATGAGCAACAGCACTCAGTGAGCTGGCAGGAAGAGAATGTTCTACGCTTGGAGAATATTCTCCTCCCTGTGTGTGTGTGTGTGTGTGTGTGTGTATTAGAGAGGTGGCTGTCCCCTGTGTTCCTTCATTAATAGTTAAGTACCTGCTATGTGTCAGGGACTGACCTAAGCACCCAGGACATGCTCCAGCCACATTGAACTTCGTTGACTCTCCAACATATGCTATCATTTCTCATTTCTTAGTTTTCTGACATCCTGTTTCCTCTATGGGAATACTATTCCCTTCACTGTCCCAATTCTTTGTCTGGATGATTCTTGCTCCTCCTTTGGGTCAGTAATGGGATAGTTCCTCTGTGAAAAGTCATCCTCTAACTTCCTGAATTGGGGTCCGTGCTCCTTGGGATCCTATGGTGACCTTGACTTCCCTAGTCACCATATTTCTTAGTACTCTGCAAAATGTAATGTCTGGCTTTCTTGTCTGTGTCCCTCCCAGGAAAAGAGTAGGGGGAGGATGAGGGTCCTTGATGTGCCCCCTGCTGTATTTCCATGGTGCCTGGAAGCCATATAGTAGGTACTCAATAGATTTTTCATTGAATAGCTAAAACAGTTCACAGGATGAATTTTCCAGGCTATGGCAACCACATAAACATAAATTATTTCCATGCTTCTTCACTGAGGATTACAGAGGATCCTGTCTCCTTCCTGCTCAGATGGTCATGAGTCCATTCTTCTGACTCTTCTATCTCATGGAATTAATATCCATGGAGTGGGTAGCGCCTTCCTCAACATCTGAGCAGATTATTACTTGCCAGGTACTGCTTTGCTCCCTGCTGTACCTTAACTTATTTGATTCTTAGAACAACTCTCTCAAGTAGGTTCAATTATGAGCAGCATCTTCAGCTTATAGATGAGGGAGCTGAGGCACAGAAAGCAAAGTAATTAGCACAGGGCAAATATCTTCTATTTCAGTCAAAGTTATGATAGGAAATAGCACATACACATTGGTAAATTGAGGAAGGTTTGATTAAAGAGTAATTTAGTTGAGGGGCGCCTGGGTGGCTCAGTCGTTAATCATCTGCCTTTGGCTCAGGTCATGATCCCAGGGTCCTGGGATCAAGTCCCACATTGGGTTCCCTGCTCAGTGGAAAGTCTGCTTCTCCCTCTCCCACTCCCCTGGCTTGTGTTCCCTCTCTCACTGTCTCTCTCACTCTGTCAAATAAATAAATAAAATATTAAAATAGTGATTTGGTTGAAACATGAGCTTGCCCATATTTGATAACTTTTTATCTTCAAGATAGTAATTTTATAAGATGAGACCAAATACAAATCTAAGTATAGAGTTCAAGGCAATCAGTAAATGATGGTGTGGTACTTGTGGCTAGCACCTCGAGGAGCTGGGACCACCATCTGAAGGAGCAAGAGGAGGGGATGGTTCCCAGAACTTCGAGAGAATTACGGAGAGAGGTCACCCATGAGAAGATGTGGCTTCCAGTGAGCCCATAGTGATCCCTCAGGGAGGGAGCTGAAGGAATAAATTTCTGAACCTTCCTCTTCATAATTCCTGCATTTTCTACTGGGGGTCCCCACGGGGTTAACTCAACTGGAAGCTGGAGGTCAAGGGCACCTGTTGTGGCCATCCATGGAATTCAGCCTCTTAGAGCACAGAGCAGAGTGGAGAAGTGTAGAGTGGTCTGGAGAAGCAAATGGAAGACATCCAGCACTGTGAGTACATGAGGGGGCCAACAGGTAGCTCTGGGCCCATGCTGGGGAACCAGTGCCTCTCACTCTTAACTTGGTAGAAAGAGCGGGGTCTGTAGCCACTGGGGCACTGAACGCCCCTCTCAGGGATTTCCACTGAGTTTCTCAGGGACTCAGCCTCAATAATGAATTATTCACCATTCATATTAATATTTGATTTCTAACAAAAGAGCTGGTTTCAAAAGGGCCTTGGTGCAGAATGGAGCCAGTCTGAGCCCAGGGTATAGCCCACTCTTTGCAGGTCTGCCTCACCTTTTGCAGTTAAATATTTTAGAGGGTGGAGACAGACCAATTGCATGTTTCATAAATGATTTATAAGTTGAGGCTGGCTGTCAAGATGATGGCACACTTGTGAACATGATGACATCCGACCAACTGAAGGTAGCTCACTCAGACCCCAAAAAATCGACTCTGGAAAGAATCATATGAGCCTGGAATTTAAAAGCCTGTGCTTTGAGAAAATTTTGAGATTAAAAACAAAGAAATCTGGGGATGGCCAGAGGAGAGTAGGGTGGGAGAATGGACAAAATAGGTGAACGGGACCAAGAGGTACAGACTTCATGTACAAAATAAAGAAGTCACGGAGATAAGAAGTACAGTAAAGGGAACACGGTTAATAATATTGTAATAACATGTGTGGTGACAAGTAGTATCTATACTTACCATGCTGAGCATCACGTATTATGTAGAATTATGGAATCACTCAGCACATGGATGGCTCAGTCAGTAGAGCATGTGACTCTTCTTTTAAATTTTTTAAAGTTTTAGTTATTTAAGTAATTGCTACACCCAGTGTGGGGCTCAAACTCATGACCCCGAGATCAAGAGTTGCATGCTCTTCCAAATGAGCCAGCCAGGCACCCCAAGCATGTGACTCTTGATCTCAGTTCAAGTCCCACATTGGATGTCTAGCTTACTCAAAAATTTTTTTAATTAGGGGCGCCTGGGTGGCTCAGTGGGTTAAGCCTCTGCCTTCGGCTCAGGTCGTGATCTCAGGGTCCTGGGATCAAGCCCTGCATGGGGCTCTCTGCTCAGCGGGGAGCTTGCTTCCTCTTCTCTCTCTCTACCTGCCTCTCTGCCTACTTAAAAAAAAATTTTTTTAATTAAAAAATTTTAAAAAAGAATTATTGAATCACTATGTTGTACACCTGAAACTATTGAGACATCATATGTCAACTATACTTCGATAATTACTTTGTCTAAAATGACTAAACGTGATTCAAACATGAACAGGTAATGATAGAAAAAAAACAAGGATTATCGTTAATCAAATTCTACCCACCTGAAGTTCATTAAGGAAATGAACAAATAAATAAAATGTGTGTTATCTGAAAAAAATTTAAAAATTAAAAAACCATCAAAACATTGGGTTCTGGACAACCCGGTGTTCTGACACAGTGATAGAAAGTTCTGGCATATGCACCAATAGGTCATTGGACTAGGAGACAGGAGACAGCCAGGAGACAGGACTGGAGACAGCCCCATTGTTTCTCTCCTTTTGGCATCTTTGTGCTTGATATCTTCTCTGCCTAGAACATTCTGTACCTTTAATCCCAGGATCAAACCCTACTCACTCTTCAAGTGTCACCTTTTCTAGGAAAGCTCCCATTATATTCCAGTTCACCCCAGGCTAAAAATCCTCGTGGGTAAGAGGCTGGTGACTGATCTGTCCCCCACCAGCCTGGGACTTAGCTTCTCTTCATGGCCAGAGACTACGTCACAATCATCTCCGGAGCTTCTAGCCAAGCCTGGTGCCTGGTGGTCCACACAGTTTGGCTGCATGAATGGACAAGTCAGTAGATCCTGCAGTTTCAGGAGAAGCACCCTTGGGCTGTTGGGGGAAGGGCTCACAGAGGCTCTGTACGAAATGCCACTGCAGGCTGCTGTGTCTGCTCTGTGGGCTCAATGGGGTGGGGGGGGCAGCTGCTGGAATTCTAGGTGTTTCAAAAAGGCAGAAAGTGATGCAAGAGATAGGTGCACTGGGCCACTGGGCTCTTTCCTGCAAAGCACATGGGATTCCAGTCTCAGGAGGTCAGTCTGTCCCTGATTTTCATTTCAGGGAACAACCAGTGGAAGTTTTCAGCAACATGAAGCCAATGTCCTAAAAATCCCAAAGCCTTTGGTTATCAGACAATCCTGGTTCAAGTTCCAGCGTTGTCATTCACTTGATAAATGAATTCCCCTCTATGTGCTTCTGTTTCCTTATCTGTGACTTAGGATAATCACATCTAGCTTTTTGGGCTACTGCAAGTCTTTTTTTTTTTTTTTTTAAGATTTTATTTATTTATTTGACAGACAGAGATCACAGGTAGGCAGAGAGGCAGGCAGAGAGAGGAAGGGAAGCAGGCTCCCCTCTGAGCAGAGAGCCTGATGCAGGGCTCGATCCCAGGGCCCTGGGATCATGACCTGAGCCGAAGGCAGAGGCTTTAACCCACTGAGCCACCCAGGCACCCCTGGGCTACTGCAAGTCTTAAACGAGATTATATATACCAATTGCTGGGCACATATTCCACAAGGTGTAATATGGCTTCAGGCTGCTGTACCTAAAGTTAGGGAAATCAGGGACAGGACTCTGCATGGTAGCATTGTCAAAAGACGTGCAGAGGGCTCTCTAGGAATTATGAGTACCAGTCAACAGGCTCCATGTTTCTCACTCTTCCCTCAATGTTTTCTATTCCCATTGTTCTGGGTCTATGTCCTGGTCTATGTTCAGAATGTCTTTGATCTTAACCAAGATCCTTACAAGTGGTTCTGTGTTGCTCTCTCTGACTCACACCACCATCACCAACACTGCTTCTCTCTTTATTTCTTACTATTATTTAAATACGTCTTTTCTGGGGCAGCTGGGTGGCTCAGTCAGTTAAGCATCTGCCTTCAGCTCAGGTCATGATCCCAGGGTCCTGGGATCAAGCCATGCTTCAGACTCTCTGTTCTCCCTCCACCACTCCCTCCTGCTTGTGCTCTCTCTTTCTCTCAAATAAATAAACAACATCCTTAAAATTAAATAAATAAATAGATCTTTTCTGTCATTTTAGGCTGAATGCCCTCACCTCAAGGGCAGAGGTAACATCTATGTGGTCTTTGTATCCAATCCCAGTGCCCAGCCTATATCTACCACAGGGTATGGGTCCAGGAAATGTGCTGAGTGAGTGAATGAATGAGTTCGTGAGTGACTGATTCAATGATATCTAGCTGCCATAGACTTAGCATGGAAGACAGCAAAGGAGCAAAAGTTGTTGATGTTGCTCTTCCAAGGACTTCTGTCCAGCTCTGTGAAGTGGAGAACAAACCAGAACATGTGAATGGTGCCAGGTGTGTTTGTGGAAGCTATGGAGGGGTGCCATCTGCATCTCCCTTCAGGACGGAACCCCCATTCCACTGCAGGGGGTGCAGTCACATGATAGCCTCCCTCCCCAGCACCTTTAGGCTCCACCTCATCTTCCAATCAGAGACCCAGCCTACAACTGAACACAGCAAGGGTACTCTGGCCTTGCCTTTGCTGCCCAACCCAGGGCTGATCTGGTGGGCAGCCTGCACCAGAGCTCACTGTTGACCTTTAGATCTGCACCGGGTCCTAGGTTCTCCCTGACCACTCCCACTTCCTCTCCTCTATCTTTCATTCCGTGCTGCCCCCATAAGTATTTTAAATTCCTAACTTGGCTTTGGCATCTACTTCCCAGAGGACCCAAATGGCATTCTCTCTTACTCATTACTCATCTGCAGTGCTTGGCAGGGCCACTTAGGGCTCCACAAGTATCTGTTGAATTGAAGAGCAAACAGATGCCAGAAGAAGGTGAAAGTCTAAGTAAAAGGCTTCCTATAAGCTCTGATGGGACATCCATCCATGTTCTGGCTCCTTTTAGCCACACTTCATCTTGGACCTCTTGTCATTGGCAAGTACCTGTTGAACACTTCATCCCTGAGAAGCACCATACTGGCCCTCCTCTCTCTTGAAATGACAAAGCAACTTTTGTGGATATTGTCTGCCATACATGATATTTCCCCTCAGCTTCAGAGCTATTTTCCATGCATGAGGGAGACTATTCATTCATTCATCCATCCATTCATCCATCCATCCATCCATCCATCCATCCATCCATCCATCCATCCACCTATCCATCTACCCATCCATCCATCCACCCATCCATCTACCCATCCATCCATCTACCCATCCATCCATCCACCCATCCATCCAATCAATGGTTACTGTATGCCAGACACTGTTCCTGGGGCTCCAGTATACACCAGACATTTAAAATCTCTACTTTTCCTGAGCTTCTGGTTTAGTCACAGGATCTTCAAATCACTGCTGGGATTAAGAGTGGTATATTGATAGCCTTTCAAGGAGCTCCAGGCCAAGGATGTTGCATGTGGTGGGATCTTACACTGGCCCCCTTGATCTGCTCTCCAGCCAGTTCTTTCAGTGATCTGCATGGACCATTAACAAGTGTCCTTGCCCTCCGGCTTCCACTTGGTCCACCTCATAGGAAGTTCCAATGGGAGACTAGGAGTGGGAGAGCAGTCAGGAGGAGACCCACCAGCTCCTTCCCTGATGTACTGCCTGGGTTGGTGAGTCCCCACAGCTCCTGTCAAGCAGCTCTCTCCTGTGGCAACTCCATCTGGGCTCTGGAGACTTCTCTCTCCCGTGAGGCTTTCAGGTTAGGGGAGGGAATAGCTCTGTACTATTGCTAACCCTGGGCTCCTGCTCCATTCTGTTTTGTTTCTCTTAACTGACCCAGAACATTGAAAGAGCTGCTTTAGGCTCACTGAGCCTGGAAGATGTCTAAAGCTGATTCTTCTTCCCAGAGGGCACTTCTGTGGATTCTTCAGAGACTCTATTCCACTCCGGTATGAAGGATCACCTACCTCTCATTCCCTGGACCAGAGCATCTTCCTCTAGCTGGCCTCAGCCTCATTTTTTGCAATCTCCTCCTCAAGGCTCTCCTTATAGAAGTCCATTGCCCCTCCAGGTGGTCCTCTTGGGTAGGATTGGAAATGGGTTTCCTTAGCTGTCACTCCAGTGTCACTCATGTAGCCCAGGGGAAACATGTTTCCTATGTACCGACAAACTCTGAGTGCAGCCAGTCCCAACATAGCCATACTCTGTTGGTGTATGCCTATGGTCAGTCAGTTAAACCCCTATGTTAAAGATACTAGTCCTCTAGTATTATGGTGAACAACAGTGGAGAGAATGGGCATCCCTGTCGTGTTCCTGACCTTAGGGGAAAAGCTCTCAGTATTTCCCCATTGAGAATGATACTCGCTGTGGGCTTTTCATACATGGCTTTTATGATATTGAGGTATGTTCCCTCTATCCCTACACTGTGAAAAGTTTCAATCAAGAAAGGATGCTGTATTTTGTCTAATGTTTTTTCTGCATCTATTGAGAGGATCATATGATTCTTGTACTTTCTTTTATTAATAGGATGTATCATGTTGATTGATTTGTGAATGTTGAACCACTCTTGCAGCCCAGGAAGAAATCCTATTTGGTTGTAGTGAATAATCCCTTTAGGATCCTATTGGCTAGTATTTTCGTGAGAATTTTGACATCCAAGTTCATCAGGGGTATTGGTCTGTAATTCTCTCTTTTTCTAGGGTCTTTGTCTGGTTTTGAGATCAAAGTAATTCTGGCCTCAGAAAGAGTTTAGAAGTTTTCCTTCCATTTCTATTTTTTGAAACAGCTTCAGAAGGATAAGTATTAGTTCTTTAGATGTTTGGTAGAATTCCCCTGGGAAGCCATCTGGCCTTGGACTCCTGTGTGTTGGGAGATTTTTTGATTACTGATCAACATCACTTGGCATCAGGGAAGTACAGATCAAAACCATGATGAGAGGGCGCCTGGGTGGCTCAGTGGGTTAAGCCGCTGCCTTCGGCTCAGGTCATGATCTCAGGGTCCTGGGATCGAGTCCCGCATCGGGCTGTCTGCTCAGCAGGGAGCCTGCTTCCCTTCCTCTCTCTCTCTGCCTGCCTCTCTGCCTACTTGTGATCTGTCTGTCAAATAAATAAATAAAATCTTTAAAAAAAAAAAAAACCATGATGAGATACCACCTCATACGAGTCAGAATAGCTAAGATTAACAAGTCAGCAAACAACAAATGTTGGCAATGATGCAGAGAAAGGGGAACCCTCTTATACTTTTGGTGGGAATACAAGCTGGTATTGCCACTCTGTACTGAGTTCCTCAAGAAGTTAAAGGTAGAGCTACCTTATGACCCAGCAATTGTACTACTGGGTATTTACCCCAAAGATACAAATATAATGATCCAAAGGGGCACCTGCACCCCAGTGTTTATAGTAGCAATGTCCACAATAACCGAACTATGGAAAGAGCTGAGATGTCCATCAACAGATGAGTGGATAAAGAGATGTGGTAGATATATACATATGTATATATAATGGAATATTACTCAGCCATCCATCAGAAAGGATGAATACTTACCATTTACATCCATGTGGATGGAACTAGAGGGTATTACGCTGAGCTAAATAACTCAATCAGAGAAAGACAATTATCATATGATTTCACTCATATGTGGAATATAAGAAACAAAACAGAGGATCATAGGGGAAGGGAGGGAAAATGGAATGGAAAGAAATCAGAGAGGGACACAAACCATAAGAGACTCTTAACTATAGGAAACAAACTGAGAGCTGCTCGAGGGGCGGGGGTGGGTGTATGGGATAACTGGGTGATGGGTATTAAGGAGGGCATGTGATGTGATGAGCACTGGGTGTTCTATGCAACTGATGAATTATTGAACTCTACATCTGAAACTAATGGTGTACTATATGTTGACCAGTTGAATTTAAATTTAAAAAAAATGAAAACAAAAGACATTAGTCCCCTATGTTACCCACTCTCAATCTACAGGAGCCCCCATTACTCTCTGAGTTATCTTCTTGAAGCCCCTCTTTAGAAGTGAAAGAGGAGACATTACCTATCCTCCAAAAAAATGGGCTTCACTGCCCTCATCCTTTCCAAAGACATACTCCCTGCAAGCTCTTTCCCAAGCTCCAGGCTTGACCCTTTAATACCCCAGCATGAGTAAGAGGTTATCTCAACACCCACTTTGACACCTAATATCTGTTGTACCTTGGTGCCTTAGTCAAAGCTATGAGACACCCATTATATAATTTTTGTGTAATAGCTGCAGGAGAAAGTTGGAAAGGCAAGCCAACTTTAAGATAGCTTGACCTTAAAGCTAAGATATCTTTGAAAGGATCAGAGTGAATGATGGAGATTTGGAAGGTCTGCCCATGGGACTGCAGGCAAGTCCTTGTGTTCTCATTAATATGATTTCAGAAGCACTTCATGCGGGTGTGATTAAAGTTCAAGGAGGCCATGAATTGCACAGAGTCATAGCCGGCTTTCATCATAACAGCAAATCACTGTTCTTGGTTATTCACATGTACAAAAACTCATTTAATGCTTACAACAAAGGCTCTATTATGAATACTCCCACCTCACAAGCAAGACCATTAAAACACAAAGAGGTTGAGTAACTTGCCAAAGTTTTCTGGCTAGTAAATAGTAAAGACAGGCTCTGAACCAAGTAGTTGAACTCTAAGACACTGTCTTAATCACTGTCCTCTACAGTCTCTTGATCAGTCACAACTCCATTCACGGGCATCTTGAATTGAGGTCAGCTGGCCTTGCCCAGACCTCCCTTCCATATTCTCTACACCTGGCTCCCCCTTCATCATTGCTTGACAAGCTACACAGCGCTGTGAGGTTGACTGTGCCAAAAATTTGGAGTTCTAGTCCATGGATGGATATTTAGTGGTGTTTGAACAAGTCTGGGTTTTGGAACAAATCTAGCTTTTTATCTACCTATCTGCATCCCAGACTTAGGATGCCAATATATATTCTCCACTTGGATCAGGATTCCAGGGCATAAAACCTAGTGGCCAGCTGTTAACAAAGAAAATAAATATTTCACATTCCTTGGCAGGAAGGAGTGACACATTTCCAAGGGACATCAGGAAAATGGGTTGTGCCTTCTTTCCACCAGCTGGCAGCCACCACCTCTGCAGAGGTAGCCAGCCTGTAGCCGAAAACAGCCTGCACAGTACGAGTCACACCAGGCCTGGCCCTTCCTCCTGGTATCATTAGGCGGGTAGGTAGTTCTCTTCTGGTCATGCCACCCACTCAGAGTGTGACTTTGGGCTCATCCCCTCCCATGCCTGAGCCTGTCTCCCCAGCTGTAAAACAGAAGAGGTGCACTAGAGGAAACCGAAGATCCCTTGGCTGTGTCTGTATAATTGTTAACTCGTGGGTCCCTGCTGCTGGACAGCCAGGGGCTCAGATGCTGAAGAAGGTCCCCAGGGTGCTAGCAAACTTTATAATCAGATGTGTTAAGTAAAGGATGGTTGGGAGGAAAGGCAATGTTTGGGTGATCAGGATCCCAGGACAGTGTCCTATCTTCTCTTCCTCCTATCCTGTTACCCTGACAGAGTGTGAGAAGAGATTTGATTGCCGGTGACAGGAAACACAAAATTTTTCTAAGTTCCCAGGACCCCAGCCCAGGAAGGGAAGGATGAACACCTCCTACTCATCTTTGTGTCCTGTTGCACATGGGCTCCACTCTCTCAGAAAGGTTTCCTCCCACAACAGAAATCAAATAGGCCATATAGAGTAGTGAAGCGTGGGGGCCCTCAGGTCAATCTGCCTGGGCCCAAATTGCAGCTTTTCTACTTACCAAATCTGTTCCAGCAGCAGTCTATTAACCTCTTCAAGCCTCGGTGTTCCCACCTGTATAAATGTGGATGATATCGGAGCCTACCACCTAAAATAGACATAGTATTGCAAATGCTATGGGGTGGTCAGCAAATTTTGGTGATGATGATGACCATGATGTCCACTGGCATCTCACGGCTTTGCCATCAAAGGGACTGCTGTGTTCCCAGTCTTTAGTTCTAATTGTGCCCAGTTGGGTCAGCTGACTATCCCCAGACCATTCATGCTGGGCCTGTGGGAGGTAAGTCCTGCTAGAACCACATCAAATAAGAGAAGAGCACTGTTGAGGAGAATGGGTTGTTTTTACAAACAAGATTGTAGGTGTCCGCTGTAAGATCCTAGTAGCAGATTCCCCATGAACTAACAAAGCCAACATTTCAGGGCCTCTCAGACCTGCACAGGCTTTTTACAAGGCCCTTGGTGCGATACCAACAATGTGTCCAGAGGGTCATATGTTTTTATAAAAGTAAAATATTTTAACCACAATTGGTTAATACTGCTGTCTCCTTCCAATCTGACCTCCCCTTGGTCACGTCCCTTTCTGGACGAGGTGACACTGGAGGGGCTGTGAACATTTTTGGTATCTGACTAAAAGTATGTTGAGCTAGGGACAGATTTATTTTTAGTTTTGTGAAATAAATGTATGTCATTCTCAGCTACTTCCATATATAGTTAAGCTATTACTAGCTCGCCCAGTGCAAGAAGAGCTTCCAGGAAAACTGTCTCTCATTTAACTGATTTAACGGGCATTATGACCAAAAGTGCACCAGAAGTGTGTGGTTAATAATGGAGGAGGAATATGGTTTGGAATATAATAAGAAAGAAGCTTCTCTGCAGAATTTCTGATTCTTTCAAGAGTCCAGAGTCTCATAGTTGGATGGTTTTAAGTGCACATGACAACTTGGATTAGGAGCAAAAACAAAACAAAACAAAACAACAACAAACAACAACAACAAACCCCTCATACTGTATGAAGCCGTACATGCCTTGCTTGGTGAGTGATATCTCAGAGAGCCTGGTGAATATTTTTGGAGGCTCAGAAGACATAAACAAGATGGGAAAACTATCCAAAATGTGGGTGTGTAGTTGGTATTTTAAATTTGTATTTCCCTGATGATTAATGAAGTTTTCATAATGATTGGTCATTTGTATGTCTTCCTTTGTGAGATGTTTGTTCAAGCCTCTTACTCATTTTTTTAAAAGTGGGTTGTCTTCCTCTTTACTATTGAGTTGTATAAGGTCTTCATGTATTCTGATTACAAGTTTTTTGTCAGATAAATATATCATCAGTATTTCCTTTTAGTCTGTATCTTAACTATTCCTTGTCTAATGGTGTTTTTTGATGAGCAAAGGTTTAAATTTTATGAAGTATAATTTATCAATTTACTGTTTATTAGTAGGTGCATTCTGTGTCCTCCCTGGGAAATCTTTGCTTATCCTAAGATTGAATAGATATTCCCTTGTGGTTTCTTGTAGAAGCATCATAAATTTGGCTTCTACATTGTCCTTTGATTCACATCTCATGAATTTTATATTATTTGTATGAGATAGGAAGTCAGGGTTCAATTTTCC
Organism: Enhydra lutris kenyoni; assembly: GCF_002288905.1. Taxonomy (NCBI): domain Eukaryota; kingdom Metazoa; phylum Chordata; class Mammalia; order Carnivora; family Mustelidae; genus Enhydra; species Enhydra lutris. The sequence goes on along the minus strand of NW_019154104.1, from coordinate 25,527,985 downwards.
CCCCATATATATTTTCTTTCTTTTTTTTTAATTCTTTTTTTTTAAGATTTTATTTATTTATTTGACAGACAGAGATCACAAGTAGGCAGAGAGGCAGGCAGAGAGAGAGGGGGAAGCAGGCTCCCCGCTGAGCAGAGAGCCCGATGTGGGTCTCGATCCCAGGACCCTGAGATCATGACCTGAGCCAAAGGCAGAGGCTTAACCCACTTAGCCACCCAGGCGCCCAGGCGTCCCCCCCCATATATATTTTCAATTGATCGAGCAGTTCTTGATGAAAGGATTTTAATTTCCCCATTAATCTGTATTGGCACCTTTGCTAAAAATCAGTTGGCCTCTTAAGTGTGGGTTTCTTTCTAGATTTTTTACTCTGTTCTGTTGCTTCCTTTGTCATGCTTTATACCAAGACCACAACATTTCATTAATTGTAAATTTGAGTGATCTTAACATTAAGTGATGCAAATCCTCAGAATTGTTCTTTTAAAAATTATTCAGGCTTGTACATGTCCTTTGCATATCCATATATATTTTAGAATCAGTTTGTCAGGTACCACCCAAAGAGGCTGCTGCAATTTGATAGGGATTTTGTGGAATGCATGGTTCAAACTTGGGGAAAACTGAAACCTTACCAATGTTAGTCTTTGAATTCATGAATGTGGAATATCTCTCTATTTATTTGAATCTTTTAAAATGTGTATTAGCAAAAATCTGTATTTCAATGAGCAGATGTTGCCTATATTTTTGAATTTATTCTTCATTACTTCATATTTTTTGCATTAGCATTTTTCTCCCAAGTTTGGGGGAAAGCATTCAATTTTTGGCCGTTAATTGTAATTTTATCTATGGATTTTCTTGTTATACATCCTTTAACACTTTAATAAAATTTGCTTATGGAGCACCGGAGGGGCTCAGTCTGTTAAGCATCCAACTCTTGATTTTAGCTGTCATGATCTCAGGTAATGATCTCAAGATCATGAGATCAAGCTCCATGTTGGGCTCTGAGCTCAGCGGGGAGTCTGCTTGAGTTTCTCCCTCTCTCTCCCTAAACCCCTCCCTCTGCATGCTCTCTCTCTCAAATAAATAAATCTTTTTCTTTTTAAAAAAAAAGAAAGTTTGCTTATGCTCCTAATTTTCCAAGATTTTAAAAAAATCATGAAGGGGCATTGGATTTTGCCAACTGCTTTTTCTGTATCTATTGGGATGAGGTGATCATTGTATGCTTTTCAACCTTTATCCTGCTAATGTGGTGAACGACACTGACTGATTTTTTTCTAGTATTAACATATAATGTATTATTTGTTTCAGGGGTGCAGGTCTGTGATTCATCAGTCCTACATAACATCCAGCTCACTACAACCCATACCCTCCCCAGTGTCCATCATCCAGCCATGCCAACCCTCCACATACCCCACCACCCCAGCAAACCTCAGTTTATTTCCTGAGATTAAGAGTCTCTTATGGCTTGTCTCCCTCTCTGGTTTTGTCTTGTTTCGTTCAACCTTTCATTTCTGAGAAAAATTACATTTACTTTGTCACAGCATATTTTTAAAATATATTGCTCAATGTGATTTGTGAACTTTAGAAGGATTTTTGCATCTATGTTCTTGAGAGATAACGGTGTGTAGTGACTCATCTCATTTATTTCCTTTCTCTTGGGGATCAGTCCTGTGTTGCTTGTTGCCTGATGATGTTGGAGACAGTAGGTCCATATATTTTGTCTAGTTTTTAGTTATTTATGGCAGGAAGGCTGGTTTGGTACCAGTTACTCCATCTGGCCAGAAATAAGAAGTCTGTTCAAATTTTTAAAATATTTGTTGTGACCTATTTGTCATTATAAATAAGGGTTCACTTTAGCTCCTTATTTTGTGTTTATAATTCTGTGTCCTTTTTCTTAAGGAAGCCTGTGCTTTGTAGAAACTGTAGACTCCCCCAAATCTGTCTCTCCTGACTACTTTCTTTTTTTTCCTTTTTTAAAATTTTAATTTATTTTATTTTTTTATTAACATATAATGTATTATTAGCCCCAGGGGTACAGGTCTGTGAATTGTCAGGTTTACACACTTCACAGCACTAACCATAGCACATACCCTCCCCAATGTCCATAACCCAACCACCCTCTCCCCACCCCCCTCCCCCTGGCAAACCTCAGTTTGTTTTGTGAGATTAAGAGCTAAGACTATTTTCTCGAATAAAGGTAAGAGTTTATACTCTCTTCTTTGGCGCTGCCTGCGAAGGTGGCAACCATCTGCCACTGGGCATCACGGCCACCCTCAGACCTCTGGTGAAGCCCAAGATCATTAAAAAGAGGACTAAGAAATTCATCTGGCACCAGTCGGACGGATATGTAAAAATTAATTAAATTAAATTAATAATTAATACTAATAATAAATAAAATCAAATGCAACTGGCAGAAACCCAGGAGGGTATGCAGAAGATCCAAGGACCAGGTCTTGACGCCCAGCATTAGTTACAGGAACAACAAGGAAACAAAGCCCATGCTGCCCAGGGACTTCAGGAAGTTACTAGTCACAATGTCAAGGAGCTTGAAGTGCTGCTGTTGTGGAACAAATCTCATTGTGAGATTGCTCACGGTGTCCCCTCCAAGGACCACAGAACCATCCTGGAGAGAGCAGCCCAGCTGGCCAGCAGAGTGGCCAATCCCAATGCCAGATTGTTCACGAAGAAAATGAATAGACAGCTTACGTGCATGTCACATTTGCATTAATGAAACTGTTAAAAAATAAAAAAGGGTTTATTGCACGACTACAAAGAGCTCCATGAAAACCCAGAGGAGGGATGAGGGCACTGTCAGTTTTGGGAAAATTCCCAGTTGGAAGTGTCAGAAATAGAAGCTTCTCCTTGCCGTGGTATATCCACCTTGCTCTGCCTGTTTCAGTCAGCTGTTGATGAGAGACGACCACAGAAGCTGAGGGGTAATGACAGTAACGACTTATTTCCCATCGCATGTCCTCAGGTTGACGAGACTGACTTGGGCCCTGGGTGGCTGGGGAAGTTCTGATCCTGGTGGCTCATTTTCAGACTCAGGCTACGTGGCCCCGGATACCCAGGGCATATTCTCTCATGACTGTGTCACAAGCTCTAAGGAGAAAATGCCAAATACAAAAGCAAATTCTAACCTCAACTTGGACCACGCCCCATAGTATTCCTTTAGCCAAAGCAAGTTATATAGCCAAACCCAAAGTAAAGACTGGAGAATTAACAATGGGAGGTGGGAAGAGAAAAGACAGCATGTGATATTACCATCTAGTAGTGAAGAATCAGAACCAGTAATTCCATTGATCACACTGTCTATATGTTTCATTTGCCTCTTCTGATCATTGTCTTCAAGATTTCAGGCTGTGGACACGGTCCCTAGATATTCCCAGCCCTCTCTACATCATGGAAGCTTTCAGTATATTTATCCTTCTGACTAGATCTTTCCTGGAAACTTCTATCTATATCTCTTGGGAATTTCATTGGCCGAATCCATCTTTCTGAGTCAGGCTATGTATATCAAGTGTCCTGTCAGTGGAAAGGCCACCTTTGGGTCAGTCATCCATTCGTGGACCTTTTTCTTTCTTCTTTTTTTTTAAAAAATAGATTTTATTTATTTATTTGACAGAGAGAGAGATCACAAGTCCACAGAGAGGCAGACAGAGAGAGAGGGGTAAACAGGCTCCCTGTTGAGCAGGGAGTCCAATGTGGGGCTCGATCCCAGGATGCTGATCATGACCTGGGCCAAAGGCAGAGGCTTAACCCACTGAGCCACCCAGGTGCTCCTATTCCTGGACCTTTGGTGGCTATCCCTGAGCATGGAAGAATCTGGTATTGCTTTCTGCAGGGTACAATTGGTGAGGCAGCCTCAGTCAGAAGGGGAAGATGGGGCAAGGACAGCATCATGACTGACATATCTTGTGATAGGGATCAGCATGGGGTAAATCATGAGAAGTTTTGCAGATTTTTCTCAAATATTCTTTACCTGGGAGGAAGCAGGTGGTGGAGGCTGACAGAGGTTGGGGGATAGTGGCAGAGGATAAAGCAAAGAGTAGAGTGTACTGATCCTTTGTGGGAAGCCTGGGGATAAGGTAACAGGGGGAGGCAAAGTGATAATTTAAAATTTCTACTAACCTATACGGTATGGGAACTGGCTAACGAGAATGGGCTACCAACATTAAATCTTGGTGTGTCCCTATCCATCCCTCTAAGAAAAAAAGTGCCCATACAAGTCATTTGTCTCAAGGTCATACAGCTAGTAAGTAGTAGAAACTTTCAACTCCTTCCATTTTCCAAGGTGAAATCACTTAGAAAGAGAGTCTGGGATGCTGTGTTGGAAGAGGTGGTTTTTTTTTTTTTTTTTTAAGATTTTATTTATTTATTTGTCAGAGAGAGAGAGGGAGAGAGAGCAAGCACAGGCAGACAGAATCGCAGGCAGAGGGAGAAGCAGGCTCCCTGATGAGCAAGGAGCCCGATGTGGGACTCGATCCCAGGACACTGGGATCATGACCTGAGCCGAAGGCAGCTGCTTAACCAACTGAGCCACCCAGGCGTCCTGGAAGAGGTGGTTTTTAAGGCTGACCTCCAAGGAGATGAATCAAGTTCTTTACTTTTTATCTTAGGGAAATAATGGTAATAACTTTCACTCAGTAAGTACCTTCTACACGCCAAGCACCTGCTAGGCACTGGACAAGCATGATCTGTAAATCCTCACCGGATCTTTGCAAAGCATCATCCAATTTTCCAGATGAGCTGAGGCTCAGAGAAATGACATACCTCAGGAAGAGAAGTGCCATCTACTATCACAGATGGAGAGCACTATCGTGACCCCTTCTAGAAGCCATGACTAAGGTTCTGTCTTCTCCTGCAACAGTGAGAAAGATAGCATAGGGGACATAAGGACTGGTCTGGGGATTCAAGAATGATGTCGTTAATTCTTGATTGAGACTGACAGTTGGTCTCCTTCTGCCCCATCCACTCCACAAAGATTCTTCTGAGGGTTAAGGTTCTTGATAAGTTCTATCTATACAGAAAACTTACACATTTTCCCATCCTGTCATGTTCTTTACAACTCACACATCTTTGTCTTCCTAAACATTTTTCTGTGTTCATTTTCTTTGTGGGTAGAAGACAGAACTAAAAAGCAAATGACTTATGAGGAGCTCACTATGCTCACATTTCAATATGCAATGACTTCCAAGTCCCTAATACTTAGTTTCTTCAATTGAATAGACCTTTGCCACCATCTCAGGTGAAGCTACACAGTTAATTTTGTCCCTAAGAAGATTCTGAAACATTGAATCTGATTCTTGTATCCTTATCATTATTCCTTAGTAGGAAACATGTCTTAAATACATACACACACATTTAGTTGCTGTTAATAGTTAATAGAAGCTTACTTTCTTTAGTTTCCCAACATAAAAATGTAATCTACACAATTACACTGAGGGAATGGATTTATTAAATTCATGGTAACAGAATCAAAGTTCAAAAACATCAAGATTCTGGTCCAAGATCTATGACTGATCAGGAGCAGACTGGGGACTGGAACAATAGACTTGTCAGGTTCCAAACCCCACCCTCATTTCTGGATGACTTCCTGGCTCTTAGGAAGAGCTGGGGGTAGTCACTGGCAATGACTGAGAGATGGGCTTTCTGCTCATGTTATTTGCTCAAATACCCAAAGCAGTGGACTTGCCCAGTGAGGTTTCCAGAGGGAAGTGAGATAGGAAAGAACTGTTGCCCAGTTCTGGTGGCCAAGCCAACGTTCAACCAGACCACCTCACCGAAGCTGAATTCACACCTCTCTAACGCTGAGACAGAGTCTTAGAACTTTGGAATCCAAAATTCTACACCAGAGTCTTCAGAATCAAAAACATTAACGTGGACTCCTCAGAACTAAATACAAAGTTACCAAAGAAAAAAACATGGTCAACCTGGGTCAGATAATGACCTCAGACCCTGGGACAATAGAGTGTCAGAGGGCAAGAAAGGAGGAGGGTGATAACACACAGGGAGATAAGAGCATTTTGGGGGTGTCGTCTGACTCCTGTTCTATGAATTATCAACACAAATCTCCTTGGGAGCTGACTCAAGGGTTAGGTAAGCTAACCGTGTATGGACTCCCAGTGGAACCCACGAGTTTCTTCTGGAATATGCAAGTTTGTGAAGAAAGGCCTGAAGTGACCTTTCCTGGGCTGGAGGTCCCACAGATTAAGTGACACGCAGGCATCCCAGAAGCTTGGATGTATAGCTGGTCTATAGCAATGGGTCATCATCGGTCTATGCCTTTGGCCTTTCATGACAGAAGTGACCACTTTCTGATGAAGAGAAAGATGGAAGCTTATGGGTAGGGAAGATTAGAGGAGAGAACTTTGGCTTTTGCCAGAATTAAGGCTGACCCACCTCTTTGCTTGTTCTAACTTTGATTCCTTTTGTTCCAGTGAGACCGGTACTAGTTAAAGACATTGTCCTTTTGTTTCCTTACTAACTATAATGCTTAAGACTGTTCGGCTATTACCCCACAGCCTCCTGCCCTTGGCTGGGAAGTGGGATGCTCCTACTGTCCAAACAGGACATTGAGTTGTGCTGTCCTCTCAGTGACCAGGACAGGCAACAGAGTTGAACTCCAGGCTCTAAGGCCGAGGGTATGTACCTGGCAGGCTGCTATCCTAGGCAGTGAGGTGCACTGACCCTTGATTAGTCTGCAGTAGAGGCGTCCGATCTGACTCCTGTTCTGCAGAATTCCCCCATTATTGTCTCACAAGCACGCCTCTTAACAGAGTCTTAGAGGGAAAAGTTCATCTATTTTGTGATCTTGTTTCTCACAGCAATATGTTGCCCTTTTTCTTCCAGAAGCATGCACCATTTTGTGTAACTTGTTTACAAACAACAGAAAATATCAGCTGTCTGTTCATTCCATCTGCTTCCTGCGAGAGGGAAGAATCATTATGTAGTGATGTCAGACAGTCCCCCGGCCCACAATGGGTCTTTCTCAGGTTGTCCCATCGTAGAAATCCTGCCTTTAGTGAAGCAGAAGACACAGGGTCTTCTAGGAGACCACTCTCAGAGGCAGAATCGGGAATTTGGCCTCTGGAACTTTCTCTTCCCAATGTGTGACATTGCGGAAACCAGTCTGGGCTCCTGAAGTTGCTATCAGGAAAGTGCTTGCATGGCGGACGGGATTGTTTCTGCAGAGAACAGGACACAAGTAGTCTGGTGGGCATTCTGATGCTCTGTAGGCTCCTGAGGGGGAGAGAGATGCTCTAAGACCAAGTGTGGCAGATGTCAGTGTTCACAGGAAAGTGGGCTGAGGTCCAGGTGCTAAGAGGAGAGGGAGGGAAGGGGAGAGGGAGGAAGAGAAATAAGGACAGAGGGAGGCAGGAGGTGGTGAGGGAGATAGTGAGAGACAGACACTCTAACTGAAAGACTTCCTGTGATTTGCCATCCAGCAATGTATGACAGCACACCTGTTCTCCAGGCATTCTGCAGGGAGCTCTATCTGCATTGTCTCATTCGGCTTTCCTAATGACCTGGAGATCTGGGAGGTCTGTCTAAGACCAGCACAACCACCTGCGACCCGGGGTCCTGGCCCAGGTCATCATCCTGCGTTCCACCTTCATCCCCACCTACAAATACACCTGGTCAGCTGGGAGCCTCTCTGAAGACTCAGGCCAGGCTGCCCTCTGCAGCTGAGATCTGAAAAGGAGATTGTGTTTCCTGCACCCACGGGATTCCCACCATCACTTTAGTTTGGGAAAGTGACTTCTCCCATGCTGTTGTGAAGGAACCCACTGATACCACTGGAGCATCCCAGGGTGCTTGGGCCGGGTGCTTTAGAGCAAATGTTGCCAACAGCCTCAAGGTCCAACAGTAAGAAAACAGGGTCATCAGTGATGGTACGTCTAAGCAACAGAATCCCAAGATTCATCGATAGGCAAGCATATTCCTGATTTTTAAAGACAAAATATCTGGGAGCAGTGTTCACAGCGTGGCGCTGTGAATTATAATATTCCAACCGCTCGTGCTGAAGTGTCTGGGTGGTTGTTGAGGATGGCCATCTAGGACGCCTTTGGACCCAGCAAGTAAGAGAAACAAGGGAAGCTGTCTATTAGAACATCTAATGTGGGGACAATGACTCCCCAACATCCCCAATGACCAAGAGCGTGCCTTGCCTCAAGGCAACAACATTTTAATATTTTAAGGAAAACGGTCTCACCAAACTGATGTGCCTGCCACCTGGGTCAAGAATGTAGGCACTAAATATCAACTTGATTCTGGGTGGCGGTATCTGGAGATTATTTTAATTTTTAAAAAAATTGTAAAGAGTTTTTTATTTTTATTTATTTTTTTTAAGATTTTATTTATTTATTTGAGAGAGAGACAGTGAGAGAGAGCATGAGAGGGGAGAAGGTCAGTGGGGGAAGCAGGCTCTCCATGGAGCTGGGAGCCCAATGTGGGACTTGATCCCAGGACTCCGGGATCATGACCTGAGCTGAAGGCAGTTGCTTAACCAACTGAGCCACCCAGGAGCCCTGTAAAGAGTTTTTTAGAAAGTATTTGTTCTTTTCAACTGTGACCATGTGTGTGTGATTCATGAAAAGACAAATAAGAATGAAAGGCCCCTTCTGTTGTAGCATAAAGAGGCATTTCTCAGCCTTAGATTTTGCATAGAAATCACAGCAACGTGCACTGGAAAAAGGCCTTGTGGTGCAGCCAATATCCAGGAAGCTCTTTATTTTTCCGATGTAACGTTTAGTAATTCGTCAGGTGCATATCACACCAGTGCTCATTACATCACGTCCCCTCCTTAATGCCCATCACCCAGTTACCCCACTCCCCTACTCACCTCCCCTCCAGCAACCCTCAGTTTGTTTCCTGTAATTAAGAGTCTCTCATGGTTTGTCTCCCTCCCTGATGACTTCCCCTTCAGTTCCCCGCCCCTCCCCTAGGATCCTCTATATTGTTTCTGATGCTCCACATAGAAGTGAAACCATAAGGGGCACCTGGGTGGCTCAGTGGGTTAAGCTTCTGCCTTCAGCTCAGGTCATGATCTCAGGGTCCTGGGATGGAGTCCCGCATCGGGCTCTCTCTTCATCGGGGAGCCTGCTTCCTCCTCTCTCTCTGCCTGTCTCTCTACTTGTGATCTGTCAAATAAATAAAATCTTTAAAAAAAAAAAAAAAGAAGTGAAACCATAAGATAGTTGTCTTTCTCTGGTTGACTTATTTTGCTCAGCATAATACCCTCTAGTCCAAAACTAAAATTCAGGAAGCTCTTTTTAAAAGAAAAAGTCTCAGATCACCTGGTTGGCTCAGCCATTAAGCATCTGCCTTCAGCTCAGGTCATGATCCCGGGGTCTTGGGATTGAGCCTCACATCGGGCTCCCCGTTCTGCCGGAAGTCTGCTTCTCCCTCTCTCACTCCCCTTGCCTGTTTCCCTCTCTCACTCTCTCTCCCCCTCTGTGTCAAATAAATAAATAAAATTAAAAATAGATAAATAAAAAGAAAAAAGTCTTTATAAACTTTCTTTCCCCAGACTTCCCTTGACGTCTCTGGACTCCTGAGCTATGTGACTTGGGGACTTGCTCCTGTCTAGATTTCAGCTGGCTTATGAGTTTAAAAAAAAAAGAAAGGGAAAAAAAGTCTTAGGGAAAGCATCTCTTGGTCCTGCCCCTCCGCTATCCGGTAAAGTCAGTGGGACCCCAAGCCCCTCCTCGCCTTCGCAGGGTCTGGGTCATTCACACTGAACGTGAAGGTCTTTGAGGCATCCTGTTCCCTCCACTGGACCTCAGGCTCCCCGGGGCTCGCTCTTTGGGGGCCTCCATCTCATACTTGGGCTGCACAGGGGAAGGCAGCAGTCCCCAGAACTTCGGTCCGGCGCCTTGCTGCCTGAATTCACAGTCCTTGGGCCCCTGACGAGTAACTCACCTTGCTGGTCACACTTTCTGCCTCAGTTGAATGCCATAAATGTGTCCACCTGATGGAATTTGGGGGCCATTATCTCTCCGGTTTCCAGGTGAGGAACACCAGGGATCCTAGAGTTGGGGTGGGATGCCCACGCATAGGAGCCCCAAATGCGGTTCGGACCACAGGCGAGCACTCTGCAGCCCCAAACCTCTGCTTCCTGGACTGAGCTTTCTGAGTTTCTCCCCTGGGGCTGAAGTGAGAAGTGTCTATTCAGCCGTGCTGCCCGGGGCCAGCTGCGTGGAGATCAGGGAGCACCAGGAGTGGTGGGAAGCAGTGTGCTCTGAGCCGGCATCAGCCGGATGCCCACGATGCTGACCCCCATAGTCTGGGCCACACAAGCTGCTGACAGCGCGCGGAATCCGGAATCAGAAGGTCTGATTCTGCTGGTTCCTCACCCTGCAAACTTGGAACAATCCAACTGCCTTCTTAAGAGCCTTTTCTTTCAGCTTGTCAAACTGGAATAAGCAGACACATCTCATGGCCGGGGGCGGGGTGGTTGGGAGGGCCCTGCAGGGTGGGTGCAAAGTGCTGGGGAGGGCACAGGCCCTCTGTGGTCGGGATTATTGCTACGCTCCCCGAGGCTGGGCTCCCTACACTTAATAAGACTCTGAGGACCCAGGGCTGAAGGCAGCATCTCCCTTCACTGTTCTCAGAAGATGCCTCCAGATTGTCGGGGGAGCTGTGAGTGTGCCCCATATGCGTTCTTGGGTTCTGCTAAGTGAGAGTGGGGATCAGACCATGCATGCCAGATACCCAGGAGAGTGCCGCTCCTGCGTCCAGCGTGCACTGACGGGGCAGCTTTCTTTCCAGGCTGTGGATTAAGACAGTCTAGAAGAACCATCGGGAGGCGGTTCAGAGGGCTGGAAAGGAAGTTTTTCCCTCAATAAATTTTGAACTAGTATACTTGAAAAGGCACTGGGGCTTCTAGGGCCCAAACAGTCTCTGTTGAAAAGAGTTACACTCGGGTTTTCTTTAGTGTGTTTTTTGAATATAATAAAAGTACAAGGAAGGAATGACAGAGAAGTTTAAAAATACCCTGATGTTAAAGAAGAGAAGACATCGATTTTTTTTTACTTCATTGCACCTTTATTGTTTACTCTGTTCACTGTTCAGAATTTTCATACAGTCTTTCTAGAATCACAAAGAACCTGGTAGATAACTCCCGGCCGCCCGATATCTCGTTTTATTTCTAACCAGCCTCCTCTGGTCCCTCGTCCTTATTTGTATGATATTCTGTCAGTGTCCAAGGAGTTCCCAAGGCTTATTTATTTTTATGGAGGAGGGGAGAGGGAGGTGTGCAGAGCTGGCCCTTAGCAAAGCTATCAGGTCCCTGACCTGACCTCAAGGGCTCTTTGCAGTGCCTTCCCCTCCTGAGCATTTCCTCTCTCTCCAGAAACCCAGTCCTGGCTGGGCTAAGGAAAGGATCAGATCGGGGAGGGGGCGTTTCAGCCACATGATCTCTCTGAGCCCGCCTTTCTTCTACGATGCTGGGAAAAGACCTCCCCATCTCACAGGGTTACAGGGAGAATTCAATGACCTAAGGAATATAAAGTGTCCGGCACTGTGTCTAGCACACCGCGTGCCCTAAATGCATGTCTACTTCCTTTCGGTAGGGAAGAGAAGACACCTGATGAATAATGTCAGAGCCAGGTGCTCAAGGGCATCTGCTTTATAAAAGAACCTGGTCCCTTAGAAGAGCACAAGAAATGACTCTCTAATGGTGGAATTTCAGATACCACAACAAGGGGAGGGAGAGATCTGGCGATAGAGACCTGCCGCGCGTCATTTGAACCCAACAAGGCAAGTTGCTGCTTCTTTCGTCCATGAACAAGTCTGGCACTGGCAAAAGGAATTGTGACCGTCTTTGTCACAGCCAGGCAAAGACCCGTCTCAGGGAGCTGGGGGAACTGGGCAAATTCATATATATTCACCCAACCCTACCGGGGAGGAAGTGGCTTTGCGGGGGTATAAACCAGGAGCTTTAAGAAAGCACAGCAATCTTTTGGGGGTGATCATTCTGTCCCCTTCTTGTGCCCTTAAAAGGTCACCTGTCACAGGGGTATCCTTGCAGCCTGAAACACCCAGATCTCTCACTGCAGGGACTGAATCCACATGCCCTTTACATCCCACCTACTTTGATAAAGGTCCCAGGCAGCTCACTAAGGAAGGGATTATGCGCTCACGCTGGCCTCTACCCCCTCGATCTCCCCTATCTTACACGGCATGTGGCCATTAAGATAAAAATCTGATCGACAAGTGGTCACAAGCATGAAATAATAATGCTGGCAAGAAGAAGCAGAATGTTCCATCCTAGAGATGATCCGTGGACACGGCTGCTCTCTCTCCTTCCATGACAGTCCTTTTTACATCTCTCAGAAGCTGATCTATCACTCAGCCCTTGTTCATGCAAAATTCTCAATAAGGATACGGTGCAACTAAGGACCCCATGCCCACGATCGTTTTAGATCTCCCCTATAACAACAAAAAGCCGCTCAATGGACAATCTTAAAACATGCATTGACCAGGACCATGGCTGGTATTATGGGAAATGCCCTTCAGACCAAAAGTGGGAGGCGGGGGAGGGAGAGAAAGAGAGAGAGAGAGAAGGTAAAAGACTGAAGATGTTCAAAGCAGGACAAGAATGGCAATACCACAGAACACCTGCGAGTCTACAGGGCAAAGCAGATAAAACCAAAGAAGGCTCTAGGACTCCAGGAGCGCCTCTCCAAATATTTGGTTCATGCTAAAAAATAGAGCACATTTATTAAAAATATATATTTATAAACCTTGATATGAACAGATACACACGTCAAGCCAATGAAAAAAGAAAAATAAGTTATCTCCCCAGTATCAAATAGTTAGACACTTTTGATGGGTGGGATGTGTGTCAAAGGGTTTCGTTCCGAACGGTCCGTGGAGTGGAGGCCGAGCGCATGTGCTGGGTGATGCACCCCGAGCCACGCTGCCCTGTTGCCCTTTCCCGAGGCGTGAGAGCCATCAGAGATCTGGGACCGTGGATTTCTGCCCCCATCTGCTCACCAACGGCGTCAAAGGCTGGTCTTCCGAGCGGTCTCACGGGCGCTGGGCCAAAGACGCTGAGTTCCTTGTTGTGTGAATGAGTCTTGTTGGATTCATTGTGCTTTAGTGTCTGCTCCTGGCGGCAGGATTGGTTTGTGTGACCCTTTTATAAAGTTCGAAGGTGCATTTGCTCCAGCAGCGTGTGTAGGTCAAGCCCGCTTGTTTGCACAGCGTCTGATCATGGCTGTGTTGACACACAGGGCTCCCGTCCTCCGGCCACCCCCCGTGGGCTCCAAGCACCCTCTGGGCCATTCACAGAGTGGTGTAGATGTATACAAATATGATAACAATCAGGTTCAGAATGGTCCCGATAATCCCCAGCATCGCCAAGATACTCTCTTCCTTATTCTCTCTCTCCTGGCCTTCTCTGTCCTCCTCATTTCCACTCGTGATTACCATCTTGGTGGCAAATGTCTTTATCTTCCGCCCCAGGCTAACCTGTAATGGGAAGGAGGCAGCACAAGAGACGATCAGTTAGCAGGGAGACCTCCTCTCCGTAGCAGGGAGACCCGGTGCAGGGGGCGATTCCATGCCCGGGCACTAGAGCGTGCCTGGGAGCGGAAAAATCCCCTGTGGATCCAATCTTGGAACACACGGCTCTGGGCTGCAGAGAAAGAGCAGAGCATGTGGCCTGTCAATTTCAAGGACGGCTTAACTGTCCTAACACTGGCAGGAAGAGATCACCCCGGCGGTGGGGGCAGCCAGGGGCCACCTACTCTTCTGACCCTGTTCTCTCCCTGTTTCCTTGAAGCAGAAACAGAGGCCACTGCATAGCAGTTGGGCAGCGGGAATTTTCCACGCATTCATGTATGAGATCCCACCCAGGTATGCACTGCCCTGCATCTGTACAAAGAAGGCAAGATATATAAGACACATTATGGGAACACTGGTGGCAGTGTGGGCAGGGTGGCTGGGACCTGGGGAAGGTGATATCCTGGGACCAGAGAGGACGGGGGTGATAGAGATAGGTGATATCCTGGGACCAGAGGGGATGAGAAGACCCCCGTAAGAAACTTGCATAGCCTCTAGCAGGAGTATAAACTGGTATAGCCCTTCTGGAAAGTTCCTTGGGATTATCTAGAAAAGGAAAGAGACATGTTGCACAACTAGGCGGGCCACTGGCTGCCCCAGGCGTAGACCCTAGGGAAATTCCTTTATCTGGGGATGTGGATGGGACAAGCCTACAAGCTTTGTGATAGCAGAGGACCAGAAACTACCCAAACATGCACCAAGTATAAAACAGATGGACACGTGGTGGTCTGGGCATGAGACATGGCTAGACAGAATGGAATATTATGCAACAGTGAAAGGAATGAGCTGAGGGTACAAGTGACAACGTGGCTAAAACCCCAACACATAATGGAGAATGAAAGGTGCGATGCAGACGACTTTATACAGCAAGTGTCAATGCACAAAGGCTTAAAACGGGCAAAACCAAACAATGTCCTGTTTACAGACATATATTTGGTTTTTACAGAAAGCAGGGGAATGATTAATGATCAAATTCAGGAGATAGGTGTCTCACAGGTAAGGACAGTGGGAGGCCATTTGGAGGAAGCACTGAGAGCCTTCGACGCACTGGCCGTTTCCATCTGTTACGATGGGTGGGGAGGTCTTGGGTGTTCATTATTATCACTACCTTTTGAACCATATTTGTAGTTTTCAGACTTGTTTGCATGACACATTTTGCAGTCACTAACATCCTTTTTTTTTTTTCTTTCTCTAAGATAATAAACATCTTCATCCAGGGGAACTGGTGGGCAGCTGGAGGCTTCTGCCCTTCCTCTCTCAGAGCCAGAAAGTGTTTCATGCTCTGAGGTTGTGATGGTTCATTTTGTGTGTCATCTTGACTGGGTCACAGGGCCCCCTCGCGTTTGTCAAACACTATTCTAGGTGTCTCTGTGCGGGTGTTTCTGGATGAGATTAACATTTCAATCGGTAGACTGAATAAAGCAGGCGGCTCTTCCTAAAGTGGGTGGGCCTCATCTAATCAGTTGAAAACCTAAATACAACAAAAGGGCCGAGTAGGAGGAATTTCTCTTGCCTGACTGCCTTTGATTTGGGACATCAGCTTTCCCCTGCCTTTGAATTCGGATTGAATCACTCTGGTTCTTCCTGGGTCTTGAGCTTGCTTGCCTTCGTATTGAAACTAAACCCATAGGCTCTCCTGAGTCTCCGGGTTGCTGACTCACCCTGCAGGTCTTGAGACCTGACAGCCTCCACAATGACATGAGCCCGTTCCTTGGAATAAATCTCTTTTTATCTGTACCTATCTATCATCAGTCTATCATCTTTCTTACTGTTTCTGTTTTCTCTGGAGAACTGACCAATAGAGGGGTGAAGATATCTGGGGGCCAATATCCAGGAAAGATCACAAACAGAAATCCAGGAAGGTGGGGGGTATGGCTGCAAACTGAAATGTCTGCACGCCCCTTCCTCTGGGCATTGAGCCCCTGAAAGGGCTAGGTCAGGACGTGTGGATCAAGTCTAGATTTGGAACACAACATATGCAGGTAGACGTCTGTGTAAAGAAGAGACAATCAGTGGAAGCCGGGGAATTAATGCAGCATGAAGATAAGCACAAAGGAATGAATGAATGTCTTAAAGCAAAGTTTCATTTCGTTCACAGCTTCAGTATGCTAGACAGGCTCAGAGTGGGATCCTAACCCTGCAGCTCAGCTAAGCAAAGCTTCCAGGTGGTTCTACTTGGTTTCCTTTCTCCTAGTATAGTTTTTAATGATGCATAGTACACACAGAGAAAAATTCACAGACCTTAAATGCACAGCTTGATCAATATTCACATCTGTTTAGCCAGCATCGAGATCAAGAAAAAGAACCTTCCAGTACCCCAGGAAGCCCCCATGGCACCCGAATGCACTTACTATCCTTTCTCCTTTCTTCCCACCATTCGCCCCCCAAACCATTATCCTGACTTTGAGCGCTTGTGAATTTTATACAAATAGAATCATACAGCATGTTATCTTTTGAGTCTCGTTTTTTTTCCCCCTCAGCGTTCCATGGGTGAAATTCACCTGCTTGAATGGATCTGTGTTGTGGATCTGTGGCTCATTCATTCTTACTGAGAACAGTATCCCATGATACAAACAGACCCACAATTTAGATCTCTACCTACTGCTGATGGACATTTGGATTGCTTCCAGTTTGAGCCATTATGCTGCTCTGAACATTCTTGCATGTGTCTGCTGGCAAATCTACGTTTGCATTTTTCCCTATGTTTTATATAAAAATTTTCAACATACAAAAAAATATTTACAGGGAGCACCTGTATTCCACCATTAACATGCTACTCTACTTGCTTTATCAACTCTCTATCCGTGTGTCTTTGCATCCATCTCCTTTCTTGGGTGTATTTCCAAGTAAATTGCAAATATTATTGCACGTCCCCTTATGTACTACAGCATGCATATATTAACCAGAGTTCAATCTCTGTCTGCAATTTTTTCTTTTGACATAAAGCTTCTAGCGTGCAATTTCCTATTGGCTACCTACACCCAGGAGGGGAACCACTGAGCCACAGTGGGTGCACGTGTACATTTACTGGACACCTTTAAACAGTTTCTCAAAGGGGTTGGATTGGCTGGCTTGTTTGAGAGTGCTAGAAAGATCTCCTCTTTTCCTCTGGTGGGAAGTCACGAGAAAGTACAGGTACTTCCAGATCCACAGCTTCCTCTGCTCTGGACAGACCTCTAACCAAGTACCAGTGATCTCGTGGGCCTCGTTTCTTGTAGTCTCTTTAGCTAGATGTCGAGCCCTGAGAGGACAAGCTGCTGACGTCGGCCTCCCAGCTCAGGGCCCGGCACGGGACAGGGGCTAGGAGAAGCATGTGGAATGAATGAGCGGGTATGAGAGGACAAGCTGCTGATGTCGGCCTCCCAGCTCAGGGCCCGGCACGGGACAGGGGCTGGGAGAAGCATGTGGAATGAATGAGCGGGTACTGCGGAGTGATCCAGCATCTCCCTGTCTCTGTAGGGCAGGGAATGATCGCCACGGTTGGTCTAAAGGGACGCAATTAGTGCTGTCCTTAAAACCAAAGACCCATCATCACAGTCACTCAAGCAAAACAAAGTGCCTGTCACCGAGGCAGCTTGGTTTCAAGGCTTAATTTAGCCTCTTCCCTGACTTAACCCGAGATAGCTCTGACTCAGGAGAAGTGCGGGGAATAATCAGGTCGACTGTGTTTACTTTCTGAGGACTCTGCAGCAGACCAAGTGCCCGGGAGAGGCTTTCTCCACCCCAAGGAAGTTACACCCCAAAGCCTGTTTCTACAGCACTTGACTCATCAGCCTCCAGTTCCCCAGAGGAACCGTGTCAGCTGCGTAGCTAGATTGCCAAGGGAGCTATGGAGGGCTTCCCAGGAGAGAAGTGGTTGGAACATTCTTTTCCTTGGAAAGGTGGTCTGGACAGAGTGTGAGGATAGAGAACGAGAGATGAGCTTGGAAGCTATAGGAGTGTTAGAGGTGGGAGGGGAAACAGAACTGAAATAAGAGAGAAAGCAAAGGCTGGGGCTGGGCGATGAGTGACACGAAGCTTGCTGCTCCAGTATACGCTCCCTCCCTACCCTCCCTCCCTCCCTTGGTCACTGGACCCTTCCTGCAGGGACTGGGTGCAAGGGAAATGGGGAGTGACTGCTGATGGGGAAGGCATTTCTTCTGGGGGTGATAAAAATGTTCCAAAACAGATTTGCAGTGATGGTTCCATAACTCTGTAAATACTAAGACCACTGAGTCATATACTTTAAACAGGTGAATTTTGTGGTTTGCAGATTGTATTTTATTGAAGATTTATTTAAAATTATTTATGAAAATGTAAAGATATTTCAAAAGTCTATTTTATTTTATTTTTTTAAGATTTATTTCTTTATGTTCTAGAGAGACAGAAAGAAGGGAGAGACAGAGTGCATGTGTACACACACACACACACACACACACACACACAGGGAGAGGGTCAGAAGGAGAGGGGGAGAATCTCAAGCAGACTCCCCGTTCAGCATGGAACCTGAGGTGGGTCTCGATCTTGCTACCCTGAGATCATGACCTGAGCTGAAATAAAGTGTTAGATGTTCAACCGACAGAGCCACCCAGGGGACCGCCAAAAGTCTATTTCAAAAGGTTAGCATTTATGATAGTATCTGAAAGACAAAGTATCTAGAAATAAATATAATAAAAAATGTGTAACATCTTTATAAAGAATATCAGAAACTTTACTAATGGACATAAAATTAGATCAACAGAAAAAGGGAGACAGTGGCGCCTGGCCGGCTCAGTCAGTGGATACTGCAACTCTTGATCTCAGAGGTGTGAGTTTGAGCCCTGTGCTGGGCGTAGACATCACTTAAAAACAAAATCTTAAAAAAAGGGGGGGGGAGCTATACCATCTTCATGGAGTATAAAAGTCCATATTCTGAAACCACAAGTTCTTCCCAGTGTGATTGATCTACAGATTTGCTGCAGTTCCAGTCAGCTTCTTCAAGGTTTTTCCTGCTATTTGCTGGGCTTATTCTAAAATGTGTATCAAAGTGCAAAGGGACTAAAGAAGAATAAGGTGGGGGGATGTGCCTCCAGAGGCCACAAGAATTATGATGCCGCCTTAATAATGACATCTTAGACAAACAGGCTCAAGAACAGAAACAGAGCTTCATGTGCATGGACAGTACCAGTCAGTGGGAGGAAATGGGCCTTTGGATAAACAGTGCTGGAATAACTAAGTATCCAGAAGGGGGGGAAATGGAAGCTAGAACTAATAGTTCTTCCATTCCCGGTGGATTACAGACTACTGTGAAAAGGAAAACGGAAGAACTTTTAGAAGACAATGTAAGTGACTATCTTTAGGATGCTGTGGTAGAGGTTATCCTAATAAGACAAAAAGGCTCAAGCTGTAAGGGAAAATGTTAATAAAGTCAATAATATTAAACTTAATGTCCATCAAAAAATAACATAAAAAGGGGCGCCTGGGTGGCTCAGTGGGTTAAAGCCTCTGCCTTCGGCTCAGGTCATGATGCCAGGGTCCTGGGATCGAGCCCCACATTGGGCTTTCTGCTCAGCAGGGAACCTGCTTCCTCCTCTCTCTCTCTGCCTGCCTCGCTGCCTACCTGTGATCTCTGTCTGTCAAATAAATAAATAAAATCTTTAAAAAAAAAACTTTAAAAAAATAACATAAAAAAGTGAAGAAATCTCAAACCTGGATATACACATATTCTATATATATCACATATACTGGGTATATCATATCTGTCATGTTAGTGTCAAGTCAGTGAAAAAATGCTAAATTTCCAGTAGAAAACTGGGCAAAAACCATGTTGATGAACTTCTCAAAAGAGTAAATAACTTTAGGGACGCCTGGGTGGCTCAGTCGGTTAAGCATCTGTCTTCAGCTCAGGTCATGATCCCAGGGTCCTGAGATCAAGTCCCACATCGGGCTCCTTGCTCAGTGGGAAGTCTGCTTGTCCCTCTGCCTGTGACTCCCCCTGCTTGTGCTCTCCCTCCCTCTCTCTCTCAGTAATCAGGGAAATTCAAATTAAAATATAAGGAGCCACCACCCAACAGCCATCAGATTGGCAAGAGATTAAAAGATCCAACAAAACACCCAATGCTAACAACACTAAGACCCTGAGGCAAAAGAACAGGCTGGTCGCTGTCACTCTGGACAAAAGGATGACATCATCTTACAAAGGTGAACATACTCAGACCCTGGTGTCCCACCAACCCACCTCTGGGCACCCACCAGCACCTATATACCGAGTTACGTGACCCAGAACATTCACGGACAGCGTGAGCAACATACTGGAGACAACACAAACATGTTGTGTTTCCCAGCGGTCTGGGATCCTCATGTCCTATCTCATGCATAGGAATTACGTACCTCAGTGAAAATGTCAGAACATGCATGCGTGGATCCTTAACGTAACACTGCAAGACAAAGCGTGCAGCCGAAGACCACACAGAGGGTGTTTCCCTTTATAGGAAGTTCAGAAACATGGAAAATCTAGCAGTATGTTGTCCAGAGATACAAATGTGATAAAATCACTAGGAAAAGCAAGACAATCATAAACACAAAGGCAGGGCAGCCAGTCCTAGGGAGCAGAGAGGGGCAGTGGACGGGTCAGGAAGAGGTGCTAAGGGAACCCCAGAACTACTGGTAATAGTTCTTAAGCAGGACAGTGGCTACATGGGAGTTTGTTCTGCATACTTTATATCTTTAAAAGATGCTTCTGTTCTCTAACAACCTATAAATCAATTAATGAAATCAGGAGCATGACAATGGAATAACTGATTCATAGTAAAACAATACTCATGAAGACAGATTAAGACTTAATAACAACAGGAGCCTAAAGACAGGGGGCACTGAGTACCATGCTCTGTGCCCCATGCAGCAGTGTGCTCTGTAACCACGAAGGGGGCACCCTTGCTGCAGAGAGAGAGCGCCCCCCCAGCATCGCCAAAGGGATGGACAGCTCAGTTTCAAGCACGGTTTCCTGCAAACCGGTCCTCTGCTGGGCTGCTTCTGGATAATGCAGCTGAAGGGTAGGCAAAGTTTTCCCCGTTGGGACACAGGGCCTTGGAAGAAAAGCTACGTGAGGATACAGGGCTGGGTGTGGGTTGGGAGTCAGGGCTGCAGGGCAGAGGGGAGCCTGGACAGTATCTGCAGCCGGTCAGGGCCAGCAGGTGCTGCAGTCACTGGCCATCAGGGCTGTCCAGAGTCCACGCCCTTCTTTTGGAAACAACACCTCCACCCAGGTGAAGCCCATCAGACACTCAGGGAGCCCCACCTGGGGGAAGGCGCTGCGGGGGGGGGGGTGGTGCTGGAGTGGCTGTAAATGCTGGGTCTTCGCGGTCGCAGCTCTAGAATGAGCCTCTGTGAGCTGCTGCCACCTGGGCAACCTGACTCTTGTCCTTTTTCAGATTCTGTTCACCATTCCTTCTATCCCATGAATGACCTTCTACAACCTTCTATGACAAAAAAGAGCGTGGTTTCGCTGAAGGCAGTCAGAACCCGGTTCCTATGATATCTGCCGCTTACAACCAAGGAACTTCCACTTGCGCAGAAGACACATCCCGGTTGTATCTTGTTCGCTTCCTCACTTGACCTTTGAGTTCCCTCTGGACTTAGCACTCCACTACATGGTTCCCAGACACCTCCCGTGGCTCTGGGACTTTGTCCGGTCGGGACAGCTCACTCCACCTGCCGACAGTTCCACTTTAAAACGGCACAGCCTTGCGGACCCCTGGACCCCCAGCACCATGGGAATGACTAGGAGCCAAGCAAAAACACATCCCGATGTCAGCGCACTAGCCAGTCACCTCCCGCTGCTCGAGAAGTGGGAATTCCAGCCAGAGAGGGGCTGTTGCCATGGGGAAGGTTCCAACAGCCTTTCCGTGACTGAGCAGAGACCTTCAGGCAGAAAGGAGTCGACTTTGGTTTCGCTTAATTCTAGTAGAATTCTTCTTTTTCCAAATGATGCCACTCTGCGGGGGGGGGGGGGGGGGGGGGGGGGGGGGGTCAGTGGGTGAAGTGCCTGACTCGATTTCGGCTCAGGTTGTGATCTCAGGTCGTGAAGTCAAGCCCTGTGTCGGGCTCCTCGCTCAGAGGAGAGTTGGCTTGATATTCTCTCTTCCTCTGCCCTCCTGCTCATGCTCTCTCTCTAATATAAATTTTAGACAAAAAATAATGCCAGTCTGGGGACTACATCTGTGCTGAAAGGTACCACACAGGCAAGACAAGGGAAGGGATCACACCGTCCAAATTCCTCCCACCGCTTGCTGACTGTGTTCTTTTGCAGGAGTGGGTCAGGCTGAGCTGCAACTCCAAGTGTTTCTCCGTCTCGAGGGTACATCCACATTCGGAGATAAGAAGGATGCACTCTGATCCTCTTTCTGAGGATGAGCTCCTGCCTAGAAATTCAGAAACCCTGGGTGACCAGTCGAGTGGATGCAACAAGAATGTCTTCCCAGAGAAGAGACCTCGGTGATCACTTAAAACACAGCACCTCTTGGGAACCCGAGGCCCGGGCATGAATCAAATATCCCCAGAGCCCTTGTGCTGACCCAAGCTCCATGCTACGTCTTTGGCCCTCCAGGACCCCTCGGCACCATCATTCTGGCCACTTGGGGGCTCAGAGAGTGCAGGAGTCCCGCACTGTCCCTGGAAGATGGGCGGCACTGAGGCTGAGATGTGGAAGTCTAGGGGGACTCACTCTGCGATGGTGGCAGGGGAGGGGTGCACAGTCAGGAGGCGAGCAGGTGCAAAGGAAAAGGAGAAGTGTGGAAGGAGGCCTCAAGCTGGGTTGATGAAGGATCCCAGAGAGCGTGGGCAGAGCGGAGGCTGCGGGTGGAAGAGGAGGCCAGAACGGGGCTCTTGCAAACGACACAGAAGACTTTGGAATTTATTCAGTAGGCGTGATGCATCTGTGATGCCCACCTCATGCTTATTTCTTCAATGGTACCTGTACACATGTAGCCTCTTAAGTATGCCCGAGATATCTCGTCCTGAATTTAAAAAACCCATCTAGCTCCTAAGAGCTCCATCAGGCTGCACAAGAGCGAGATGGTGACCTCCTCTCCCCGACGGAACATAGCGCTCGGGGACCTCTAGCTCTACCCACCATTCCACAGGGAGGAGCACCTCACCTTCCAGGGCCTCGGGAAATCCACTGCAAGCCTCCCTCCAAGGAACAGGTGCCCTACCCTGGTGGGGAGGTCCTGGGGAGGCTCTGGGCTCGTCTTCAGAGGACAAACTCCTCCACATGTCCCCATGCCCATTCTGGGTGGCCACAAGGCTTGGGTGCCCCTGAAGGCTATGAAGGGGACATCAGCCAGGACAGCCCCGGGGACCGGGATTTACTCCCACAAGTCCCAATGAGTCACTGAAGACAAAGGACATTGGTAAAACATTTAATTTGCTCAGCAGAAGTTCATGATTCTTCTTCTTAACAAGTAGAGTGCTTGTTAAGAAGTCATGAATTGCCAAGAGGTTGCTGGATCTACATGGGCACACGAGGCTGATCTCCATCACACTGTGGCCTGTGGCTGCTTCTCCAGCCACACGTGACTCTAGCGCCTGTGGCCGCTAATGAGTAAGCACAGGGTGGGCCAAGCCCCAGACCATTCCACCAGTCAGCCACTCACCAGGTGTTTACCCAGTTTACTCTAGGTCCTATTAGAGAATATTGGGACACGGACAAAAATAAATGCTTTTCCTGCTTGAGAGATAAGGAATCGAGACTCAAAATAATAACTGAACACCCATAAGACACCAGCAGTGTTGCAGGCAGCAGGGATAGAGCAGTGAATAAAATAAAGAATTCATCAAAAACGGAGTCAGGATTGAATTCAGCAGTCGATTCTGCTATCTGACATGACCCATCTCCTGCCCGCCCTCGAGTGCTCCCCACACCCTGTCCTTCCACCCTACCAGCCCCCACCTCCACAGAGCTTCTGCCACAGGACCTTTGCTCACACTCTCTTCTTGGCTTGGACAACTGCTGCTCTTCTTTCCAGACTCAGCTCTGTTGGCAGCATCTCTAGGGACCCCGCCTCCTTGATGTTGGGAGGCCTGCCCCAGGCTGCATCTGAGCACCTCCTGCCCGATTCTGTAACTATCTCTTTATCCAGGGTCTTCGCCACAGAACTGTGATCTCCTCAGGAGGGGCAGGCCTGGGTCTGAGTCGTCTCCATGTCCCCCTGCCCCCGTGCCTGGAATACCAGTGGTGCTCAGTGTAGTAAGTGAATAAATGAAAAGAGGGGCCTGAAGTGAGTCTGGGGAACCCAGCTTCTAGGTCAGGGGAGGGAAAGTCGTGGGAGGCAGCAGAGTGGATGGCAGGAACACTCCAGCCCAGCCCACCCAGTTGGACCTCACTAGAAAGGAACAAGAAGTGAGGGAAACTGGTGTCAAATGAGTATGCCCTCTTTCCTGACTCTCCAAGCAGGGGTCAGCCAGGGCCGGGAAGCTGGGCTGGTGAGTGTGGGGGCAGGGATGCATGGTGGGTCATCAGCTCTGAGGCCAGGTCAGAAAGACCGCTCCCACACCAACAGCTCCTGCCTCTTCCTTCTCTAGAGCACCAGTGTGGACGGAGTGGGATCTGCCTTCCCGCTCTGCTCTTACATGCGAAAGAGCCTCAGTAAACCTCCTTGGATTCCGTTTGTCCATGTGACCAAGGAGAGGGGGGACCCACCTGGTAAGGCACAAGGACCCTCACCAGACTTGCTTCATTCTCCTTCACCTTGAAGTCTGATGGAAAGGAGGCTTAGTTTACTGCATGTGGAGTAAGAAAAGTTTAAACACTGATACAAACCGAAAAAACAGCTCCCTGTGCTAACACTTAAGAGTAAATGAACCAGTATTTCCCTTGCTCAGATGAGAACACATTTTTCAGTTTCTGGAAAACTGACTTATATTAGCCTAGTCTTCCCCAAGGTAGCTCTGTGGTAAGGCTGCTGAAACCAACCAGTGAAAATAAGGCTCTGGCCTGTGGTCTGGTCCTCCAGCCCCACCAGCAATGTCACACCCATCTGCTGTACTCCCACTTGGCCATGGACTCCACTTGCCAGTAGACTCCACCCCCAATTCCCAGGACCAGCAGGAAGGAGAGAAGGAGCCTGTGACTCTGGAGAGCCAGATTTCGGTCTTGTTGGGACCTAGGGAGCTGTGTCACTGAAACACATGATCCACGCCCCCCCACCCCCAGTCCTCACCTGTAATTGACTCAGGATGGACACAAATTGTTGATTTTCAACAAGAGGCAAATATTTTCCAACAGCTGAGCAAAAAACTTACTGGAAGGCAACTGGACAGTACCTCACAAAACTACATATGTGTTGGTCTGCCAACATAGCAACCCCACTCCTTGTACTCTACCATGAACACAACCCCCAGCTCTACAACAATGCACATGCAAGCTTATTCACCCAAGCATCATCTGTGAACACCACAACACGGGAAGCAACATCAGTGCCCAGACATAGGGGAGCAGCTGAATCAATTCTGGTCCCACACAATGGAGCACTCTGCAGCTGTAAAGAAGGCAGGCATGATATGAACAGATTTGGAGAAAATTCCAGAACACACCATTCCTTTCAAAAAGCAAAGAATGAAGAGTATTTATAGTACGCTACCATTCACATAAGAAAGGGTGACAAAATATATAACCCACTTTGTGTCCAGCAAGAGTCAACTGGATACAGAATAGACTGGCTCCCTAGCGGAGGTGAGTGATAAGGGGTGGAACGAGGGGGCAGGGACTGGGATGGGAAGGACAGAGGGAGTGACAATTTTCAGAGTGTCTGAGATCTTCTAAGACCTGATTTAGAAGCATTGCAATGTTCATGTGACCTTCATAGATCCCCCCCACCCCCCGCACTCCACACAAGATGATCATCACCAACCAAATGTGAGGGAGACACAAAGTCAAGGATAAACGCCAACAAATGGACCAAACCATTACAAATATATGGCATACCCACACAGGAGGGGGTGGGAAAGAAAAGTACTCACTTCAGAGACTCTGGAAATGGTATCCTGATCCAATGGTGGAAGGCCAAAGATAAAACATGGGACACAGATGCAGTCACCGACAGAGCAAGTGTTTCTCCCAAGGGTGTGTGTTAGCCATTTGGAACTCAGGCATACTTGAATTAAGTGAATTTGTTTTAGCTATTGGGAGCTGGTCTCTCCCCGTTGGCTAAGGAAGTTACAAATGTGGAAAGGGGAGAAGTCTAACATGGAGCTCCTGCTGTTGATACTGGAATTCACAGTCTCAGAGCAGACTTGAGGTTTTCAATGTACATACAAGTAGGCAGGCATAGAGACACACATGATGTGTCAATACACACCCAGCTCTGTCACCTGAAAGGGCCTGAGATCAGCGATGCCCCAGAAGCAATGAGCACACCCAGCTCTCAGACTTTGGCTTCTATGCACCATACCCCAGTGATAGGACCCAGGACTCCTTGTAGAAGCAGCTGACTGAGGGGCTGGGGAAAGACCAGATGAGCCTTGTACACCTTGTGATTTGAGAAAGCAAAAAAGTGTCCCCCCCAAAAGACAAGGGGGCATGGGTTGGCCAAATCTACAAACACAAAAGTGAAGGAGCTCCTTATATTAGGCCAAGCTGGGAATAATCTGAGCCAGAAAATAAATAGCCATTGAATCAGCTTGTAATTCATAGAATAAAGTAAATACCCAAGAGTTTATATTGACAAAAATAAATGATCATAAATACATAAATGGGGGAGAAGAGCTAGTTCTTTCTTACCATATAATTCTAAGCAATAAATGTAGAAGGAAAGCAGGAAATAAGAAAATCACCACCAGGCAAACTTGACGCAATAACTGTTGGAGGCAAGATTCACCAACAGATGTTAAAATGAATGGGGGGGATGTTTAAGGAGAAACAGGATTTGCATGGTCTCAAAGTACGTTCCGTAAGGAATTTCACCAAGGAAAGATGGAAGCTTTATGGTGGAGAAGTCTGGCAGATGTCACGGTGAACAAGGTCAACATCACCAGCGACAGGACATGGACAACATGACCCCCTGACAGGCAGCGTGAGCGGGACACAACATCACCTCTGTGGAGTTCTTGCCAAAAATGCACACCCTCAACCCACTCCGCACGAAATGTGAGACAGACCCAAACTGAGGGACAGTCTATACACTATAACTGGTGAGAACTTTCCAGCAATGCCAGGGGTCATGAAAGACAAGGAAAGAACAAGCGAGGCTTCTGGACAGGAGGGAACCAGGAGACCCGGGTAAAACGATGTGGGGCCTGATGGGAAAGGACACGAGTAGAAAACGCGGTGACGTCTAAACAAGGCGTAGGGTTGTATGGGGCTCCCTCTCTGTGTCTGCTGACCTCACGCTGGTCATGCATGCTGAGGACCCACAGACAAGCTGGGTGAGGGGAACTTCCTGAACTGTTTCTGCGAATTTCAAGTCTAAGTGAGTATGTTTGTTAAGAAAAGAGAGGTAGGGGTCATTTCAGAAACACTTATGCCAACCCAGCTGGCCTTTGCCAGGCCCTACTTGGGATTTGCTTCATTGTGAATCCTTCGTGGCAGTGGTCGGGAGACAGAGGCGAAGGGGTCTGAGCTTTGAACCAGAGTTTCCAGGGCCTTAGGTCACAGGCTCCAGGGCACTCCTTGGTTACAAAGATCCCCAGAACTGAAGGGAGCTTCTGGAATATTCTGTCTAATGTTCTCAGCCGTCCTGAGGAAGAGGGGTCTATAGTTAGGCCCTGTGGGGTTCTCCAATTTCTGGACCCTTCTGCAGACACTCCCCACCCTGGTTCTCAGAAGCAATCAGGATCTGAGGCCACTGTCTTTCAGGAGCTGAGTCTCAGGGTCCTGGGAGTCGTTTCAGATTCTGTGTTTTGGGGCTAATACCCAGGCTTGGCCAGCACACATCCATGGCTTTCCTCCTAGGACCAGGCCTCTGGCCGCACAGGCTCTGTGAGTTCCTATCCTCTGCTTGGCAGCCCTGGGTCTGGGCTGTTGACTCTTATGCCTGTCCCCTACCCTCCAGGGACACGTTTTCTACTCCAGAAGCCTGCTCTGTTCCCGAGGCTGGGGGTTCAGGCTGAGCCTTCCCGAGTCCTGCCCGTGTCCACCTCACCTCTCCCACTCCTCTGCCCCTTAGCTCAGCACATCTTTGGGGATGTTGTCCCCCTACCCTAAACCTCAACTGCTTGACTGGCCTCCATCTCTGTGCTGGACTTTCTTCCAGCTTCCAAAATAGGCAGGTCCCAGCCGAAGCCAAGGTGGTCTGTCTCCAGGTACGTCAGACAAGGCCCCAGATCTGTTCTGACAGACTTAGAGGAATCTACATTGCATGGGAGGGAGCTGTCAAACACATGTGGACCCCACAGAGCCTGCCAGACCCCTCCTCCCCAGCTGCGGTGATTACAGAGGATAACAAATCTTCTGACACTCTCCACCATCGAGAGGCAAACATCGGAGTCCCCTCCCCTCGGGTGACAGCATACAGGGACAGTTCTGGATCCAGCCCGAAGAGGCTGGCAACTTTCATGGCCTGTCTCTTGGAGCGCTCCACTCCGGAGGAAGCCAGTCAGTGCATCAGAAGTCCTACCTCCCTGGGACCACCTGCTAAGAAGAAGCCCAAGCTGGTCACTGGGACAGGAGCCTGGAGAGAGAGATGTCCCCACAGGGGAGCCTTCGGCACTCCTGTCCTGGCCACCAGCCACCTCAGGGAAGGACGGTCTGAAGTCCAAGCTGCCCAGATGGGCCCATCTGCCTCCAGAACTAGGAGAGAGGATAATGACTTTTGTCCCAAACCATGGAGTTTTAGGTAGGCTTGTTAACAAGAGGTAACAGGAAAGAGCTCTTTTGTGGGAGATGCTGAAGGAAACGCTTTTCTTCTTCAAGCAGAAGCAAGCGCTTCCAGCAGAATCTGATAGATAAACAAGCGGACAGACCCTTTTGGGGGAGCAATGAAGATCAGGAACATTCTCATCTGTAGAATGGGGGTCGTGACTCCCTGAGGAATAGCATGAGCCCTGTGTGAGCCGGGCCGTGGATGGAGCTGGCTGTGTCTGTGATTATGTCCCCATGTGTCACTGCATGTGTGCATGGGAAGGGGGTCATGCACCTGTGTTCCCAGTAGTCACAGATCCCAAGAAACAAGCAAGGTCTCTGGATTCTGGGTCTGGTCGCCCCTCACATGGACGACCCGGCGTGGCTGTGCCATCATCCCTCTTTTCCTGCCCTCCAGTGATCTGGGCCACAGAGGAGGTGGTCCGAGGACCCTCTGGGCTCCCAGACACTTCCTGGGGGGCAGGCAGTGCTCTGAGCACTTCATAGCACAGGCCATTTGAATCTGCACAGCAGATGAGGAGGGGATGGTGCTCTCATCACGTTGATAAACGAGCAAAGTGGGGCCAGCAAGGCGGACGGAGGGACGTCCCCTGGCAGGCCCCACAGCTGGCAGGTGCAAGAGAGCTGGAACGAACCCGCACATCTGGACCAGGCCCACGCCCCCAGGGACACTGGTGTATGGCTTCCTGGCAAGCGGCCACAGAGGTCCCTTCTTTCATCCCTGAGCCTATTTCCTTGTCTGCAGAGTGGGATGGTAACACGTACCTGATAACTGAGGTATGGACCCCATGAGACATTCACGGTTCCTGCGGCATGTTTCTCCCTCTCTCTCCACCTGCACTCTTTATGGTTCTGAGTTGCAAAGGAAGCATATTTACTAAGAAAATGTACACTCCCCCCCATTTTTTTTAATTTCCAAAGTCCTACAAGGGAAAGGATCATCTCTTTTAAGGACATCCAACTTGAAGACCTTGCTCAGACCAGAACCAGAAGCTGAACAAGGGTGAAGGAAGGTGGACCTCCCCTTAGCAACATGGTGGCATCAATTTTTATTCCTTCCCCCCAAGCTCCATGGTGAGAGGTCCAACTAGAATATGGAAGGGAAGTGGCCAGAAAGTCCTTCCAAGAAGCCCAGCCCATGATTTCCCGGTATGCGTGGCGTCCCCGTTTCTAAACACTCCCGGGGAGATCCCAGGGTTTCGGAACAGCTTCTCTAATTGAGACTTCTCAGCCCCCATGTCTTGCTGAACAAACGGCTCAGCCGGCTAACTGGGCACCAACAGTCTGTATTTCATGAATATTTTTCTTTGGAGAGCTGTACCCATCAACGTTTCACTGACTCAGGAGCATCTGCATTTTAAAATGATTTTTTTTGACACAACTGGACAGCTGGATGGGTTTCCCCATCTCCCGAGACCCCAAAATCTCATCTCTGCATGCGGATCTCTCCAAGTTTGTTTGTGTCCAGGCTGGAAACTGCATCCATCCGAACGACAGCATTTTTGAAGAAACTGCTACTGACGTCCAGAGAAGAATCACGGTTACAATTTTGAGCCAATGCTTGCCCAAAACGAACAGGGGGGAAAATCGTTTTAAATGGATTTTGCTGTAAGGTGTCATCTCTGAAAAAATATACATGATTCAGCTGCCACCTACCTATCCACGTTCCTATTTCCCTTCTCAGTCCCTCCTGTACCAACTAGACTGGTACCGTCTATCTTTTTGGAAAATACCACCCCAGGGCCTTTGCACTTGCTGTCTCCACTATCACCCCAGGGCCTTTGCACTTGCTCTATTCACTATCAGAATACACGTTGCTCCAGCTTTTGAGCTGACGTGCTCTTTCCTGGCATATCAGGCTTTGCTCAGACATCATACATCAGAAAGCTCTGCTGGTCACTCTGTTGATAAAGGTCCCCATCTTCTCACTCCATCCACATGCCCTACCTTACTTTCATCAAAGTGCTGGTCACAACTCAAAGCTATTTTATTTTTTCACCATTCTTCCTCCATTTGAAAACAAGTCACATGATAGCAATCTTGTCCTCCATGGGAGACCCAGTGCCAGACCCAGACCCGGTGCTGCAGAGACAGTAAGCTGTTTTTGAGGGAGTGTGTAACTGCCCGTTTTCCAGAAGAGGAAGCCGTGGTTCCCTGAGGGCAAGTGATTTGTTCACGATGACACAGCCAGGAGCTGGGGGCGTCAATTCCTGGGTTGTCATAAGCTCAAATCAATCAGATTAACTCCTACATTCTACACTTGCCTAATTTACCTTTTCTGACTCCATCCAACCACACTGGCTCTTCCCTTGTCTCTCCTGCCATCCCCCAGGGGCCTGGTGCCCAGAAGACGCTCAGAGAATGCTTGAGGAAGGAGGTCTGCATGCATGAGCAGAACCCCTCGCCCCTGCTCGTTCCATCTGACCCCTCGCGGAACACTCAGCCCGTCCTGTGACAGTCCTGTCGCGAGACTGCCCAGATTTCGGCCGGGGCTCCTCAGGGGGCTGCTTGGGTCCCCGCCTCCCGCAAAGCAGGCTCTGGTCAGCGCCGGCAGCAGGCAGGTTCTCAGCCCAACCACACGACAGTGCGTGCTTATTTGTCCGCTAAGCACAAGCCTTCTGGAGTGATTTCTTGGATCACCTCCCACCATCTCAAACATTATGTCAAGAGAATAGAAGAGAGAATCAATAAGTGATCACTGAAATAAAAAGGGAAAAATATGCTCTTTAAAGACAGGTAAAGAATGCCAAAAAGAAAGAAAGAAAGGGAATCACAAAGCATGTATAAAGCCTATGTCTGCGTTCTTGTCTAACTACACAAAAACAGGCCATGTTTTCCCTCCATGATCCTGTTTGCCTGTCCATAAAACGGGGATTCAGGCCCGGTGGTCTCACTCTTTCTAAGGGCGAGCTGCTTCCCTCCCTTTTGCTACTGTCTGTTAATGCCAGCAGTGCAATCCAGCAGCACTCACCCTCCGAATCACTCACTGCCTGGGGTCCTTAGCCACCTTGTCACACGTGGTAACTGCCCACTCACTTACTGTGTCCTTGTCCCTGTGCCCGCCACCTGTCCTGGCCGGCTCCTTTACTCCCCAGCACGGCTCTGTGCACGAGGCAGGAACTGTGTGTGCCCTGCCCCAGACAAGAAACCCATCTGCCTTCTAGTGGCAAACCCCTGCTGCCCGGGCTCCTGACCACGTGGGCCCCACCCCGCCCCCTCGCAGAACCCCAGAAACACCAACTCCTGCTGCTGCGGGGACAGGGACATGGGGACAAAGACTCAGCCAAGAGCAGCACCTAGGTCTTAACCCGTCAGCCTCCTCCACACCCCCAGCCCTGAGCAGGTGTATTATAGGAAGATTTCATATAGGTTAGCTGAGCACAGGAGAAAAAATGAAAGAAAAATAATGGCTCCCGGTGAATGTGTCCATCTCAGATCCTGGGGGTTGGAGGGGCTCCCCGAAGCCCGGGATGCTCTAATGCTCTTAAGTGGTTTCATGTTTCCTCCCTGCAAGTTGGAATGTTCAAAGGAGAAAGTTTTTAAGAGCAGAAGATGAGGGTAAGTGAGCTAGAGAACTGACATGAATGTTTATTCCACATTTTTCTGTTTGGCACCTGTCTGCTTGAATTCTGTACGCAGCCCCCCTCACCTCCAGACTCAGGAGTCCCTCTTGGGGAACACTGCCCCAGAGCCAGCCAGTGAGTACACCAGCCTCCCCCCGTAACAGCCTCCCAGGATCTGGAGGCTCTCCTGCCTGCAAGGGACAAGCCCATTTCTTTACTGGGAGCTGTGGAGAGCCCTTGGAAAGGCCACTGGGCAGGGGAGAAGCATCCGTCTCAGGAAGAGTCTGTGTGCCCCCTGACAACCACAGGACTCAGAAGAAACTCCAGCATTGCCTCCTGCCAGGGCAGTGGAGACAGGTGGACGGGAATCTGAAACTAGTCAAAAAGGAAGTTGGAGAAAAGGAGAAGAACAAGGGTCTGTCCCTGCAGGGTGCATGGAAAGAGCACTCAGCTGTGGGACTCCCAGCCGGCCCCTCCTCCTTGTGGGTCTCTGTCCCCATCTTTCCATTGGACTGGAGTGGACAGACTACCAGACAATCTCTGGGTTTGCTGACTGCTCCTACATCCCATTATCCAATAGCATAAGTTGAGAAAGTTCTGTGAGAGTAGAAGGGGTCAGAAAGCCAGGGCATCTACTGGAGTGACCAGGATCTACCACCAGAAAGAACTCTTCCGGGGTGCCTGGAGGGATCAGTCAGTGAAGCATCTGCCTTTGGCTCAGGTCATGATCCTGGGGTCCTGGGATCAAGCCCTGCTTCAGGCTCCCTGCTCAGCGGGGAGTCTGCTTCTCCCTCTGCCTGCTTGTGCCCATAAATAAAAATCTAAAAAAAAAAAATAAATAAATAAGAAGGAAGGAAAGAAGAATAGATGGACTCTTCCTCCTTTGCAGACATGCCAAGCCAGGTGCTCTCAGCGGATACCGCACAGAGCACGCAGCATCTTGGTGACACTCTCTGACCTCCCCTCCCCCTCTCCAGCTGCACTCTGGAGGTGCATCTTTCTGCAGCCCCGCACTTGGCCCAGGGGTTGGCATGCCATGGGTATACCCTAAATGCTGGCTGGCGGGCTGAGGCTGGGACGGATTGCCCAGGATGGCTTCAGACACCCTCCTGGGTAGAGACCGCTAGCTGTCCCACCAAATCCACAAGCCGCCTTCACCTGGGGCACAGCCGGGCTACACTCCCCATCTGCCCTGCAGTGAGGTGCAGCTGTTCAGGTCTTGACAGAGGAATGTGAGCAAAATGCTCCGGGTGGGCAAGTGGCCAGTCTCTCTCTCTGCCTTCCCTCCAGCCTAGAACAGATGACAAGGATGTCAGAGGACCCGGAGCATGGTGGAGCCCACGTGGGGAAGCCGAGTCCTGCATCACTGCCCAGAGCACAGCCGTCCCCCAACCAACCAGTGACACCCACCAAGACTATTCACACGTTAGTAATAAACCCCCACGGTGTCGGAGCCAGTACATCTCGGGGATGTGTCTGACGGTTACGTTGCTTGCTCTTATGAATACGTTAGTTCTACCCTTTAAAACGTTAAAAAGAGGGGTGCCTGGGTGGCTCAGGCATTGGGCATCTGCCTTCAGGTCAAGTCATGGTCCCAGGGTCCTGGGATCAGGCCCCGCATCGGGCTCCTTGCTCTGCGGGGAGCCTGCTTCTCCCTCTCCCCCTCCCCCTGCTTGTGTTCCCTCTCTCGCTGTGTCTCTGTTAAGTAAATAAATAAAATCTTTTTAAAATAAATAAATAAATAAATAAATAAATAAACATTAAAAAGAAAATGCATTTTGAAAGGGGAGGGTGGTTAAAAAGCTTAACGTAGTTGCCATTTTTCCTTTGGAACTGGTGTTTCAAGGGCTTAGGGGATCAGATCTCATGTCCTCCTACTGATACACACGTGCCACAGCTGTCCTATGACCTACTATTTGCAGAAAATTCCGGTCTTTACACACTCAGCAAAGCAGAGGAATCTGGGCCTAAAATCTACCTCAAATCAGTCAAGTCTTTGGGGCAGAACATAGACACGGAGGGCCTACTAGCTAGAAAGCACTGGGCTGGATGCCCTAAATTTGCTGTCTGCTTTTCGTAACCTTAAAATCAGGCTACATGGTCTGGGAAGCACCGGTCAGAGGCAGCAGAACAGAAAAACTGACATGCAGAGTCCCAGAAACCTCCAGAATGTATGGATGCCAAAGCAAGGGCACTTAGGCATGAAAGATGGAGGCCTGCCCCCAAGGGTGCTCAGGGTATCAGCAGTAGGGGTTTGCCATGTTTAAGGAGAAAATATCATGGGGCTATGCAGAAGCAGAACTCTCAGGTAAAAGAGGCAGGTCAGAAATCCAAAAGTTGGGGTTCAACTGCTGTGCCATTTCTACTGTGTGACCTTGGCTGATGATTCAGTACTTCTGAGTCTAATGACTTGTTGGCCAATGAAGAAACTCAAGAGCAGCTGGACTATCCCAACCCCAGATGAGCAGGCACACGAGGAAATGAGCACCATAAAGGGAACGATCAAGAGAGACGCACACAGAACTGACCTTTGAGAAGAGGAAAATAATTCATGGATGAAAGCAAACAAAAAAAGACTCCAATATTTCACTACTCAGGATATTAACAGCTATAAAACAAAATGAGATTCTAAGAAAAGGAGCAAGCAGGGAATAAGAAAAAAGCTCTCGGGATGCCTGGGTGGCTCAGTGGGTTAAGCCTCTGCCTCCAGCTCAAGTCATGGTCCCACGGTCCCAGGATCGAGTCCCGCATCGGGCTCCCTGCTCAGCACGGAGTCTGCTTCTCTCTCTCCCTCTGTCCCTCTGCCTGCTTGTGCACACACACACACACACACACACACACACTCTCTCAAGTAAATAAATAAATCTTTTTAAGAAAGAAAGAAAAAGCCCTTAGAAATTAAAAAAAAAGGACTAATGCCAAAATGTCTTTTAAAAGTAAACAAAAGAAAAAGACTGGAAGGTGACACTGACAAAATCTAGAATAAAGAGCAAAACAGCAATGAAACAAGGAAATAGAAGAAAAATGCAGAAGTAAATAAGCCCATTCTGGAAGGGCGAAGAGCCAACAAATAAGAGGTTCAGAAATGCACAATGGGAAAAAGATGGAGATTTAAAAAAATAAATGCTTTAGGATCTCCCAGACCATAAGGATTCACCTTCAGATTACACTAAGTATCCAGAAGAGTGGGGGAAGACCCCCACAGAGAATCTTCATGTGATATACGAATGCCAAGGATGAAGAAAAATTCCTAAAATCTGCCAGAAAAAGAAAACAGAAAATCTACAAAGGACGTAGAATTAGACTTCTCATCAGCAACCTGGAAAGCTCCAAAGCCTTCAAAATTCTGAAGGAAAATGATTTTGAACCTGGAGATCTACCCTCAGTGTGAGTATGAAATAAAGACATTTTCTGAGAGCTTACAACCCATGTATCTTTTCCTAGGAAGCTCCAACCCAGGGAAGCGATGAAGGATGGGCCCAGGATGACCACTGCGGAGCAGGTGTGCAGGAGAGGTACACAACTTGGTACAGGACAAGGAGGGTCCTGGGAGGACAAAAACTCAAAACCAACACACACACACACACACACACACACACACACCACGGAGGAGCTCAACAGAGCAGGGGGTATGAAGAAAGGGAAATATGACAGAGATAGATGAAGCAAAAGAAAAAAAAAAGGAAAAGAAAAAGAAAAAGAAAGGCAATTAGAAATTCCAGGAAACACACAAACACAAAATCCTGCATAATTAAGTCATGATCCAAAAACAAAGGAAACTAACAAAAAGCATGATGTGAGGCAATGGACAGAATGCAAACAAATACAATGCATTTGACTCTGTTCTGGGGCATTCTGTCTTGAGTGATCCGGGGGTGGAGAAGCTGATCTCTGGAGAAGGAAAAGTAATCCCAGCATAGGGTTTCATGAAGCATTAGGTACTTCTGATACAGCAGTACCCGTATTGAGTCCTACAGTCAGGCTCCAGACAAAACACATGGTGGAAAGCACAGTACAGGATGTCAATAGAAGCCACTCTGCTGTAAGGTCAACCCCGATGCTTCAGGTGCATGAAGCTGAAGGCAAGAGGAAAGGTCGGATATAGAGCGGGGCGCTAATCGCCTCTTCTTACAAAAAGAAGAGACAGAAGCAGTGTAAGAGGGTGACGTGGAAAGGCATTTATTTAAAGATTAAAGAGTAAGGGCACTGGGGTCTCTTGGTCCATGTCCAACTCTTGACTTTGGCTCAGGGCATGATCTCAGGAATATGGGATCGAGCCCCGCATCGTGCTCTCTGCTCAGTGGGGAGTCTGCTTGAGATTCTCTCTCTCCCCGCTGCCTCTCCCCACCATAAGTGTGCTCTCTCTCTAAAATAATAAATAAATCTTTTTTAAAAAGGAACTGATAGAAGCACTTGAATAAAAATAAGAACAGGCAGAGGAGGAGTCACACCTTCCTTTTTGACTTTAGAACACTCACAGCTACGGCCTGAAGATGACCAATTCACTCCCTGGGTGGGAATCGTGGCTTATGTAAAAAAATGGAAAAGGGTCCCGTTGGGGATTAAACGAGTTTAGACGTGTAATATCTGTGGGTCTCGAAATACATCAGGTATTTTACTGTGCCTACCCCTGCCTTACGATGTGCAAATATTGACCAGAAAAGAGCTTTAAGGGTTGAAGTAAAAAGATATGTCAAGCAGAGCAATTTGAAGAAATCTATGCAAAAGCGAACCCAAATCAGGATGTAAAGTACGACAACACTTTTCAAGTCTGCTAAGTAAGACAAGGCAACTTGCACTGGGCTAACAGGTGACCCAGAAAATGGGGGGAGGGGCCTTTGGTGAAGAAGGCTTCCCAGAGACAGCCTGGACAGAGATTCCGTTCTTCGAGTGTCCCAAGTGTTTGCAAACATCTTTACAGTTGCATAATACGGACACGATGGAGTATGATTGCTATTACTATTTTTTTTTTTTGCAATCACAAGTCTCTATACTTTTGGGGGAACCTGGGGACTTTGTAAACAGCAGGTCCAAACTGCCACCCTACTACTTACATTATATTGCAGGAAAAGCAAATGCTGCATGCAGAAACTTTCGCTAAGTTTCCAGGGAAAAGAGAAACAACAGAGGCTCAGAACGATGGCTGGAGGGTGTGACGCAGCAGCTTTTGGTTTGACTCTGGCCCCCTCCCAGACCTTTCCCCAAAGTTCCAGCTTTATTCTGAGCCAAACGAGGTAGGGGATACCTCGTCCCTGGAGCTGGGGCTGGAATGAAGCTTGCTGCCAGAGATTCCATCTTCGGCGGGCCCGGAGTTAAGGCCCAACGTCTCCCCAGTTGGCTGGATCAGCCCGATGTCTATTTCTGGGCTTCTGCCTTAGCTTCCCAATGAAGCCCAAATACGGAGGCCCTGACACTCCACCTGGCTCTCCCAGTGCCCTCCCACCACCGGCCCGGTCTCACGGAGCCCCCTTTCCTCCCACCGCTGGCTGCGGGGCTGTTCAGGCTGGCAGGGGAAGCGGAAGCTGGGTGTGCAGTGGGACCCACACAGGTGTGGGGGCGGAGAAAAGACAGCTGAATCCCAACTCTGCCACTTGCTGGCAGGGTGACCTTGGGAACATTTCTGAACCTCACTGAGCTCTGGCCTTCTCCAGGATTCACTAATTTACTTAGCAAATACTTCACGAACCACCCTCCCTGGGCCCAGGTACCATGCCAGGTGCACAACGCGTGTGGCATGTTTGCAAAGAACTTGGCAAATAAAAAGCCACAGTGCAGTGCGTGCTCCGAAGGGCAAGCGCTCTGTGCAGGAGCCGCCCAGAGAGATGGGAGCAAGAGCTGTGGTGGGGGGCTGAGGGGAGGGAGAAGGGGAGACCCAAGCTCAGATAGGAAGGAGGAGCAGAAGCAGAAAAACAGTCCGGAGGCACAAACGGTAGGTACAACGGCTCAAATAAAGGCAAAAGGATCTGAAGGAAGTTCTGAAGGTTTGGGGCACAGAGTGGGCCAGATTTCAGAAAACCCTGCCAGGAAGATCTGAGGTTCTGTCAGCCCCTGAGGCTTCCTTATAAGGAATCTCAAGCATCGGTAAATGCAGACAACCATTCCCACTTTGCAGAAATGTGAGGTTTAGGGAACCAGGACCTGGGGCGGGGAACGGAGCCTTAGGACCTAGTATGGGTACGTATCACGGAAGCACGCTGACTAGGTGACCTGACCATCTGACAGCCTGGATTTGGGCTTAACAGCTCTCTACCCGACCCCTGCACGCAAGCACATACGAACGCATGCACAGGTGCACACACACCAGATGCAGGCACAGGTGCGCTCTGCTGGAACTAAGCTCTCTGGACACGGAGCTAGACTGGGGGGGGGGGGTCCCATCACTTCTCCCACCAAAGCAAACCTGCGTGAGAATCTATCTTTCTCGTCCCAGGCTCAGCGTCCCTCCTCCCACCAGCCTGTGGTTAAGTCCCGGTGCGTCTTCCCTGGTTCTCTCTTCCCCATTAAGACACAGGAGCTGTTCTCTGCACCTGGACCACCCTCCTTCCAGGGACTGATGGCTACCCCTTCTCAGGACACAGCTCGGAGGTCCCCTCCTCCCCAGGAAGGCTTGTCTGACCCTCACCTGCTCTCAGGTCTGGCTCTGGGCTCCCAGGATTTGTCACGAATCCCCAGAGATATTGCTGTCTGACCTGACTCCAGAGGGTGGGGACGGCCCGTGCGATCCATCTCGGGGGCCCAGCTGCCCCCCAGCTGCCAGCAGAGAGAAGGCGCTCAGCAGAGCCACATGTGATTGAACAGTCCACCCGACGGGGACGCCCCCCAGCCCCCCACATTTGTCCGAGAGCACCTGCTCCGAATGAGGCGACCCCGCGAGTCCAGGTCCTCCGGCCGCCCTACGCCCTAACTCAGTCTACACCCGGGCCGCACGTCGCACGGAGCCCATCTGCGGCTTGCCGAAGGGGCCGGCTGCTCGTCTCTGGAGATGTCCTGAGGCTCTGCAATGGTGCAAAGGGAAGCAGGTCAGCTGGAGAGCCTGCCGTGTTCTTTCAGGCATGGCCTTAAGGATTTTTTTTTTTTAATGTAAAAAACCGAAGAATCCATAGACCCGCGGCTCAGCACCTGCAGAAGCTCACTGGCTTGATTCCAAATCTCCTCTCTCACTCGACTGGCAACCGTTTACACCCAGAAAAAAAAAAAAAGTTTCAATAGGCACGAGATGGCTGCCCGCGGCCTCCACGCCCCCTCCTGCACAGCCCCTCCCCAGCTTTCCTGCTACCCCGGGTTCAGGGGAGATGGCGGGAGGGAGTCCCAGCACACTGGGCTCCAACTAATTCATTTAGGGGTCCCCAGCCCCTCATTCAGGCGCAGTTCCCTAACGGGAATGGCACGACCTCATCCCCAAGCAGAGAGATAATGACAAAGATGGCACTGGTTTTACCCAAAGGAGACCCATTTCGCTCAACACATGGCAATGTCCTCTTTCCACTTTGAATCAAGAGTAGCGGGGGCGTCTGTGTGCCAGGCACTGGGCTAGACCCGCCTCGTGCCTCAGGCCTGCAAGGCGGTGCCTTTGGGCCATGTTCGGATGAGGAGCCCCGTCCAGCAAGGCGGGAAGGAGGCCCAGGGATGGCGCCGACGGGGTGTTGTGTCGGCGACGAGCTTTTAAAAGTGCTGGTGCCCAGGCCCCATCTCAGAGCAGCTGCAACATAAGGCGCAGTGGGGGGTGGGGTGGGCGTCAGCATTTTCCGGGGGCTCCCCGAATCCCAGCCCTTGAGCACAAGGCCTTAGGCAACAAGAGGGTCTTCTAGTTTTAACCACACACCTACTATGCACCCGATGTCCTGCGGTCTCTCCAGAGCAATCTCTGCCCCCCCATGGGGCATTCACGCAGTTTGAGAAACCAGGGCCCTGCACAGGTGAGAGCCGACCCACACCCTCAAGCCTTGGGATCCTCGAGGAGGGCCCTTGTCTGCCCACAACTTCCGATTCTTCTTGGCAGCAAGAATTCCCTTAAAGGGCCAAGCAGACGCTGTTTTCAGGTCTGCCGACCCCCTGCCCACATGGGCTGCTCCTGACTCCTGTCTCCTGAGACCCCAACTCCCCATCCTCCAAACCTCACCTTCTAGGGTGGCTTCGGTGCTACCTACAGGCTGGACGCCCCTGCCCAAGCTCCCTGTGGCCTCCGACCCTCCTGCTGCCCCCCCTGGTCTCCTCCCACCCTCAGCAGAAGACCCCCTAACAAGACTCTCGAGAGGGTTCCTGTTTCCCTCTCTCCGGGATCCAGGGGTGAGAACATTTTTCCCACTGCAGAGGCCACAGTCCCTGTAGACCTGACAGGTCATGCGTTCACTTGCAGCAGCAATGCCTTTTTCACAGGGGAACACATTTCTGGCCCAAACCCAGTGCCCACTCCTCCCACGAGCTGTCCCCACTGGGGTCCCCCTGACCACCCATCCCTGTGGCCAACCAGCCAGGTGCCGTCTTGGACTCTGCTCTGTTTCTCCATCACACACTGACCCTTCTTCCCTAAGCCACCTTCCAGATGATACCTGGAGTTGGCATCTCTCGTGTGCATAGTTTTAAATTAATATCCACAATCTCACTGAATCCCACAGCAGCCCTGCCATGGGCACAGAGACTCGCCCAGGGGAATCTCAGAGTCTCCAGGCAGCAGCCACATGGTGACTGGATCAGAGAACACGGGGCCGTTGCCACACATCCGAACCTGTGCAGGAGCGACAGACAGCTCTGCCCTAGAGAGGTCTGCAGTCTCCGGGGGTTGGGGGGAGGAACCAGCCTCGCTCCAATGTCTCAGCCCTGCGCTGCCTCCCCGGACACAGCTGTCCCCTGGCCGCCCTGCCGTTGGAGCGGCCGCTGACCGAGACACGTGCCAGGTGCTGTCAGGAGCCCACGGAAGGCTGCCACATCCAGCCAGGGGCGGCCCTGCTCCCCAAGACACGCGGTGTGCCCAAGCCGCCGCCTACTCGCTGCACCCAGATGCTGGCAGCGTCCCAAACAGACGACAACGCATCACAGCCCATCCCCGGGGCGTGGAGCTGGCAGCTGCTGACTTCACGCCCCTCCTGCCCGAGGGGCCAGAAGCCACAGGAGCCCACTGGGGGCATGTGCCAAGCCAGCCTGCGCGGGCGACAGGGGAGATCCCCACAGCCCAGCAGCACTGACTGCTCCCAGAACCTTCTAGATGAGGGTGTGGTCCAGGACAGACCCGCCCCCAGGCGGTCAGTCTCTCGGGGTGCGATGGGCTGAACTGTGCCTCCTCATCAGGTAAGTTCAAGTCCTAACTGCTGCTCTCCTGTGACTCATAGGGAGATCCAGCCTCTGCAGAGACGATCAGGTTAAAACGAGGTCATAGCGGGTGAAGGCGGGCCCTAAACCCAGCGGTCTGTACACAGAGGCAGGCACACAGACACAGGGCAGGCCACGGGAGGCTGGCGGGAGTACAACAAGGGGCTGCCGCTGCGGGCCCAGGAGCACCAAGGATTTGCTCGCCGCATACCCAAGCCAGGAAGAGGCGTGGAACAGGATCTCCTTAGAATCTTGCGGGAGGTCAAGCCCCGCCAGCACCTGGATGTCCGACGTCTGCCCCTGAGAAGAGCAAGAGAAGCCGTTTCCCTTGTTTTCAGCCACCCAGCTTGCAGGCCGGCTCCGCAGCCCAGAACTAAGGGCTCGGCGAGGACACGGGACGACACGGAGCAGAGGCCGGAAAAACCCTCCCACACGCGCGTGTCCTGCATAATAACAGGGTAGGAAGTCCTCGGAGTTGACACTTGGGGGCCGGGAGACCCTGGTCCACTTTCCTTCTCCATCTGTGTGACCTTGGGGTTTCTGCCAAGGCCACCTGAGCCTTTGTCATCTGTCATTTCGGGACATGAGGTCCTGCCCCACGCCCCAGAGTTGCAAACTCTGATACGGCTGCATACAGAAAACCAGTCGCTCGAGTCGGGAGACTCTGTGGAATAGGGTGAAGTTAACAAAAACCAGTGTTTAGGGCTCCTGGGTGGCTCAGTGGGTTAAGCGTCTGCCTTCGGCTCAGGTCGTGATCTCAGGATCCTGGTATGGAGCCCTGCATTGGGCTCCCTGCCTAGCGGGGAGTCTGCATCCCCCTCTCCCTCTGCCCCTCCTCCCTGCTCATGTGCACGCTCTCTCTCTCTCTCTCTCTCTCTCAAATGAATAAATAAAATCTCAAAAAAAAAAAAAAATTAAAGGCCGGTGTTTTCTCTGAAAAAAGCATCAACATTCCAAAGTCCAGGGCACTGTCATGTCTGCCTCCTGCCCGTGTCTTTGCAGACGGGAAGGCAGGTCGCAAATGGGGCTTCCCTCGAGTTCCACAGAAGGCTCGAAGGAGGGGAGACCTTGGTGTCGCTTCCAAATGGGAATGCGTTTTCAGAAACCAGTTTGACCGAATCTGCATATGCCAAACATTTGCTCTTTTAAACGTGTTTGCCAGCACCGTTTTCTAATTTGCAAATGTTGGTTCAACCTCTGTGTTGCCATAGGACTGTCTTCCTAAATTCCAGACTGGATCATGTCCCTTCCCCATACCCTAGCCCTACTCGGCCAGGACAGGAATGTCCAGGCTGGGCTCTCCACGCTCGCTCACACCTGCGTCCGTGCTTCTGTGTCCATCCCTGGCTTGGATGCTTCCATCCTGGTCCAGGTCTGCCTAAGCCAACACCTCCTCAGGGAAATTTCCCAAGTCCCCCCCCTCCACCCACCCCTCACAGTCTCTGAACAGTTGGTTCATTCTGCTGTGTGCACCCCCACATCACAGCTTGCCTCTGCTCTAGCTGACAGGACCCCACTCCTCTCCCTCCCCTAAAAGGACACGCTTAGAGCAGCCAACAACTTGGAAGCAACAACTTGGAGTCCTGCTCTCACGGACTGTGCACCCCGGGCGAGGCCCGCAGCCTCCCTGAGCTGTGTTATCTCCAGCTTCCAAAGAGCCGCGGCCCACAGGGGACTCAGGACAGCATGGAGCCCGCGAGGCTCAGAGCCCAGTGCTGACAAGTGTCTGCCCTTCCTGCTGCTAAGGGGGCTGGTACTATTGCTAAGTCACCTTTGAGGACCCCTTCCTGCCCATGGGTCCCCAGTGTGTGTCCCCAGAGCACACCAGGTCTGTGAACAAAGTCTTAAATGCATTCGGCAAAATGAAAAGGCCAAGAACAAGGCACGCTGAATGGTGAATTAGTTGAACTTCGTTAAATGAATTAATTAAAAATAGCTAATCTGGAGGGTGCCTGGGTGGCTCACGCTGTTAAGAGGATGACTTCAGCTCAGGTCAGGATCCCAGGGCCCTGGGATTGAGCCCCACATCCGGCTCCCTGCTCAGCAGGGACCCTGCTTCTCCCTCTCCCTCTCCCTTCTGCTGGTGCTCCCTCTCTCCCTCTTTCAAATAAATAAATAGAATCTTTAAAAAAAATTATTTTGAAAATTCTAATGCTAGGGTCTTCCTATTTTTCTTTCTCTTAAAGATTTTTTTTTTAAAGATTTTATTTATTTATTTGACAGAGAGAAATCACAAGTAGGCAGAGAGGCAGGCAGAGAGAGAGGAGGAAGCAGGCTCCCCGCTGAGCAGAGAGCCCGACGCGGGGCTCGAACCCAGGACCTGGGATCATGACCTGAGCTGAAGGCAGTGGCGTAACCCACTGAGCCACCCAGGCGCCCCAAGATTTTTTTTTTTTTTAAAGATCGCCTAATGCAGGGCTTCAGTGCACGGCCTCGAGATCAAGACTCCCATGCTCTGTCGACTGAGCCAGCCAGGCTCCCCAACCCCCAATCCCATTTTTCTAATTATTTATTATATCACGGTGGTAACACTAGGCAAGTCAAAGTTTCACAATCCTGTACAATTCCTTGATTCAACATACTTCCTCGCCTCTGTACATCAAAAGGCTCGCAAACACAACCTTAACATGAGCCGGTTTTGAGGCTCCCCCACCCCACGCACCCTCCATGAGCAATTGTCCCAAAGGTATCTGAGGACAGGCAGCTCACCCCACCACAGGGCCCCACCTGCCCAGCCACAGCTGCTCAGCCTGGAGGGCACCCCCCAACCCAAGCCAGGCCACTCTGCTTCCCTCTCAGGAACCCAGGACCCCAGCAGAGGGAGCAAGGCCCGCTGAGGCTGTCATGTGGGAGCGGGTCTCAGTTGTTTTTGTGCTCAGAGGAGCAGGAGGAGACGGCCAGTGGTGGGGGGAGGGTGGGGGCGGGCATTGCCAGGTGGTGAGACAAGAGCCCCCAGTGGACAGGAAGGCAGGCATCCTGGCCGCTACCGCAGAGTCTCCAGTGACCGTGCTCACTTTGGTTCTCATGAAATGCTGACTCCTTCTCAAAAATCTATTGTTTATAAAATTCATGTGTTGATTTTTCTGTCTCCGTACCTCTCTAAGTTCCATGAGGATAGAAACCCGGGAGGTCTTGCTGGCACAGGAGCTCAGTAAAGCTTCTAGATGGATGGGAGGCTCATTACCAGCTGGC
Organism: Enhydra lutris kenyoni; assembly: GCF_002288905.1. Taxonomy (NCBI): domain Eukaryota; kingdom Metazoa; phylum Chordata; class Mammalia; order Carnivora; family Mustelidae; genus Enhydra; species Enhydra lutris. The sequence continues at coordinate 25,483,543 of NW_019154104.1, read as the reverse complement.
CGGGGGCCTCTGAGGCTGGCCACCCTGCAACCCAACCATGTGCTCTGTGCCCGCTTAGAAATAACTCGGTGAGGGGCGCCTGGGTGGCTCAGTGGGTTAAAGCCTCTGCCTTCGGCTCAGGTCATGATCTCAGGGTTCTGGGATCGAGCCCCGCATTGGGCTCTCTGCTCAGCGGGGAGCCTGTTCCTCCTCTCTCTCTCTCTCTCTCTGCCTACTTGTGATCTCTATCTGTCAAATAAATAAAAATAAAAATATTAAAAAAAAAAAAAAGAAAGAACTCGGTGAAAATACCCTGATGATCCTCCATCTGGAGACTGAGTGCCACTGCCCTCCCCCCAAGGTGAGAGCTGCAAGACCTTGCTTCTAAGGAGCAGAGTATGCCAGAAGGGACACTGTGTGATTCGGGAGGCTGGGCCATGGAAGGAGGTACAGACAGACCCCCTAGGTCGCTCTTTCCCAGAACACGTGCATTGGAGCCTGTGCCATGACATAGGAAGTCGGGCTCATCTGGCCACAGCCAGGCAGGAAAGACCCCCCCAGACAGGCCACACAGAGATCAAGGAGCCTCTCCATGCCCCCAGGCTGTGTGGATCTTCCCAGCGCCCCCCCCAGGGGGGCGGGGGGCAGACATGTGAGTGAGGAAGCCTTCCAGATGATTCCAGTCCCAGCCCCAGTCTGAATGCAATCCCCCATGAGGCCTCCCACAAGAACCACCTACCTGAGCCCAGGCAGCCACTGGACTCATGAGCAAAATAAAGGGTGACCAGTGTTTGAAGCCACTATTTGAAAATATCTTACATGCAGCAAGAAATACTCTCTGAATCTTTAGCTTGCATGTTTGTAAAAGGGGAATAAGAGCAAATACTCTATTGTGCTATTGCTCAGATCCAATGCAGGGATACCCGGAAAGCCCTTATTTAGCACAATCTCCACCCAGAGGAAGCACCCAGTATATAAAAGCTGCGATTATCACTCGCCGTTATCACCCTGGCCATCGTCTATAAGAAAGAACGGGACTCAGAAAGACCAACGCAAAATGATGATTGCAAATCATCCAAGAATCACATGGTGAGTGAGATCGCCCACAGTCTGACCCTGAGAACTGCTTCAAATAAAAGTGCATGCCCCTGGCAGTGGCCGTCACCATCGCCACAATGTCCCTGAAGAAAGGTCACTCCAGTCTGTGAGGTGCTCGGTCCTTGACCAGAAAAACAAGAGGGACTGAGGTCAGGCGCTCCTAGAGTCTTCATCAGCAGCAGCCTGCCACCTGTCACAGCTCCGCTCCCCGTTTTCATCAAGAGTCAGTAAGGTGGGGACATCTACGAAATGGGCCGGCAGGCAGATTTCTTTTGTCCCCAGTTGCAGTAACGTGCGCGCCTCCCGAGATTACTCACCTAATGCAAGTACCTCCTGAGTTTGGGGGTAATAACCTGGGGAAGTGTGCAAACAATCCTGCCATGCTCGGAGGGATGGTGACAGACACAGTTTAGGGGCAGGAACTGTACTTCTAGATCTATCTACTAAAGCCTGAAAGGTTTTACTGTGTTGGGGGCAGCCAGCAAGACTGTCGTCGGCTTCACCCTCGCATCTGGAGGAACCCTCTTGACAAAGGCGAGAAGCAGCCAGAGAAGCCAGGGTTGGCAATGGACAAATCCCTTCCCACGCAGCACCCCTCGCGCAGCCACTGAGACACCGGGAGCAGCCTGTGCTGAGCCAGCTCTGTCCCCGGTGCTGGGGATCCAGGGAACATACAGCTTTGAGGAGACAAGAGGCATGGATGCGGAGGCCAAAGGGTGGTTTGTGCTATGCCATGGACGTCCACGGGGCTTGGAGAACCAATATGAAAGGCTTTCCTGGGACATTTGATGGGGCTTTTCATGATACCCAGAGCTCCGGAGATCTCAGCCTCATTTCTTTCTCTGCCCAGACCCTGAGAAGCATTCTAATTTGCTCCCTTATTCCCCTTTTCTTGCATTAAACATCCACACAAGCTTCCAGAAACCAAAGGAGCGAAGAAAGGGCTGGAGACGTAGGCAGGGTGCCCAGCCCCCTCCAATGCTGGTTGCCCAGGACCCTGGCTCCGGCGCTGGCTTCCAAGAGGACAGGCAGAGGAACGAGGAGGAAGCCATGTCCTCCGCGCCTGGTTGGCAGCAAGGCAGTATGAGTACAAACTGTCCACCGCCACATGGACGCCTGCCAACACTGGGCATTGGCCAGCCTCAAAGATCACTGACTCCGGAATGATTTGATGCCCTGCTCGGCGACAAGCCCACTGTACAACCTTGGACCAGTGGCCTCCCCTCTCTGGGCCTTGGTTTGCTGACCTATAAATGGGGCCAGTGTGAGGGTGGAGGAGCATTCCCTTGCTGGGCCCACATTCTGGGGCAGTGAGCTCTCCAGCCCATGGCAGCTCCTCTCCCTGCCTGGGATGCTTTGCCCTTGGCATGATCTGGCAGTCAGCCTGGACCGAGGAAAGGCTCTTGGCCAGGTCCCAACTACCCAGAAACAGTTAAGAATTTACCCACTGGCCTGTGGACCATGCTTTTCTTCCTTCTCTTCCTCCACCCTGTAACAATGAGAAGGTGGAGGTGGAAGACAGAGGTGGGATAAGCACCAGTGACCCCTGGAACCTTCTTCCTTGTGTCCCAGCTACCCTGTCCACTCTGCAGAGGTCAGTGCCTGACCAAGCACGGTGATCTCAAAGCAAACGGGCAAAGAGCAGTCCAGGCTTTGGCTCCTGACACTGACTCCATCTCCCACCCATTAAGCCCGCTGCTGGGGGGACGCTTGGGGAAGGTAGCCGGCGGATGCGTGCCCTGGATTCTCTCAGCTGTGGATGTAGGTCTGGGAGCATTATTTGAGGCCAGGAGCAGCCTGAACGTGCTTGCAGAGGCGCAGGGAGACCCACGGCTCGGTGAATCAGGCTGGGACACTGCCCGCTCCATTTCCTGTTGGCCGGAGTCCACCATGTCTGCGCAGCAAGTGCCTGAGCCAGCAGCTCCCTCCCCTTCCCTCCGAGCCCCCACAGGGTCGGCAGAGCTGGGGTCTGGGCAGCAGTGCCCGGAAGACCACTCAGGAACTGCAAGCAAGTGGAGCACAAGGGAAGAATGGTCTAGAGGTCACTCCCAGACTGTCCGCAGACAGTCACGCTTACATTCACACCGTGTGTCCCCGTGAGCGCCTTCTACATCTTCACTGTGATACAGAAGTTACGGAGGGAGCATGAGATAGGACCACCAGCTAGCTTTGTCAAACCCGCACCCTCACTCAAACACCTTCCATGGCTCCCCATCGCCTATAAGACATGGAACGCTCCTTCTGTTGGCATCCAAGACCCAATCCCATCAGGCCAAGACGGAAGCACCTGCTTCTGCGGCCTGACCCTACAGCCAGCCATATGCCCCCCTGTTCACCCATCCCAAGCGGTCCAGCCTCTGCACGTCTGCTCATACTGCAATGCCCTGGGATGCCCTGCCCCCCTCATCTCTGACTGACAAGTTGCGGCCCGTCTCTCAAGGCTGACGTCAGATGGCCTCACGTCCCGCATCCAAACCCACCTTTCCCACCTCTGCCTGCTCGCTCACAGCAACCACTGTAATGAGCTACGGGGGTTACGTAACACATTTCCCAAGGATCTCGGGAGTCTGTCGAAGACAAGGGACAACTCGTCTACTATCAGTAGAGGTTTGGTCAATGTTACCGTGACAGGGATCGGCAAGAACACCAGCGGTGACAGTGAAAATTCCTCCTTCTGTAAGATTCGAGGAGAAGCATCTGCAATGAGCAGCGCCAGGAAGAGTCTGAATGTTCTCGGTCTTTTCTGTGTTGATATACAGCGGGGCAGGCTGGCTTCACGGGGACCTGAACCAGGGCTCTGTATTAACCACTTATCCCACCTGCAAGACTCCTTATATCTTGCATAACTGCACCCAGTTACTCACTCAGCTGGCTGTGGAGGCAAATGCACAAGGTGGTCCCTCTCTCCCTCCTACTCACCGTGCAATCATTATTTCTGAGTGAGGTTTGCTGTGCTTAAACCCAGGAGGGCTGCTCCTGATAAAAAGGCCAGAGCTTCTCTTCCCTGATGGGAGAAGATAAGGGCCCGAGGAATAATGTCTGGGCCTCACTGCCCATCTGTAGGAAAGCCAGAGCAGGAGTCAGACAGGAAACCAGACAGACTCTGCTCCTCTAGAACCATCGTTTCTTCAGAACAGTGCCTGGACATAGCTGGGGGGTCTGGGAGCATTTGTGGAAGGCAGAGCAGGGAGGACAGCAGGACCACTAGGATTAATGGCAGCTGAGGAAATTGTGCAGCCCAAGGTCAGGAGAGATCTGGCCTATTTCTAGAAAGTTCTTCTGAAAGAGATTTCTAGATCCACTTTGATAACCCCGTCCAGGGATGAGTCACCCTAAACTACAGAGCCCGGTTAAAGGGCTTCACCTAAGACAACATGTATCTGGCGGAGGGCCCGGAAACTGAGCTCTGCCCCAGCCCACTTAAGCGTATTCCCCTGAATGGGGTTTCAGAAAGCACCGTTCACCGCCCTCGGGGCATCCAGCCTCGTCAGTCCCTGGCCCCCACAGGCCAGAGGGAACGCTGGGCGGCTGCGCGGTTTCAGGAATGGCACAGAAGCCAGTGTGGCTCGAAGGGCAGAAGCAAGGGGCGGGAGGCAGGAGAGAGACCCAGGACCAGTGCGTGCAGGGCCTGGCGCCTTCCCAAAGCCGCTGGCCACTGCTCTTGGGGAGACAGCAAGCCCCTGAGAGCTCTGAACAGAGGAGGGCGGTGAGACCCACTGGAAAGCAAACTGTAGAGGGCAGGAGGGAAGCCAGAAGAGTGGCTGGGAGAGAGGAGGGGGGCCTGGGTGGAGCCGATGAGAGTGGCCAGCCTGGTGGGGGGGTGCCTTATTCTGGGGATTCTGCAGCAGGAAGGGCCATTAGTGATCAACCAGCTGTGAGAACCCGTGGGTCTGGAATCTCGTCATGCCTGAGAGAGGAATTACAGGGCAGGTGTTAAAAATATACCTGGTTCCGATACAACAGGTCTGCAAAGGGGCTCAGGGCACCTGTATTTTAGTAAGCTCCCAGGCACGTTCATGGAAGTGGTCGCCCGGACCACACTGGGGATAAACCTTGCACGACCCAGTCCTTCACCTGACGGCCCAGGAAGCTTGGGGCGAGGACAGAGTGTGGCAGAGGCTTGCCCCAGGAACCCAGGTGAGACAGAGAGAATGCAGGCCTGAGGGATAGGCACCTAACTCCCCCCGAGGCTCTCCCCGCTGGGCTCCTTGCTCCGCTGCATCAGCCACGTCTCCCAGATTTTGAATGGACTTCTGAAGGGCAGGGCTAGGGGGCAGCATCCCAGGCCTCAGGGAGCAGGAGCAGGTCATGGACCCTCTGCCGCTGCCCGCTGTCTCCCAGCACAGCCCCCAGCCCAGCCGCACCGAGAGCTGGGGCTCAGCGTGTTTGTGATGGACCGCGGCCAGCACCCACGGGACGGCGGAGTGAGGGGGCGGCTCCCAGTGCTCAAGCAGAAGCGGGGGCAGGCACACCCGATGCCAGGAGGAGATGGCACCAGCCTGCGCCCATGGACGGAGCCGCCATCCCAGCCCACAGCCATGTCCTGGGGGAGGCCTGTGGACAAGCAGGGACACTGCCTCCTCTAGAGGGAATTTCGGGACCGACCCAGGCAACGTCAATACTGTCAGCCAAACGGACCGAGGACGGTCTCGACAGTCCCTTCTAGAAGCCGGGTGTACTGTTCCCCACCTGCTTTCTGGGGGGCGGATATGGGGTGCAGACTTCCATTTCTCTCGTTAGACTTCACATCGCAACGGCCAGGCTTACTTTTCTCGAAGTACTCGATAAAGCCCTCTCAGCAAGTTAGCTGTACGCATTCATAAATCATCTTCAGCTGCGCATTGTGCTCTCAAGCCACATTCATTTTATTAAAAAATAGAAGACTTGTCAATATTGATCATGACGCCGATACCGATTGCTGTTATCATCCGCTTCCTGAATTAAAAGGAATCGAGGATCCTTTGGGGGTCACGTCAAGGCCACTAGGAACTAGGACGGTTTACCCGTGGTGGAATGGAGCGGTGTGTTGGCCAGGATCTGGGACGACATGAGCAGGTAGAGGCTGAGACTCTGGGGTGACCAAGGTCGTGGACATTCCCTATTTGCTGGTCTGCTTCAGGATGCTGAGTGGGGCACACGTCGGCTCATCACAGATTATTAAGAACAGGAACCAACAAGGGCTATGTTGAGCCTCCCATGCACAGAGCCTCGCAAATTTGGAGACGCACCACCCTCTGCCCACCAGGAGAGCCTGTGAAGGGGGAGGTTTAGCCCCGCGTACAGCACCCCTCTTGTCCACGCTCATCGTAAGCCACACGCACAGACGGCACGAAAACTTCTAAAATCCTTTAGTGAATGTATGCCAGGACTCTTGGGGCTGTAAGCGGACATTAAATCATTTCTACAACCATGTCCTAAATACCGTTCATCATAACCACAGATCACAAACGTCGGTGCCCTCTTGCCTTACGCCCGATACCTCTGTACGGCCACTTTTGCATTTCCTGCCACTTAACAGCCATATGAACTATAAATCTGGCCCGGAGCTGCAAAGCCTGGGCATCTGTTCTCTCAAGGTTCGGGGGCAAAAGGTGCAGACTCAATGGGTCTCACGGGAGCCGTGCAATGTTCTCCTAATTCACCGAATCAAAAAATTGGGCCGGCCAGGAAGATGTTTTGTTTTCTCGCAGATGACAGATGAATCACAGTTGAGTTTTCCAACGCTTTCTGTCCGCTTTTTCTCGTTAATCACCTATCATGGAGCTTAAAGCTCTGGCAGATAAGCAGTTTAGGAATCTAAGCGAGGTAGAGGGAGGGTCTGGTTTGTTAAGACTTCGCTCGCAGGACACGGCAAGGCCAGCATCGGAGGCCACAGGATTTTAAGACGCCGGCAAGGAGAACCAGCCTGAGTGTCGTCACAAGAATGGAGGGACAGGAGCGCCTGGGTGGCTCAGTGGGTTAAGCCTCTGCCTTCGGCTCAGGTCATGATCCCAGGGTCCTGGGATCGAGCCCTCCATCGGGCTCTCTGCTTAGCAGGGAGCCTGCTTCCTCCTCTCTCTCTGCCTGTCTCTCTGCCTACTTCTGATCTCTGTCTGCCAAATAAATAAATAAAATCTTTAAAAAAAAAAAAAAAGAATGGAGGGACAGGTGACTTCGGGGACTCCCTTACTGGCTGTAAACTGTGTGTCTGGAATCTCCTGTTCTAGGTTTGGATGCTGCTTGTCCAGATCTGCAGGCTGATCGGCAAAGAACAGCAGGAGCTCAACGAAGGCACATGGACGCCAACGGCCCCTGGAAGAGCCCGTGGTGAAGGCATCTCTAGGCGGTAGCTTGAAATGTTCTTCAAAACCTGCATTTCCTCCAAGTCCTGGAAATTCTTTTTTTTTTTTTTTTTAAGATTTTATGTATTTATTTGAGAGAGAAAGAGAATGAGCCGGGGTGGGGGAGAGACAGACAGAGAGAGGGAGAAGCAGACTCCCCACTGAGCAGGGAGTCTGACTCGGGCTGGATCCCAGGACCCGGAGATATGGCCTGAGCGGAAGGCAGATGCTTCACCGACTGAGCCACCCAGGTGCCCCAGTCCTGGACATTCTTAAAAGCTGCAGCTAAACCTTGAGATTCTGGTCTATGTTCCTCCTCTTTCCTCCCAGCTCGTTGTTTAGGGAGGATTAACCCGTGCAGCATCTTGGAGGTGCAGGCATGCTCCTTTGGGAAGCTTCTGTTACATAACTTCAATTGTGAGGTCCTTCTCGGAGGTGTAGGCTGGCAACGCCTCCCGAAACGTCCCACGTGCCAGGGTGGGCTCACATCCCACAGAACACCAGGGTGACACGGGACCTGGAGAAGTTATTTTAGCCTCCCCGGAAGAACTACCAACACTAACCCTTTTGGGGGAAACTTTGGCGTATTTCTGAACACGTCCAGAATCTAATACATCTGACACAAGAGTTAAAAGAAATCCAATATCCTTACAAAAACCCCCAGCGAATTCAAAATTCTCAGGATAGTCAGATCAGCCCCACAGGTCACCCACATAGAATCCCCTGCCTGTTCTCTCGGTGCCACGGTGCTGTTGAGAAATTTGGGATGAAAGGACACAATCTGGTTGCCAGGCACATTGCAGGGATGGTGGCAATGAGGTGTGGCGCGGGTGACTTAATTCTAAATCCTCTGTGGTTCTGCCAATTTCCTAACTGCGCGGGTCTGAGCACCACGCTCCAGGGGACACTCTCTCGAGCCCCAGGCTCCTCATCTAGAATGGGCGGTTGGTGACGTCTCCTCTGCAGACAAGACAAAGTGTGTTTGAGGACTGCCGGTTCCCTTCCTCGCCGCTGTCCCCTCCGTATCTGCCGGGGACTGCGGCTCTGCTAGGGAGCCTGACCTCGGACACCAGCCTGCTTCAAGTGTTACAGGGAAGCCCGCACGGAGAACCCCGCAAAAACACCACTGCCAAACCTCCAAACTTCTCACCAGCTTTCAGCTTCGGCTGAGTTCTAGGCTCTAATTAAAGTACTTCCCATTTGCAAAACAATGGCAAAAAGTAATTACTTACTTCCCCTCCTTACCTTCCAAGAACAGCCTGAGACAGAGGCAGAGCCTCAGCTTCCCCAGGACCTCAAGTTACACACACAGAACGTCATGCTCTTCCTACCCCAGTGACCCAAATTACATACAGGCTCCTGCGGCTCCGGCCACACGGACCCTAGAGAGGGTCACGGCTCACTCCAGCCCTCTCCGATGCATGCCAATTCTCCACTGTGCAGGGATGCCAGCATAATCGCCTTTAGAATGAAAGCCCCATCATCACACGTTCAGGGGAGAGTCCCTGTTTAGGGTACTAAAGGGAATGTTTTATAACGACTGGTTCGCCTTACTGTTTATACAGATGTCTAATTGGAAATGTTATGTAACCTTACAATACGGAGCATCCTCGAGCTATTAATAACCAGCTGTATCCCCAGCCAAGGACTCCTGACACTTAGATTTGGAGAGATCACCTTTTCTAACACACACACACACACACACACACACACACACACAGACAAGTGCAGGCACACACACAGACACAGGAACACAGGTACACTCGCCGCAGGTACACCCACGGACGCCTAGAGAACAGGAATAACTTGTCCAAAGTCCCAGAGCCAAGGAACAACAGAGTCAGGGACAAATCCCACACTTCCTTACCTCTGGGGATGTTCCTTTTATTGACAAATCCATTAAGTACCTTCGCACATCCTTAATGTTACACAAAGTCCTGGCACCCCCTAGGTTCCCGGGATGCCGGGCATCTCAGCTCTAAGCAAGGCTTCATATCTTGGCTCCCGGTTCAGAGATAGAATGCCAACAAGGTAACACCTCATTGTTCTTTTGCCTTTGTGATACGAGCCCGTCCTGCCCTCCCAAAAGAAACTGAAGGCACCCCAAATGTATTTGTACACGAGGCCACTGTATGTACGGTACCCATGAGCCCAGCCTTAGAGATCTTCCAAAACGAGATGGGTTTAAGACAAACCCAAAACTGAAAAGGGAGGTTTTATTCTTGATTACACATTCTCATGCTCGGGGTGGGAGAGGCAAAAGAAGGGGAAAGAACTGAATAATTAAAAACTAGATTATCAGGCACGGAAGTAATGTTTTACCGTGTAATCTGGCTTTGGATATCAGTCGTATGATCTATGACATAAAAAGTGTCTTTTCATAATTGCCCTTTTCAATGAAAATTACCATTTTCAAAAAGTAATTCAACAAAGATTGTTTCTCTGCATTCGTTTTTACAGCAAACCGGGCAGGTTAGCCATGACAAGCTGAAGCACGGCACCCACGATGCGGGGAGATTAGATTAATATGCCCACATGGGATGCATCACTTGCTGTTTCCAGACCCTCCGAGCTTGTCAAAATGAAAGCTTCGCTCTGGTTTTGTGAATTTCAAGCAGTCACAAAACCCGCGGGGAGCTTAGTTTCTGGGAAAAAGGTGAGACATGCCCATTTCACTTGGGATTCAGTAACACTTTAAAAGGTTCATTAATCCTCATCTTAAAAGACCTATGACAACCCCATTAAGGGCCCATAGGTCAAGTTGATGGATTTAGCTGCAACAGGCAAAGAACAAGTCAGGGTCTAAACATTCCTGTGGCCAACTTTTTGTCATAGTCCCTCTGGGTCCCGGCTTGGGTGGGTTGTACCTGTCACTGATATAACCGGCAAACATGGTGGGGAGAGATTTCTAAAAACCACTTTATTTACAGGGTTAATTGTTTAAGCTGAGCAGTCTTTACCTATTCAACTATGATGGATTCTTTCCAGAAGGGACAGGCAGGCTCACTAGCTTGCCAATTTCTAGCCAGCTAGACCTCTAATTGATGCACTGTATTTGATCAGTTCCTAGGGGCCAATGTCATTTCCCCCAATGAAAAGCCTAACCCCATAATCCCAGTCTGGCACCTTGGGACAATTTACAGCCACCATGCTTTAGACCAATAAATAATCCATCCACCAGGGCACTGCTCAGCCTCACCCTCCTTGGGGTGGAAGCTAAATCTTGCAGTCCCCCCCTTCAACCATGGCTTCTTCTTGGAAATCAACAGCATATTCAGGGCAGAGCTGTTAGTCCAAATGCATGTGTCTGATGAACTCACGCACCCCGGCTCAGGCCAGCAACCCACTCTCCTCCCGATCCCAGGATTATTTAGTTGGAAAGGAACCAAGAGGTCATCCAGTCTGGCTCCGGGAGTCAGGAAACTGAGGCCCTTCCTGCTAAGGGCTCTCCCTGCACCAATACCAACACTAGACATGTCGTGGAGACAACTGCCAAGCCCAGCACTTGGACACTCGATCAAGTAAACGAGACACTCAGACCAGTTTGCTTGAAATGCTGCAAGCTGGAGAAATGGGCACCAGCAGAAGGCCCCATGTCTACATCAAGCCCCTCCCCCTTTCTTCTGGGCTAGCAAGTGTGCAGTGGGCCGACAGGGACCGTTGGGCAAGTATGAACCAAGATGATGTTTCCGACAGGGTCGGTTCCTAAATGGGGGCCCTCTGGGCTCAGTCCCCCTGTGCTTGCGAAGTAACCATCTCTAAGATTTACACAACCAGGGGCAGGTGGCCTGGATTAGCCCTCACCCCACGGAAAGGTTTAGGACATGGATTCTGGGGCTAAGCACATGCCAGCAGACAGAGCCTAGGAGGGGCTGGGAAGAGGACCCCAACTCTGCCCTTTGCATCCCTGAAGAGGCCTGAGAGAAACAGGATGGCAGGAAAGGGAGCACCCAGGGGACCATGTTAACCTCCCCCCTTAACTAAGAGAAGTAATCTTGTGCTTACAATTCACATGAGGGCTTAGCAGACATGGTAGGGAGGAAGGACAAGAAGAATACATGCTATGGGCAATTTATTTCCCCCTAGCAGATCCTCCCCGGCACAGGTGCTTGCACACACATGCAATGATTCCAGGAGGCAGTTCATAGAATTGGGACAAGCGTGTTTGTTACAAAGGGGTCAGCTTGGCAGAAAGAAGACCCTGGTTTCCGATCCTGGTCTCTCGCACTCTGGCCTTGTGACCTTGATTAAGTCATTCAACCTCTCTGGGCCTCAGTTTCCAAATCTGAGCCATGTTAGAAGGGGGACCTACTTCCCTGGGTGTTTTCAGGCACGCTACCCAGCACAGCTTGGACACCCATTACGTAGTCACTATATATGAGTCGTCTCCTTGCACAAATGAGTCTCCCCCACCCCACAGACCAGTCTGAGCCAAGATGCATATATCCTTATCTGGCCCAAACAGGTCTCCCGCCTGCGTGTCAAGCCCGCATCTGCCTCCCCGATGGCAGTGGCAGAGGAAAGCCCCGGGTCTCGAAGGCGCCCGGGAGGTTTAGCCTCCCAGGCAGGGTTTGGGGATACAGGAAATGGAAGGGTTCAATCGGGAGCCTCGCAGGCTTCCAGGCTCTCGGTGGGGGCCGAGCAGGGGGCTCGGAGGAGGCCTCCTGGCCAGGCGAAGGGGCTTTGTTCCCGAGGCGGAGGGCCTGGCTTACCCAGCAGCGCATCCGGAGGCGGGCGGGGGGCGCGCGGGGCACGCAGCAGAGCCACAGCCCGGCCGGGGCCCGGGCGCCGGAGCCGAAGGAAGGCGAAGAGGAGAAGGAGAAGGTGGTGATGGAGGAGGCTGCCGCGGGCTCCTGCCTCATTCTCCCGGGCAGCGCCGACCCGCTGGCCCTCGCCGGCTGGAGCTGGCCGCCGGGCGCCGGACCCCGTGCGCGCCGCTCATGTCCCCGTCCACCGCTGGCGAGGTGTGCGCGCAGCCGGGTCGTCTCCGGGCGGCGCCCCGGGGCTCCTCATGCCCCGCGCAGGGGCTCGGCAGGAGGACCTCGGGGAGGCAGCGCGGAGGGAAAGAGAGAAAGAGAACGTGAGAGCGCGCAGAGCTGCACCCCGCGGGGGCCGGGGGCGGCGGGCTCCCGGCAGGACCGCGCCGCCCCACCTACCGCGCCGCCGAGCCCCGCGCTGCGCGCCAGGCGGGGCGCCGAGCCCCAGAAACTTTAGCACATGGCCGGTCGGCGGCCGCGGTCGCGGGAGGTGCCGGGCTCCGCGCGCGTCCCCTACTCCCTGCCCCAGTCCCGCGAGCCCAGCTTACCGGCGGCGAGGGCGACCACGGCGGCGGGGCGCCCACCCGGCTGCGCGCAGAGCGGTGCGCACCGGCTGGTGGGGAGGAGGAGGGGGCCGGCGGGGTCGGGGTCCCTGCGAGGGAGGGGCACCTGGGCGGTGGCGATCCGAGCGGGTTAAGACATCCTGGGAGGGGGCCGCGTGCGGGTCGGGGTCTGCAGCCCCGCCAGGGGAGGGTCCGTGCGCCCCCGCCCGCGCCCCGCGGCGCGACTGCTGACAGCGCGCGCGGGCTTCCCTGGGCCGCGGGTCTGCGGAGCCAGTCCCGTTACCTAGCGACTCGCTCCGGGGAGCCCACGCTGACGCGCGCTACTAACCGGGCTGCGGCAACCGAGGGGAAGGGAGGGGAGGGGGAGCGGCGGGAGGGAGGGAGGGAGGGGGAGGGCGGGCGGCTGGGGCCGGAGCTCCTCCCTCCGCCTCCCCCTCAGCGCTGGGGAGGGGGCCCGGGGGAAAGACTTGGCCTTAGCCCAGCCGGGGAGGATTGGGAGGCTGCGGGAGCGGATAGGGGAGGCGCAGAGATGCTGCTCCCTCACTGGGGACGCAGCAGCAGGTGGCGGCGTGGCCGGTTGAGGCCCGGCGCCCACAGGCGCGTGGAGACGGGTCCGGCCCGGGCGGGAGCGCGGCGAGTGTGGTTGTGGACGCGTGGGTGTGTGTGACACCCTCCCACCCACGTGGCATACATGGGGACCTGAGGACGCGAGTGAAGGAGGAGCCTCCTCCTTCCCTGGTTTCCCTCCCTCCCTCCTTCCTAGACATTCTGCTCCAGCGACGACTGTCTCTTCGTCATGGAAGTGCAGGTCCCTCAGCTCCCTGCTCCGAGCTCCTCCTACTTTCTGAAAACAGGAGGTTGGGGCAACTGCCTTGTCCTGATCAAACCACCACCACCTTCCCTCCCCAGCCCCTGGCGATGCCTCCCACCCCAACTCCCGCGTCCCCCAGCTTGCCCAGGGGACCCTATAACGTGCCTTAGGGTGCCTTCCTGTTTCTGCGTTTGGGGCCTTGCAGCCTGGGGTTCACATTTGGGCCTTTTCAACTGTCTGTAGTATGTCAGATGCTCCTTTAGTTACTTCACATCTTCAGTAACCGGAGAGCTTGTCAGGGACACACAAATCAAAACCGTAATGAGATAACACCTCACGCAGGTCAGAATGGCTGAAGTCAGCAAGTCAGGAAAGGACAGGTGTCCGTCAGGATGCGGAGAAAGGGGAACCTCCCTACACTGTGGGTGGGAATGTGAGCTGGTGTGGCCACTCTGGAAAACAGTATGGAGGGTCCTCAAAACGTTGAGATTAGAGCTGCACTAGGACCCAGCCATTGCATTACTGGGTATTCAGGCCAAAGACACCAATGCGGGAATCCGAAGGGGCATGTGCACCCCAGTGTTTGTAGCCACAATGACCACAATGGCCAAACTATGGAAAGAGCCCAGATGTCCATTGACATTGACAGATGAATGGATAAAGAAGAAGTGGTGGATATATACCATGGACTATTACTCAGCCACCAGCAAATGAAATCTTGCCATTTACAATGACGTGGATGGAACTAGAGGGTGTTACACTAAGCGAGATAACTTGATCAGAGAAAGACAACTATCATACGATTTCATTCATATGTGGAATTTAAGAAACAAAACAGGGGCATAGAGGAAGGGAGGGAAAAATAAAACAAGACGAAATAAGAGAGGGAGATAAACTGTAAGAGACTCTAAATCATAGGAAACAAACTGAGGCGGCACCTGGGTGGCTCAGGGGTTAAGCCTCTGCCTTCGGCTCTCAACAGACGATAGCTGTCGTTGTAATTAGGCCCTCCATTTTGTTTTGAAGTGATAAGCTCTATCTTATAAGTTTTGCCAAGTGATACTTTGGGTGGCATAGACCAAAGCCACTCTATCTGTTGCAGGGACTCTGTGGGCTCATAGAGGAGGTGGCATCTGAATGGGGTCTCCAGACGTGAGTAAGTGTTAGGTGGTGGAGAGCAGGAACGAGCTGGTCCAGCATGTAAATGGGAGAAGCACAGAGTTGCGAACAGCAGCCTGCTTGGGCTGGAGCTGAGAGAGACCCAAGACAGGAAAGCAGAAGACAGGACCGGCCTCTGTTAGTGCCGGTCCCCTCCCCGGAGGTGCAGGCAAGGCCATCTACTGGGGTGGTCTCTTCGGTGGCAAGTTGGGACAGACAGCAGGCTAGGAGCTAGAGGACAGTGCCCAGCCTGCAGGCGGCCAGATGACTGGCTGTGCCTGATCTCCGGTCTCAGGGACAAGAGAGTCATAATACCTGCCAACCTCAGCACTTGGCAAGGCCATCGCGAGGGACATAGTCCACCACAAGGCTCACCATGTGTGAGACAGGACTTGGTCACCTGGACTAGGTATCTTGTACATGTGGGAGGCCTGACTAGTTCACCAGCACTCAGGTTTTTCCCCACACCTTATTCATTCCTCTGGGCACTCATTCATCTGATAAATGTGTATTGAGCACTTACTTACTACCCAACCCACCTCTTGCCTCCAGGCGTTCAGCCCTGAACTTGCCGCGGCCCGCTCTCACATCACTCACAGTCTCATGGGGAGAGACAGCAGTCAGTGGGGTGTGTGGCAGGACCCGTGGTCAGTGCTATGGCACCTGTGGGCTGCGTGGTGGTAAGAGGGGCCCTTCCCCAGATTTCAGAGGTTGGGGAGGACTTCCTGGTAGAGATTTTCCAAGATGAGTGGGAGTCAGCCCAGTGGAAGGCAATGGGTAGGGGAATGTTCCACGTGAGCTCCACAGGAACTGTGGGGGCATCCCAAATACTGAAACGTACGGCCCACTGAGGAAAGTCAAACCTCACTGTAACTCGTGGGGAGCAACCATGTGTAGTCCAGCCCAGTAAGCATTTGATGTGGGGGTGGGGGAAGTGGAGTCTGGGAGGGAGGGAGGAAGGAACTCCTCTGAAATCGTTTGGGAAAAGCCAGAAGCATATCTCCTCTTTAAAAATGGGTATTGGGGCAGGTGGGCGGCTCAGTCAGTTAGGTGTCTGACTTCAGGTCGTGATCTCAGGGACGCGGGACTCAATCCCTCTGCTCGTGCCTCTGCTCGTGCCTCTGCCCCTCCCCTGCTCATGCTCTCTCTCTCTTTCTCAAGTAAATACATAAAGTCTTTAAAAATAAAATAAAATAAAATAAAATAAAATAAAATAAAATAAAATAAAGAATGGGTATCTCTGCTTGTTAATGACTTCCCAGTTATTCACAGCACTCTGTGGTTTTCCAGAGCCTTCCACAACCTGTTTCAATGGCCCTCGTCACATACAAGGGAGTTTGGTCAAGATGGGCCCTCAGCTTCAATGCTGATACCTGGCAGACCCCATAACTTGAACCTGGGCCTTCCTCCTGGGTGGTCTGGTCCTGAGAATCCCTAATAATTTTACCTGACTCCCAACAGTTCACCAAGCATGCCTGCCTCCCGCGGTCCACGTCCCGACTGTGTTAGCGTCTCCAGCCTCAAAGGAAGAAAACGCCAGCCCCCTGGTCAGCAAGGGGGCTGATCAGAATCATCTGCATTCTGTGAACAGGGCAGCCTGGGGGAGAGACAGGGCCTGTGTGTGTGTGTTGGGGTGGGGGGGGCGGATAACACAAAGGACAGGTAAAATGAAACCAAGAGGTCTCTAGCATCATTTCTGTGTAGATAGGAGGCTTTGGAGTCTGAACTCTTCCTTTGCAACACCCATATTAGAGTGGTTATAAAAATGAGATCATCGAAGCCACCCTACTTAGAAGGAGGGAGACACTTGCTCAGGACCCCTGAGGACAGACAACTGGAGACAAGGAAAGAGATAACTTGTGATGAAGGTGTCACCAACATCCAAAAGCTGAAGGAATTCCTTATTGGAGTTGGTTTTGTCCACTCTTAGGTGTGGCCCCACAAGGTTGATCTAGACCACCAGGGAGCATGGCACTTAGAAGAGCAACGATCCGTGAAATCTGCCCGCTGATTACTTCTGTCAGCCAGGTTCTGCTGGACTGTCGCCTGCCCGTTCCTTCGTGTCTTGCCCACAGTGCTCTCACGCCAGAAGAGCAGAGTCGACTATTTACTGCAGAGACCGAATGGCCTACTAAGCCTAATGGATTTAGTGCAGAACGGTTTGCCAACCCCTGAATTAGAGCAACCCCAGTCCCCCAGGGGCTGCCTCATTAGGTGGTGAGCTCCCCATCTCTTGCAGTCTTTAAGCAAAAGCTGAGACCTGTTAAGCGGTGACGTTGCAAAGTGCCCACGTGACCTTTAAAGTCCCTTTGAAAGGGTAAGAGTCCAGTTATGGTAAGACAGTAAGAGATGCTTAATGACTCAAATGACTCAGTTACTCATTCAAACTTCTTTGTTGCCCGCCAATCCGAAAAGTCGCAACCATGGATAAGCCATCCCGCTTCTGAGCAGCCTCAGTAGGGCCACACGGGGGTAAGGTCTCCATCACCAGACTGAAGCCTGTCAAAGAGAGTGATAGCTTCCTCAGCCTGTTTCAAGGGTGAACGTGTGCGGAAAACCTTTTTACACCCAAGCCTCTCCCACTGGGAGAGATGCACTCACGTGCCAATTCATTGATGAATCACTGCGACGATCGTTTCCGGGCCACCAGCATGCCACGAGGCTCACACATTACCGTGTTACACGAATGGGTTAGCTGCGGTATAAGCTAACTTAGCTGCATTCGCCTTCTGTCGGGGTCTCTGGGGATGTCATTCAGCAAACTCAGCGCCAGACCTTGAAGAGCTGGTGGCTGAGGCCCCAGCTAGCTCGGCCAGAGTGAGAAGAATCTGTCACATCCCAAAGGCAGCGAGAGACTTAACTCAGCCAGGTGCATTTATCCAGCAGGACAACATTGCTGCTCAGTGCTGTTAACAGAAATGTGCTTTCTTTCCAAGCAGCATTGCAAAGAAAAGCAAAACGGTCTCTTCCCAGAAAAATGAAAGTTGGTGGCCATTTCTCCATCTTTTTTTCTCAGCAGACTGGATGCAAACAGGTTCTGTGTCCCCACCCTTGACTGTCTTGCAAACACAAGGGTGGAAGCAAAGGGAAATGGTCCCATGCAGTAATCCACAGCCTGCGAGCAGAAGCAAAGATTTTCCAGCCCGAAAAGGAGAGCATCCCCTAATGAACAGCACCAGCAAGGCCAAATTGATTCAATACTCTTCTGAGCGCCTGAATGGAGGACCGTGTCCCCAATCCTAAGTGGCCGGGTCCAGCTCACGCCACAGGGAATTCCAGGTACTGCTTTCCCTGAAGCCATCATTGCTTGGAGCTTTTCTTCCTTTCCCCTATCAGAGTATGATGACAGCAGTGATAAGCCCATTTCACATTTTTACATTTCCTATTTTTCTTGTCGCTGCTTTTGTCTCCAAGTGACAGATAATCAAGGTATTTGGTCGCAGGTTGCCCTTGGCAGGATCCCCCTGCTGACAGCCTTACTCCTGAGAGCCTTACTCCTGAGAAGCAGTCGAATGTTATTCAGACCCTGACGCATCCGTCCTCAGCCACTTAATCATGCTCAAACCTTTTTTCAACCAAAGTTATGCTAGCTCTCCAGCTAGGGGAAATCTTGGTGATGCTCTGTGTTTATGCAGCATTTAAGAAGATCACGCAGAATGCCAGGGACTTCCACCTGGAGGTAAACAAGGCAGCATCCTGCAAAATGTTCTAAATGTTCCATGCCTTCAGGGGGATCCCCAAAGCCCATTATTCCATGGTTTTCCAGTCCCATTTGTGGTGTGCGATACGGATCCTCTAATGTCTGTGCTTATACCTCTGGTCTCAGGCTCTCATCCAGACCACAGAGCGCCTAACCCTTCTCTGGGCTTTATTTTTGCCATCTCTCTCAGCCATAGCTTGAATGGTGTTGAATTCTTAAATGAGAGTTAATTGCTGTGTGTGTGTCTCTCTGTGTGTGTGTGTGTGTGTGTATTTTAACAACTTACAATGCAAGGGGGCAAGGGAATACTAGCCTGGTCCCCAGTTAATTACAAATGGAATGATTCTTAGATATTTTATTGATAATTACCTGGTGTCAGCATGCTTGGTTTCAGCTCCCAAGGTAAAACTTGGCAAGTATTATTAAATTAATCACTCAGTGTACATCCAAGTACACATGACCTTATTCCAAGGATTAATATTAATGTAGTAATTCAGTTCTGCCGAGATCTTCCCATAAAACCGACATTTCCCTGAAATTACTAAAAATGCGAAGGTTTTTGAAGTCAATCGTCCTGCCTTAGTCTCAACTATCCATAATGTTAATTGCTTGAAAAACTTGACAGATATGCTCCAATGATAACGAATCCATGGTAATTAAGAAATAATGTGCAGAAGAACTGATCTATGAACAGAGACGGTCTCTCGAACCTGCCCCCCACCACACACAGTCAGTTAACCGTGTCATCTGCCAACGCTAAACAGACTGTCACACCGTCACCTCAGTCGCGAGTCAGGAATGAGGCTCTTGGCTGCAAAGAAGACAAAAGCTTCCGCACCTTGTCTTTCCGATCAGGGTCCTTGTTAAGACTCTCATTTGATCCAACAAATCAGCCAGAGCCTGATTTGTCCTGTGAGGCTCTGCGGAGAACCAAGCCCAGTTTGAGGAAGCTGGTTACCTTGCCCTTGATTCCTCCAAACGAATAAATGAACAAAGAGGGAGGGGCTTTGGGTTGCTTATGAAAAGGTACCATGGATGTGGAATTGCTGGGGGGCAGAATTCTATTACTAAGCCACCCAGGAAAGTTCCCAAAGATGTTTCATTGAGTTAAGAAAACTTTAAATAGGGATCTCTAGATATACAAGTCTCTGAGATGATGCCTTCTTTATAGTCATTGTCGTGGCCATCCCTGCGAGCACGATTGGACCTGGCTCTGCTCCAGACGCTTTCACGTGCTTTATTCCCACCTAAAATTCACAGAAACACTGCAAGTCCCTATTATTATCCCCATTTTACAGATGAAGGAGCAGCATTCCCCCAAAAGCCCAAGGCTCTTTTTAAGCTCCAAAAATCTAAACTTGGTTGATGAATATTTCAAACTGTTAGAAGTCATTAACTTAAAAGTGACCGTAAAATATATTTCTATCGGACCAGGCAGAGGCTATAACTGAGAAAATGCAATGCGTTCTGCCACATCAGTGAGCATAAATACAGAACTTTCAAGAACGAATTTCTCCCTTTTCAGAGTAGCAAGAGGCTCAGAGGCTGACTTACCTTGCTGCCTTCCAAACAGCTGTTATTTTAAACTACTGTTATTTTCAAACTCCGACCCACTCCACACACTTAGTCACTGTCCATACTTTGGAACAAAGGAAGAAAAGTTCTTCCCCCCTCCTGTTTGTTTTCTCTAAACCATTAAGTTCTAAGTATCAGCAACCTTGTTAAAACATTGTAATCCATTAGGTTTTTAAGAGATCATGGAATATACAAGTGCAGGGGGGTACCTCTCAGTTAGCTTCCCGTCTTCTCAGGTCCTCTCAAGGGTTGCTCTAGCTGCGGTTCCTAGCAGCTCTTAGGTGATCAGAGCAACCCTGCTGCTTGCTTGGGTAGGACAGAAAAGGTAGGTGGAAGTGTAGTCAGTGCAAAGGATTATGAGTTCCCCATTCCCCAGTCACGTTGTTGCCACCTTAGAAGTGAGTGGCAACCTCTGCGTGTGTGAGTGTGGGTGTGTTTACTCAAATGGGTGGAGAAGTTATAAGAGAAGAGAGATGTACATGGTCACACAGAAAGCAGCAGGCGGTGATGGGTCTTTCGTGATGACTTTGAGATAATATTCCTCCCTGGGGAAGGCAGCACAACAGAAAAGATAAAGCACTAATACAGCAAAATCTGTCCTACGGAGTTAAAAATTTGTTGGATCAGCCAAGCTTTCCCGGCAAAGCAGTACAGAATATGTTTACCCTCTTAATTTTAAGTATTACAACTAGAGAGTAACTAATAGCCAAAGGTTATAGTCTGCAGTGGGGGTTAAGTATGATGGAGGAGTGATAAAGAAAATGCAAACTTATGTTTTTTACAGCAACTTGGGAAAGGCTGCCTCGAAAAATTAGCGTCATGTTGCCCTTCTCCCCCCACCACCCCCGATACAAGATAAACTAATAAGTATTATAAATCCAACCATAGTCCTGGACCGGGAATTTCTCTGGTGCATTGTTTTTGAGAAGCATGTACAGTCAAGGCCAACCCAAGGAGCCAAGGGGTTTACGGCATCTAGAGAATGCCTTTTTTTTTTTTTTTTGTCTTTTTATTTTATTTTATTTACTTATTTTCTTTGCCCTCATTCTGGAGATAAATTTCTGAGAGCAGCTCATAAAGACATGCATATTAATTCTTCTGCCATATGACAAATATGCACAGCTTGGAAAAGTTTGTTGGGGGTTATTTCTCCTTTTTGTATGGTTGATGGTGCTGCCAGCGGTAGTGGTTACCATCTACTGAACACCTACCATGAGCCTTGTAGAATCCTGGCACTCCACATCTTACTTTATTCAGTCCTTCTACCAAGCCTGAGTGAAAGGTGGTTCATGCATTACCCACTCTCACAGAGAAGAAAGCCAAGGGTCAGAGATGTCAAGAGAATACCTCAAGCCTCCAGTTATCTACTGCTTCATAGCAAATTACCATATCACTCAAGGACTAAAAAGAGAACACGTTTATTATTTGACAGTTGGTGTGACTTGGAAGTATGGGCATGGTCTAGCTGGACCCTCCGCTTCATAGTGTCTTACAAAGCTGTAATCAATGTATCAGCCAGGGCTGGGGGCTCATCTGAAGACTCAGGTGGGGACAGTATCTGCACCAGGCTTTTCTGCCCATTGTTGTTGGCAGAGTTTAGTTCCTTGTGCGAAGATGGATTGAGAAGCTCACTTCCTAGCTGCCTATCAGTTTACCCCATGGACCTCTCCAGCATTGCAACTTGCTTCAACATATACAGGTGAAGAAAGCATTAGAGAGAGATGACCAGAAAGATGGAAACCACAATGTTAGGTGACCTAATCAGAGAAGTGACACCCTGTTACCTTTGCTGTATTCTGCTGGTTAAAAGAAAGTCAGAGGTCCTGCCCACACTCACTCAAGAAGAGGGAATTATTCTA
This sequence comes from Enhydra lutris kenyoni, assembly GCF_002288905.1. Classification (NCBI taxonomy): domain Eukaryota; kingdom Metazoa; phylum Chordata; class Mammalia; order Carnivora; family Mustelidae; genus Enhydra; species Enhydra lutris. Next base: position 25,461,723 of record NW_019154104.1, on the reverse strand, counting down.
GGGTGTGAATACCAGGGGGCTGGGTTACCAGGGGCATCATTGAGTTTGCCCATCACGCCAACCATCCAATTATAGTTGCCACTAAAGTGGCACCCAATCTCCAAGTTTTTTCTTACGTCCCTTTCCTCTCCTCACCAGATCTTTCTTGGCCTTGGATGTTCTGCTGCAGCCACACCTTCCTCCAAGAAACCCTCTCTGGGAGCTACACCCTTCCATTTCCTTTCTCCCCCCAGTGAATTCCTCTAGCATTGATAATAGCAAACATAGTATTCTGGAGCATACCATTTTTCTGTGTTAGCTGTTTGGTGGACCCTTAAGACACACTTTCAAGGGGTACGTGGCCTTAAAATTGTGAACCACGCAATCCAGGGTTCTGCAGACATTCCTCAGGGCTAATGTTTTGGAGAGACATGGAGGGAAGAATTCTACACCCAAAGCCCCCTTCCACATAGCTGAATAGCCACTGTCTTCTACTTTATGTTAGATTTCATTGAAAGAAAGATTCCATGATGAATAGATATTTGGAAGCCATTTATCAGAGAAGTTGTGTTACAAATGATAGTTTAATTCCCCAGATAGCCAACCCCTTGTAATATTGTTTCTTTGGGAAAATATATTTAAAAATCCAAATCTGTGGGGCAGGTGGGTGGCTTAGGTGGTTAAGCAACTGACTCTCGATTTCAGCTCAGGTCATGATCTCAAGATCATGAGACTGAGCCTGGTGTCAGGCTCCTCACTGGGAGTCTGCTTGGGATTCTCACTCCCTCTCTCTCTGTTCCCCTTACTCTCTCTCAAAAAAAAAAAAAAAAATCCAAATTTGACCCTCTGTAAAGAGGAAAAGCCTCAAGAGTTGCTAAGATGAAGCCCAGAAAAGGCAAAGTAATTTATTATTTTCATCTACCTAAGAGAAAGCACTTCTCTCTGTGCTTTCTAGGACCTGCCTAAAGATGTCCTTCTCTCCATTACCGCTGCACTAGCTTTAGGTGAGACATTCAGACTCTCTCACCTGGGTGCCTGCAGCAGGCTCCTACCTGACCTCCCTGCCTCCAATCCATCCTCCACCCTGCAGCCCAAGTGACCCTCTAAACTATGACAACCATACCATTCCCCTACTGAAACCTCTTCAACAACATCCTTCAAGACAATGGCAAAATCCCTTAATTGGCTCATGAGGCCTGTCCTGAATAGCTGTCATTCATGTACATCTAATATCTTTTGAAAAACCTGACTACTCTTCGATAGTTCCCACACTTGATGCCCGCATTCCCACGGCTGAGTGAAAAATAACATTAACAGTCACATTGCCACGAGGCATGTGACTTGGGTTCTTCCAACCAGATCCCTCCTGGGAGAATTGGATATGGAAGTGTTCTATGAGGCAGCAAGACCAATCATAACGCAGGAGATGGTTTTTGTCAGGAGCAACAGTGGGGGAATCTGGAGCAGTATCCTGCCCAGGATGATTGGTGCCGAGTGGTAGGTGCTCTGGTATATTTAGTATTAGTCATGGCTGCATAGTTGCTGACAGCATGGTGTCTTAACCCTGTGGGTTTAACTAATGGAGTGGAGTCTATGATTTGTCAATAAGAATCCTGACCAATACAAGGTAATTATGTCCCAATGCTGACAAATTTCTTCAGCTTCTGTCTTGGTATTTTTCTCACACCCTGTATGCTATGATGTGACTGCATTAAAAAATATTTGGAGTTCACCAAATACTTCATTTTTTCTCTAGTTCCTGGGCTTTTCCACATCCCATTCCTTGTGCCTTAGACATTCTTACTTATTCTTTAATTACTTGCATTACTCCTAATCAGTTTTTAGGTTCTTTTGTAGGTATCACTTTCCCTGGAAATTCTTTCCTGACTCACAAAGTCTGTGTTAAGTGTCCCTCTTTGACCTGTACCTCCTATACTGCAGCACACAAATTATTGCAAGGTCATAGGCTATTAACTCATCTACATAGGCTATCAACTCATCTAGATTATGGGCAAAGAATGTATTTACACCGTTCACCCTTGCCATGGATAGCTACCATTCTGCCTATGCATAATTGCACTTCCTCTTATGGTGGAATATATCTATTTAATTCAGTTAGTAAAAATGCAGCTACTATCTTTTTGCTGATGCCAACCTCCTTGGCCACAGTGATCAGTAAGATGGACACTTCACACAAGCTGGGCCAATCAGAGCTCTTCCTTGGGATTTTTTAACATGAAAGGAGAATATGTGATCTTCAGATCCACCCAGGTTCCACAGTTTGAGAGGTGGGTCTGGGGATCTTAAGGGCCATGCTTCTTGTATTAGTCTATTGCACAACAAAATTCTAACCTAGTGACTTAAAACAACACACATTTATTATCTCACAGTTCCTGTGGTCATGAATCTGGGCAGGATCTTACCTGAAGGCTAGAACTGAGGTGTCACCTGGTGCTCCACTCTCATCTCAAGGTTCAAATGGGAAGGATCCCCTTCCACATTTACATGGTTGTTGGCAGAACTCAGATCCTTGTAGCCTGTAGGACTGAGGGTCTTAGTTTGTTGGCCATTGTTGGACAGAGACCACCTTTATTTTCTACCTGGTTACTGGCTTAAGGTTGCCTTCAGTTCCTTGTCACATAAGCCTCCCCATCATGTCCGTTGGTGTCATCCAATACAGCAAGGGAAAATGCGCTAATGAGAAAGATGCTACAGTCTTATGTAACATAACCACAGAAGAGACATCTCATTAACTTTGCCATATTCTGCTGGTTAGAAGCAAGTCACAGATCATGCCCACACTCAAGGGGAAGTGGGGAGTTTACACAAGGTTATGAATTTTAGGGAGCTGAGATAACTGAGGGTCACCTTAGACTCTGTCTGCCACACACATTCTGAATAGAATAATTCATTTTGGAATAAAGAAAAAAGAATAAAGAAAGAAGAACTGAGTGTCACAGATCCTCATTCTAATTGTTCCTTAGTCCCAGCTAATAATGCCCCATCATTATCCATTCTTCACAGAAGCCTGCGTCTTTTATCTCTGTATCAATCAAAAAGGTTCTAAATTATATACCATTGTATACTTAGTGCCTAACATAGTACCTGGAGTATAAGAAATGACCCTTAATAACATTTTATTCAATCATCAAGAGCCCTGCAGCTTGTTCAAATATGTTGGCGATTTTTGGCAAAATGTTTGACGTCACCAGATCCTAGAATATTGGTGCTTAGGTTCCTCTCACTCAACCTGCTCATCTTACATTGGAAGAAATCAAGGTTGAGACAGAACAAGGGAATAATCTGTCTCTTATCACTCAATTAGTCATACAGTTTAGAATGAGAACAGGGTTTCTGAATCCTGACTCTGATTTTAGCCCTCCTAGGGTGAGGCAAAGCAACCAGACCCGAAGTCAATGGGTGATTCAGGACTATGGACAGCAGCCTCACATCTACCGGCCCCTCTGCATTTCTGCTTTGACACTAGCCAATGGTTTCCTGAATCCATGAATTAAGGACGGATATAAAAATACCTGGTGTACCAAGTAAAAACTTAACTGAGTGAAATTATTAGTTTTTATGTGATTTACACTTTCAATATATGTGAGAATCATATAGCTTATCCCTCTTGTGGCTATGAGTATGAAATTTTCTTTGATGCTTGTCAGATAAGGAATTTAGATTAGTTGCTATTTTTTAAAGTTTCAGTAATTCTTGATAACCAGTTTGTTTCAGAAAGAAATCAGCATTCTTGCAGTTCAGTGATCTAAAAATATGCTCTAAGAAAAAAATTATTTTATAGCCTTATGCAGAATGCATGTGCTTTCTGCTGAATAATGTTCTTTGTTTCTGCAAAGTCATGTGCATTCCCCACTGGTTTGTCTCACATAGTTAAAATAGTTGAAATGTTTTGCTTGCTCTTTTTAATACTTGAAGGGTGTCAGCATGCATTTTGGCATAGAGGGAAATGGCTCACCAGGGGTTTCTTAACAATATCTGCAAAAGGTAATCTCTCAAATTTATTAGTTGTAGGAAATTGAACATAAATATTTTCAACTCAAAAAGATTGCCTGATTTAAATACTTCTGATTCTGTGGTTTTAGGGCACATTGAGAGGGAAAGTGTTTTTGTAAACTTTAAAGCACCATGCAAATGTTTGTTGCCCTTGTTAGAAGTAACAGTATTATTGTGGTGGGATTTATTATTAAGACACATGGGGGAAGTGAGATCTTTTCTCTTTGACACACACACAAAGAGGAAGCTACAAATGGGGCAAAAATCTGGACTTGAATCTAAAGAGAGGCTGGGAAGGGACTGTTGGAGAACCTGCTCAGTGGGGTTCACCCTCAACTTAGTGGTGGCTGGACCCATGTCCCTGGCAGATGTCCTACTCCTTGAAGCAAAAAACCATGGTATCCATCTTTTTGTCAACCCCTTCCCCATGCCCAGTGCCGCACTCTCAACAGACACTTCTTGTTTTGAAATGGACGCCCTTCTAAGCCAACTCACCAAACCAAGCAGTTATGCGTGTTGGTAAAAACTGAATTTGCATTTCCCACTGAATTTCCCCTTTCTTTTTGGCTTCCTGGGAAATATCCAAAGTTGTAAAACTCCAAGAGGATGCTAGTTAAAAGTTAATGTAACTTACAGAGAAAATTCTTTAAATTGGGAGCAGTGAAGATGAACGATTATAAAGGAATTTGCAAAATGAGTATTTTACTACACTGCGTAGCATTAAGTTAAATGCTTTTGATGGAACTACATCTTTCAAAAGCAGAGAGCCACTGCTAGCTGTTGTTTTTTTTTTTTTTTGTACTTCAGTAAATTGCAATTGCTGACCTATATTACTGTTCCCTGATAAGACAGATTCACCTCACTTTGTTTTGGAGGAGAAAAATGGTCTGCGTGGGGCTTATCCTGGGGCTTTATTCTTTCTCCTTCCCACTATTTTGTCAGCTCTGTAGAATGGAATCCCAAGAAGGCCACAAGATTTGTTGGCTGTCTTTGACATGCAGTTGACCTTGGGCAAGAGATTTATGTAAGTCTCAGTTCTTTCACCTGTAAAATGGGGACCATAGGCTTGCCTCAGACTTCTTAAAAAAATTAAATAAATCTACATGAAAGCCCTTTGCAAGTCTGATAAGGGGCTTACTTCCTTAAAGAGATAACAGAAGAGAGTTTAAGAGAAAAAGAGCAAAATGGAAGCAAACCCATGAATGTTTGTATTTTTCTAGTTTGCTTTTGTTGGCAGCAACAGAGTGGGTTGGGAAGGAGTCAAAGAAGGGGGTCTAGGTGCACTTCAGCCTGTGGTGTTGAGGGAAGGCCTTCTCCCTCCCAAAATGTAGCCCAGCTCAGCCCCTGACCAACTGTGAGAAATTGGGCCAATCACTTTTCCTCTCTGAGCCTTGGTTTCCTCACCTGCACAATGGAGATAACCTATGGCTTCACAGCACACGAGAAAGTTGTTGCAAAAGTCTTACATAAACCATAAAACTCTACAAAAGTACCAGTAATTATTTCATCGTTGGTTAATAGTGAATCTAAAAGCACTTGAAAATTTTAAACCCCACATGTAAAGGGAATATTATCAAGCTTATCCTTTCATGTTAAAGGTGCAGAACCGTGGAATATTAGTGCAGTGGCTAAAAGAGGTCTCCTTTATGCTCAGGTAATTGGGAAGAACTGTAATTGAATTTCATTGTTAATGAAATTGATGATTGTGAGTTCCACTTTTGTTTCCTCAAACTGGGTTTCTTGCACACCTACTATGGGCTGGATTTGGGGCTGAGCTCCTGAGATAGAGTGAGCCAGGCATGTGCCTCTCCATCCCCATCTCCTCTAAAAACAAACTGCAGAGGGCGCCTGGGTGGCTCAGTGGGTTAAAGCCTCTGCCTTCAGCTCAGGTCATGATCCCAGGGTGCTGGGATCGAGCCCTGCATCGGGCTCTCTGCTCTGTGAGGAGCCTGCTTCCCCCTCTCTCTCTGCCTGCCTCTCTGCCTACTTGTGATCTCTGTCTGTCAAATAAATAAAAATTTTAAAAATCTTTAAAAATATTAAAAAAAAAAACTGTGAGGGAGAGTGTTTACAGCAGAGGAAAGGATAGGAAGCAGTAGAAGCAGAAGGTTTCTGGGGATCTATAGATAACGTGTGGTCTATGGCTGGGGTATTACTTGTAAGTGAATTTACTCTACATTGAATCTAGTAGGTTTACTTCTAGAAAACCTTCTGAGTTTTTTTGCTTTTCTTATTATTTTCAGTCCATATGCTGTTGATTGTTGAACACTTGGAAAGTACCCCTACTACTTAGCACTTTATTGGAAAAGTTCTCTCTTCGTTGTTAATCTCTGAGTCCTTCATGTCTTTCCAAATGAGCTCTTCTGATATAAAGCCATAGAACCCGAGAACTGGCACAAGCCTTAGAGAAAATATATTCTGGTTCCCTCATTTTACAGAGATGGGAGCCAAGACCCAGAGAGACCATGCAATGTGTTCCAGGTCACACAGTAAATTAGCAACAGGCTTGGAATATAATTTAGGCTCCTCTCTACGGCTCCTCCCCCTGCTCCAGACTGCTCCCAGCTCTGAAATATGCTCTCACCTTCCATGCTGCTGAAGGCCCATCCCAAATCACCATTGCCTGTTTTGTGACCAGTCATTCAGGGTACAAGGTTAAATTAGCAATGCTCTGGGTGCCTTTCTTCCAGAGAGGAAACCATGGATTAGAGATTGAGTTCGGCATCACAGATGAACATGTTCTGGTTTGGTTACTTTGGGATGACTGCTGTTTACTGGGTGTGTTTTGTGGCACTCCAGAGCCTCGGAAAAAATTCTAAGCTTAGTGAAGTCACCAGGCTTCTTACCTGCACTAAGAAGCATTAGAAAAGAACAGAGAACTGGGATCCTGATCACCAGGATGTGCCCCCAGTTCTTCCCCTTAATTCCCCAAATGCGCATGGGGAAATGTCATTGGGCTTTTTCACTCATTCTTTTCATCAGACAGTTACTGGGTTCATTCAGTCATTAAAGTTTAGGGCCTCATGCCATGCCCTCAGGATACACTCACATTAAAACATGGTCTCTATCCTTAGGGAGGACAATCTAGAGGAAGAACAGACACACAGAGAGAATATATGGTTCTGCTCTACCTGGGCTCCCAGAAGGTTTGATAAAACTGTGCCTGACGTAGCTTGGGGGCGAGGTCCAGGGAAGGCTTTACAAAAGAGGTGAGGCTGAGAGCAAGGAAGGTCTGAAGGATTATCAGATAACAGATGGGCTCCAGAAGTAGAAAATAATATTCATCTATCTATCTGTTCATTTCCCTGATAGGTGTTAAGCATCTCTTACAGATTAAGGAATAAGGAGATGAGAAGACACAGTCTCTGTCCCTCAAGAAGCTCTCACAAGCTTGAGCAAAGACTTCAGGGCTTCAGGGTAGCATTTGTTTCCAGAAAGCAGGAAGTAGCTTGCTCAAGGGGAAGGGGAAGCCCTTGTAGACAAGCAGGAGGAGGAGTCCTTGGAGAAGTGACCTTACGAAATGTCATAGGGGGGTTGTGATCCACTTAGAGGACCAGGAGGAAGGTTCGTGGGAAGGTGGGTGGGCCTTAAGGCAGCATCGTCCAATTTTAACTTTTGGAAGATCTTCCTAGTGGAAGAGTGTAGAATGAATGAGAGTGGAGAAGGAAGGGGCAGCAAAGGAGACAACTCAGGAGCCTGTTGTTGATGTCCTGTTGTAGTGGCCTGGAGAAGTGCAAGGGCAGAAAAGAGAGAGGGGAGGTTACTAGGCAAGAAACATCAAGTTGCGTTTTCTATGCCCATGTTACTAAAGAGAAAGTTAAAAGAAAACAGGCCTATGTGCTTTACCTATAAAATGGAATATTACTCAGCCATCAGAAAGGATGAATACCTACCATTTTCATCATTATGAGTGGAACTGGAGGGTATTATGCTCAGTGAAATAAGTCAGTCAGAGAAAGATAATTATCATGTGGTTTCACTCATGTGGAACATAAGAAATAGCACAGAGGACCACAGAGGAAGGGAGGGAAAACTGAATGGGAAGAAATCAGAGAGGGAGACAAACCATGTGAGACTCTTGACTCTGGGAAACAAACTGAGGGTTGCTGAAGGGGATGTGGGTTGGGAGATAGGGTAACTGGGTGACTGGCATCATGGAGGGCACATGATGTGAGGAGCACTGGGTGTTATACACAACTGATGAATCATTGAACACCACATCTGAAACTAATAATGTACTGTATGTTGGCTAACAGAATTTAAATTAAAAAAAAAAGAGAGAAAGCAGGCCTGTCCATCATCATGACCCTGCTTGGGTCATCCACCCCCCATAATGCTCAGTCTCAGGAAAGTGGAACACTGTTCTGCTGGTCCCACTTCTGGCCAGAGAAACACGTTACTATGTGCTGGACCTGTTTTTCCCCATATATCTGGGGCTTGAGCTCTGGTTCCTCCAGCTTTCACTCTGCAACTGTTCATGCCCATACTTCTGGGTGCCAACGGCAGATCCCTGCAGCATCTGCTGCTGTTCCCAAGGATATTTAGGGTCTTAGGATTTGAGCCATGTTAATAGCCTGGCCCTCTAGGGAGACAGGGGGCCGGATGACAGAAAGGGGTAAGCACCAGAGTAATCAGGGAAGCCGTCTGTGGAGGAGGTAGGGTGGTGGGGTGTAGAAATGGGGATGGACTTAGGTAGGAGAAAGAGAAGCCACCTGCTGGGACCAGAACAAACCTGCACAATGATTCTGTGGGCCACAGGGATGGCCCTGGCAGTCTGTGGCCAACCGCTGTCCTGATTAGTCAGGGCATCCCAGGCTGGCTGGTAGATACAGTAAAAAGCACCTCTGACTGTAAGGTGTCAGCTTCCAGTGCTAGGATGTGTTCTGCACATGAGAGGAGAGGAAGGGGAAGCTAGAAACAGAAGGAGGAGGTCATGCTGCAGGAGTCAGACAGAGCTTGGTTACAGAGGCCTTAAAAGACAAGCAGCAGGCATGATCTGCGACTCCTCATCCCCCTTTCTCCCTATGCTCTGAAACCCTCGTGCTGGAACCCAAGTCAGTGCTTACACATGCTGGCTCTCTCTCCAATTCCAGGTCTCCCTGGATCTCAGGCAAGTTCCTTGGCCTCACTGGGCCTCAGTATACCCACCTGTAATACAGGGTCAGTGATAATAGTACCCACATGTCATGCTCTGTTGAATGATAAAAGGAAATCATGTGGTTAAGTCCTTAACAGAGTGCTGGGTATACAGGAAGTGCTCAGTGCAGGGAGGCTGTTGTCAGTGTTTCCGAGAGGCTCAGGGAGTCCTGGGTGTTCTGGCCTGTCTGGTGTGTTTCGTGTCAACTGGCTTTACATGGCTTTCATTGTCCCCCCACTGTTGGTCCCTCAGAATCCTGAGCCAATCCACGCCAGCAATGTGATTCTTTTCTTCTAAAAGACTTCTGTCAGTTTCATACATTTTGCATGAGCCCCTCCCTCGGAAAGTGGGTTTTCAAAAATAAATGCAATTTAGAATGACATACTTTTCCCTCGCCTGCCGCATTTTCATGATCCTTGTACAGCAGGGAGGAACATCAGCCAGGGGTTCTCAGGGACGATGCTTGGCTGTGGAAATCCTTGGGCTATAAATAGCATATGTGTGTTTTTTTAATATGATGGACTCATTTTCTCTGATCATAAAATCCATGGCTTCTATTTATAGCCATATCGTTGCTTGCTGGGACTGAAGGATTTTAAAAATAGGCCCCAGGAGATAGGATGTGCTCAGGCAGCTCTCCTGGTATGAAGGCAGCAGAAGGGGCTTGGAGATTTGGGACTGCAATTTAGAGTCTTTGCATTAACCCCATGCTATCTCAGAGTCCTTGGTTCCAGGTTCCGTTGGGCCTTGTGCCTTCAACTTGCATTACATTTGCTCTAGTGAAAAGATTGATTCAATCATTCATTGAGAACCTGCTCTGGGCAAACCATGATGCTGTGCTTCTGGGAAATAGTTAGCGAACTCCTAGTATCAAGGTGTTCAGAACTAATGGAGGAGAGACGTGTAAATATAGGTGGGATTCCACCATGAGTCTGTGATAAATGCCACAGCACAGGTGTGCAAAGGTCCTAGGTGGTGCGGGGCAAGGTAGACTCCAGGTACAACCTTCCAGGGCACTGGAAGCTAGTAGGCTGAGTAGTGGCTCCCAAAGATGGCCAGGCGCTGATCCCTGGAACCTGGGGATTCATGTGGCTTGCTTTATTTATTTATTTATTTATTTATTTATTTTATGTGGATTTGTTTATGTCTTTATGTGGCTAATAAAGACTTCTGCAGCTGCCATTAAGTTAAGGGTGTTGGGAGAGGTAGACTCTCCTGGTTTTGGGGTGGGATCAGTGTAATCATGAGAGTCTTTGTGAAATGGAGGCAGTCAGGTTGGATATGAGAGAGGAGGAAGGGGAAGAAGAAGATGAGGAAGGAGAAGGAGGAGAAAGGACGGCAGAGGCAGGGAGCGAGTCAAAGATGCCTTGCTGTCGGCTGCAAAGATGGAAGGGCCACAAGCTCGAGAAGCTGGAAAAGGCAAAGAGACGGATCATCGCCCCAGAGCTTCCTGAAGGAGTGCAGGCCTGCAAAGGAGATGATGGTGACCTTTGATCTACAGGGCTATGCAAGAATAAAGGTGTGCTGTTTAAGCCATCAAGGTTGCAATGATTCTTCTCGGCAGCCATCAAAAATGAATGTCAACCAAGATGGCACCCTCACTGGGCCATTGCCATGAAGACCTGGTGTTCGGGGCCATTCCCTCCTGTTGGTGTCTGCAGCTAGTCTTTGTTTGACTCTCTCTCCTTGGCTCAGTTGGTGCTTCAGGAAAGCAAGCTGAACTCCAGCTCCAAGGTAGAGGGTTTGGGCCCCAAGTCATTAGCATCATCCATCCCCCAGGCCATATCATTGGCTCAGGATGAGCATATGACATACATTAATCCAGGTAGATGTTAAAAGGGTTGCTTTCCTGGAGCACCTGGGTGGCTCAGATGGTAAAGCCTTCTGCTTCAGGTCATGATCTCAGGGTCTAGGGATCAAGCCCTGCATCAGGCTCCTTGCTCAGCAGAGAGTCTGCTTCTCCCTCCTCCTCTGCCCCTCCTCCTGCTCATGCTCTCTCTTCCTCAAATTAGTAAATAAAATCTTTTAGAAAATAAAAAATAAAATAAAATATAAACATGATTGTGACTATAACTAGGTGTCCTCTCCTATCGTTTTTGTTTCACTGGAAAACCCAGACTGGTACAACTGTACGTTATCTAACTGGAATTTAAATGAAGACTTGAAAAAAATCACCTGATTGGGGTTCTCTGTCATTGGCCTCTGAAGTATTGACTACAAACAGGTTGTGTTATGAGCAGAGGAAAGAAAGAATGACAGGGGATCAGAAGCAGGGCTGTGCCTGCAGCCCGTGTCTGGTGTATAGGAAAGCGAAGGCCAGAGACGAAGGTCAGGATGGTGCTGCCCGACAAGAGCTGACTGAGGATTAGACCAGTCTGTGGAGTTCAGAGCTGAGAAGAGCATGGCCAGGGTGGACTGCAAACCCTTTGCTTTTCAGATAAGGAGATTGAGGTAAGGAGAGTGGGGAGGCCCGATGGAGGTCATACTGTGAGTCAACGGCCAGCAGAACCAGAAGCCAGGTCTCTCCAGTCTTGTCGTGGCCCCCCAGCCTCCGCTTTGCCCTGACACTGCTGTCACGTGGGTGAGGGGGCAGTGTAGGTCTGGGCCAGCCACCTACACACAAGTACCCAGAACGACCGGCTGGGCAGCCAACACCCTGGGGCTCCTGCTGGGCTAGGCTCGCAGGAGAAACCCTTTCATCCTTACCCTCTGGATGTGGTTCATTGAGCAAAGATGGCTGTATGGGGCCATATCTTTGTTCCTGTGGTCACTGGCAGTGTGGTGCGTGGGATAGAGCAGAAGAGTCAGGGTCTCAGAGCTGGGGCTGGCCAAACTTGGGCTCTTACAGCAACATGTCCACAGACAGCTGTTTAACCCGGCCGACCCACTGCTATCCACGAGACCTTCCTACCTTTCAAGGACAGTGGTTGGGTAGAGGTATTTCTGAATCACAAAGTGCTATGTATCCATAAGGTAGTTATCACTCAGATTTTCCCCTTCTCTTATGAAGGATGCTCCATAGAGACAAGGAACCCTGACAGCAGACCCATACTGTGCTCCAGGGAGTGGAGCTGGGTCCCTGGGACAGCCTAGTTCAACACCTTTGATCTAGAAATAAGCCATGTAGGAATCCGCCTTAAACTGAGCATGGAGAAGTATGGCAGCGGCTGTAGGAATGCTCCACAGAGTCTCGTTGTGCTTCTTGGTGCAAAAAGAAAGTGAGCTGGTGTAAGGGTTGGGGAAGATGTCTTTAAAAAAGAAGAAAAATTTCTCTTCCATTAACTCAAGAAGAATGTACGTCTTTTGCACAACCAAAGTGGAAGGTCAGCAAGTGGCATAAAAATATGTAATCAAATATAGAATATCATAGAGATGAAAGGAACCTGACAAATCATCTGACTCACCACACTCATTTTCCAGATGAAGAACCTGAGGTCCCCAGAAGGAAAGCAACTTGCCCAAGCTATAGAGGAAATTCATAGCCTCACTGGGGCTGAAAGTCTTTTGTGTATCTTTGTTGTGTTCTTTTCACGTAATACTGCTGGGATGCTTATGGTTCAGGCCCTGAGCCCTGGAACCCGTGAAATGTGCCAGCTGTCCTTGGTTGTATGGGTCTACTGGCCATCAAACACAGTGTTAGTATCTCGAACAAGACAAATATTTATTTGCTATGCTTTGGAGACCTAGGAAAATCTCTGTGTGAGATTTTATAGCATCTGAGAGATTTCCTTCTAGAAAATAATATGAGGTTAGAGCTAAGGGGTGCATTTCAACAAAGTGAACCCTCTCTTTCCAAGCTGCCATTATCCCCAGGCCCCATGTTTCTTCTGCAAGAACCATGACACTCTGTAAGTCAACACCTAGCCCACTGAAAAGCGAGACGGCACTGTCCTGGCTTCGATCAAACATAGCTTTGAAATCAAATCTGGCTTCAAATGCCAGATCTGCTAATTGACTGCTGTATGGCCTTGGCCAAGGAACTTCAATCCCATGAGGACCAGCTCCTTCTCTAATCAGGTTTGAGGGAGGATTAGATACAATGTATAGAAGATACCTTGTTTATGGCTCTGTCTGTGGTGCTGATTATTCTCTTGGTATTGCTGTGTACTAACCAGCACCATAGGCAGAAACAATAGACACTGGGAGACAGAGTGAGGAGAGGCTCTTAATAGCTCTCAACGTCCTTAGATAAGGATCTACTGCACCAGAGGGGTCGATTTTCTTCAAGTAGTATTACTGAGGATCCACAAGTGCCTATGGAAGGGATGCTGGGATGAGAGAACCAAGATCACTGCTTCCAGGGAACCCCTGATTCAGTGGGCATGTAGACAGATGCAAATGACCACACAAGGCAGAAAGGAATCCCCAGCAACAATTAGACAAAGGAACCCACAAAAGGAGACAGTGAAACCCAACAGCGGGGACTGCACATTTTAAACACAAGGGGAGCATTAATGATCAATGGTACAACTTCTGTTTTCAAGGAGGTGCTGGCTACATCCCAAGTTTAGAATGGTAGATGCCCCAAGTATCACAGCCAGGAGAGATAATTGAAAAAGCAACCCAGGAAGGATTTTTCAATCATTAATTTCTGTGCAATGAGGACCTCCCCCACTTTTTCTTTATTAAAGTCACGTTCTTCCTGCCAAACCTCGGGCTATATGAACTTTCTCTCCATCACAACTGAGTGTGCTATGCAGAAAAGTCTCATGTTGGGAAAACAAACTCACTTGTATTTTTCTCACAGAGTGGAGCTGTGCAGTATCAGACTAGGGACGGGGACAGCCAGAGCTATAGACTATAGATACAGAAGATTCTGTTCTTGAATTGTGACCTCCTTTGAGCAATTACAGATAGAAAGAAGGGAAAATTCTCTGTGGTGTCACAGGACCTTCTCACTGATACCTACTTTCTCTGACTTCTTTACTTTAAAAATCTGTTTTGTGGACTAGAACAAGGAACCCAGCTTAAAAATAAGTCTGCATTTTGCTGACTCTCTTTGATATGGTTCCAGCCTATGTGATGTAAGCAAAATTTTGGGATTAGGTTCCAGGAAAGCTCCTCAAAGGGAGCAAAGTATGTCTTTTTTCTTTTTCCATGTTGCTCTTGCCTGGAACACAGATGTGATGGCTGGATCTGCTGCATCCATATTGTAAGCATGCAAAAAAAAAAAAAAAAACTAAAAGTACCACAATATCACAGACCTTGAACTAATACCAGCCATCCCCATTTCTGAACATATCTTTTTATGAGAAAAACAAACCCATATGGTGTACATCATCATTATTTGGGTTTTCCATTGCATCGCCTAAATGCAAATACCTAAGTGATAAACACTGAGAATAGAAAGTGTCATTTCCAATGCAGGTGGTGTGAACACTGACAAGGATCAATCTACAGCAAAGAACTAAAGTAATAAAGGAGAGGATCTGAATAGGACCAGAGATTCTCAGCCACCTTGGGCCAAGAATTGCACCAGTTTCCAACAGAAGGGGTTGGTGTTTATGAGTATAACCAAACAGATTTATTAGCTTAATTTTAGATTTGTATGCATTTCATTTAGTAAATGTTAGTTTAATTTTTAAAAAATTTAACAGATTTATTATGTATATTTGATACATAAAAAATTGCACATGTTTAATCTCTAACGCTTGATGGGTTGGAACATATGCACACATCTGTGAAACCATCATCACAATCAAGGTAATAATCACCTTCAAAATATCAATATCACATTCAAAAGTTCCTTGCACCCATCCATCTTCTTAATTTACTGTGGCACGAACACAATAGGACCACTACATGAATTTTTAAGCGCACTATACATATTGTTAACTATAAGCAGATACTTTACACCAGGTCTCTAGAACTTCCTCATCTCGCATAACTGGGCTTCATACCCACTGAACATCTCCCCACTTCCCCTCCCTCATCCTCAGGCACCACTGATTTCTGCTTCCATGCTGCAACAATTATGGAACCTCCATCAGCTCAGGAACAGCTTTTTTTAAGCAGGAAAGGCAGGAGCATTAGGTGAAGCGCACATTAAAGCGAACCTGGAGTACACCTGTTGACTTGTTTATGCTACCATGCATAGCAGGGGTCCTCCTCTCACCAGAAATACTTGCTCTGGTCCTGGTGAATTTACCCCCTGCAGCTCCACACTCGGGCTCTTCTGCCTGTAATGACGTTGGCTTTAAAATTGCACCAGATCTTTCTGAAGACATCACAAGTGACAATTAGAATTCAATTGAAGGTAAAATCCACGTCTACGCGGTGCTGCCAGGTCCAATAACTCAAATCAGGTAACACCACCTGGCAGGCAGAGGCAACGTTTTCACAGAAGGCAAATTCTTTTCAAAAACCAGTTATAAACGGTACCCTGATTTCAGGTCCATCAACATTTGAAAAGACAGGATTTCATAATTGAGGCAATACAATGTAATCACTGTCATGTGGAATTTACTCAAGTTCATTCTTTAACAAACGGTATTCAATAAATTCCATGCTACATGTACAGCCCAAATCAATGATTTCCTTATGGCTGCTTTGTAATGTTCAGAGGTGAAACCCCTTTCAGCTATTATTGGAGTCAAGGCAGGCTTGCTAGACTTCCATCTCTGCCAGGCAGAGATAGGGCGGGTTCTGTGGCTGCTGCTGGTCCTGCACAGAGTCAGGCACACACCTACAGCTCTGTCATACCTGAGTGATTGTTGAATGGGCTCCCCCAGACTACCATCATCAGGATTCTATGATCAACAACAGCATCTGAGCTTGGCCGTCCCTGAAAGATGAGTGAGGTGTTATGGCAGGCAGCTGGGGTTGCTACAGCAAAGTGCCATAGACCGGGTGACTTGTCACAACAAAGATTTATTTTTCATGGTTCTGGAGGCTGCAAGTCTGACATGAAGGTGCCAGGGTGGCTGTGTTCTGGGGACCGACACTTCCAAGTCTCAGGTGGCTGACTTCTTATTGTATCCTCATGTGGTGAAAAGAGGCAAGGGAGCTCTTTAGCCTCTTCTTATAAAAGCACTGATCCCATCAAGAGAGGTGCCACCCTTACGACCTAAGTCTCTCCTGTGAAAATTAATAAAGGGGAACCTCAGACTTGGGATGCTAGAAGGGGAGGCTGGCAGCAGGGAACCACTCAGAGTCAGTTACAGGAAAAACTGTCCATTACAGACCCAGCAGAAGAATGGCCAACAGGGAAGAACCATCGGTTAAAGCCTCCCGCAGGGGAAGATGTACGTTGCATTTCATACAAGGAAAAATCAACTACCAATGAGACACCTCACTGCCCTGAACCTTTTCTTTTCTCTAATGGGTTTCCATTCCAAACAACCCCTCCCAGCTTCCTCCTTCTCCGTGAAATAATGTTTCTCTCCTTGGTTAGACTTTGTTATGGTCTTGCTATGGCTTGCTGAGCCAGATTGCAATTCTGTGATGCCCAAATAGATACATTTTTTTTTTTTTTTTGCTGGTAAAATAACTGGTGGGTTTATTTTTAAGGTTGATGCTCCCAATGGCCCCACCTTCAAATACCATCACATTGGGATTCAAGTTTCAACACACGAATTTGGGCGAACATAAAGACTAAATCCCCCGCAGTCAGGGAGTGGAAGGTAGTCAGTGCAGGAAGGAATGTATTAGCAGAGGATGGAGTTCTAGCAGAAGGAACTGCAAGAACAAAGCTCAAAGATGGGGACATGTCTAGGAGGGTCAAATGATGGCGTTTGGGGAGGGGGCGTGGTTCTTGCTTTGGCAGGAGGGGGTGTGAGAGATAAGGAGCCAGGACTCTGGAGGCCTCAAGGTAGGTGGCTGGACTGTTCCTGGCCTTTGCTGCCATGCTGCAGAATTCTGAATTTTTCCAACCCCATTTGGCAGAAGTTAGAGAGTTACAAGGTATTTGACCTTTATCTTATTTCATTTAAAATGCGCTTAAACAATCGGGTTGGCTTTGGCACTTGAGCTAAAATGATGAACCTTTTTTTTTTTTTAAATCTCAAACTAGCCAGCTAGGATATCACTTCTCACCTTAAGTACAAATATGACATTTCTTTCTAAACTCCAAGACAAAATATAATGGCTCCAAGGCTGCCCTTTGTAGCCTCAGAGCCTCACTGCAGCATTGTGCGCCTGAACACCGAGATTCAGATTCAACACCCGAACTTCTAGATCTCTGAGAACCTCCCTTCCTCCAACTTTGACTGTTCCTAAACATGCTTTGTTACAATAGGAGCAATCAGGATACAATGCTGTACTACTTGACTAATCAGAACTCATCTGTTGTACTCAAACTCCTTCCAATCCCTTCAATTAAGATTGGTGTATGGGGCGCCTGGGTGGCTCAGTTGGTGGAGCCTCTGGCTCTCAGTTTTGGCTCGTGTCATGATTTCAGGGTCATGAAATCAAGCCCTTCATTGGGCTCTGAGCTCAGCATGGAGTCTACCTGAGATTCTCTCTCCCTGCCCCTCTGTCCTCTGCCCTGTTCTCTCTTTCTCTCATTTAAATAAATACATCTTAAAAAAAATAGATTGGTGTTGTGAGTGGAATTGTGTCCCCCAAAAAGATATGTGCAAGTCATAATTCCTAGGACCCAGGACTGTGACCTTATTTGGAAATAGGGTCTTCGTGCATTGAATCAAGTTAAGAGGAGGTCAGATTGGTCATCAGTGTGTCACCAGTGGGAGTCAGGCGACAGGCAGGTGGGGAACATGGTGTGGAAGGGAATGTGTGTAGCTTCACCAGGATCAAACTAGGATGGCTTTGGGGATTCTGTCCCCCACAGCCACCTGAAAATGCCTTAACTGGGGGCTCAAACCAGAGACAACATCTTTGTTTCAGTCCCAGAAACCAGATGTCGGGTCCTCTGAGCATAGTCTGCTCAGAGCACAGTGTGTCCTGCTGATGTTGATTTCAGCCATGAAACCTCAGTCATCTTGATCATAGAAGTACTAATCTAGGGAGAAAATAAAATCCTATTTGCAGAATTGTCCAGGCTGAAGAGCTCTTGTGGTTTCATTAGTCATACCCTAATCCAGCTTTCTTTTTTAATATTGGTAGATCAGTTTTTTAAAGTTTAGAACATACAATGGGGAAAAGACTATCTTTTCAATAAATGGTTTTGGGAAAACTGGACAACTCTGTGCCAAAGAATGAAACAGGACCATTTTCCTACACCATCTGCAAAAATAAACTCAAAATGGACTAAAGACCTAAATGTGAGACCTGAAACCATAAAATTCCTAAAAGAAACCATAGGCAGTAAGTAATCTCGCAGACATCAGTCTTAGTGACATCGTTCTGAATCTGTTTCCTGAGGCAAGGGAAACAAAAGCAAAAATAAACTGTTGGGACTGCACCAGAATAAAAAAAGCTTCTGCACAGCAAAGGAAACCATCCACGAAATCAAAAGGCAACCTCCTGAATGGGAGAAGAAATCTGAAAAAGATACATCCAATGAAGGGCTAATATCCAAAATATATAAATAACATACAACTCAATGCTAAAGGCACAAATAATTCAATTAAAACTGAGCAGAGAACCTGAATAGTCATTTTTCTAAATCAGACATCCAGTTGGCCAATGGACACATGGAAAGATACTCAACATCGCTCATCATTGGGGAAATGCTAAACAAAACTACAGTGAGATATGACCTCCCACCTGTCGGAATGGTTAGTATCAAAAGGACAAGAAGGATGTGGAGATGAGGGAACACTCGTGCACTGTTGGTGGGGAATGCAAATTGGTGCAACCAGTGTGGAAATTCCTCATGGAGGTTCCTCAAAAAATTAAAAAACTAAAAAAATAAAACTAGAACGATCATACGATCCATTAATTTCACTACTGGGTATTTACCCTAAAGTAAATGAAGACACTAATCTGAAAAGATGTATGCATCCCTGTATTTATTGCAGCATTATTTAAAATAGCCAAGATATGGAAGCAGCCCAAGCATCTATCAATAGATGAATGGATAAAAAAAATATATCATATAAATATATATTTATATATCACGATATATAAGATATATATATATATATATCATGTCTTCTTTTATATATAAAATATGTATCTTCCTTTATATATGTATCTTCCTTTATATCTATATCTTCCTTTATATATATCTTCATATACATATAAATTATATATATATACATAAAGGAATACCATTCAGCCATAAAAGAGAATGAGATCTTGCCATTCGTGACAACCTGGATGGACCTAGAAGGTATTATGCTAAGTGAAATCAATCTAAGAAAGCCAAATACCATACAATTTCACTTCTTGTGGGATCTAAAAAACTAAATAAACGAATAAATGGATATAGGTTCATAAATACAGAGAACAAACTAGTGGTTGCTGGGGAGGAAGGAATCGGGGGATGGGCAAAGAGGTACACACTTCCGGTTATAAATGAACGAGTCATGCAGACCGGAAGTACAGCATACGGAAGCTAGTCAATAACATAATGAAACGTTGTGGGGTAAGCACACTTATTGTGGTGATCAGTGCGTAATGTGTAGGATTGTTGAGTTGTGATGCTGTCAAACTGGAACTAATATAACATTATATTTCAACTATACTCAATAATACCAAAACTTTCAAAAAGTGACCGGGGGATGCCTGGGTGGCGCAGTTGTTAAATGCCCAACTCTTGGTTTCAGCTCAGGTCGTGATCTCAGGGTCATGAGATCGAGCCTGGCCTCAGGCACTGCACTCAGCACAGAATCTGTTGGAGAGTCTCTCTCTCCCTCTCCCTCTGACCCTCTGGCACGTGCTCTCTCTCTTTTTCTCTCTCCAATAAATAAATAAATCTTTTTTTTTTAAAGTGACCCAAAGGGCTCAGTGCTTTCCGCAATGACACACCCAGCCTGAGGCACAGCTTTGAGTGGGAAACTGAGAGTTCCATCCCCCAGCTGGGTGCTCCTGGCACTCTGCTCAGATCCCTCAGGGAAATGACCGGCCATGAGGATCCCTTGCTGCCCTAAGCATCCGGGAGAGGTGTTCAGAATGTGTCATGGTTTAATCCCCACTCTGCCACCTGCCACATGGATGGTCCTGGAAAATTAGGGATCCTCTCGTGCCTCAGTTATCATATCTGCAAAATCAAGATGTTAATAAATGACACCCATCTGGGGGGATTATTGTGAGGGGCAAACAGATTAACGTAAACCAGTGAGGTTCTTAACACAGTGCCTGGCAGACAGTAACTATGTCATATTTGCTATAACTAACCAGAGGTACAGGGAGTAAAATCAGTTGGTTATTCCCAGGGGTGAATTTAAAATGATTTATATCCAGTTTATAGGAACTCTTGAGTGAAAGAATGGATGAATAAATAAACAAATGGATGACTGGATGAGTCAAAACACTTCTGAAGGATAGCTAATGGCTTTGCTGTTTTTCCACCTGATGTGTCTAGGTAACAGGGAATTCCTTCATCATAGGGAGTTCGCGGTGTGACATCGGACTCCGGGGCCTCCCTATAGGGTGGACATTCAAGGGCACGGGGCTCTAAATTCAAATCATCTTCTGAGCCACAAAGTCACCAGGCCCTCCCATGTTCCAGCACAGGCTAACTGGGGCCTTGAGTTGCAGGAGGGAATCCCATCTATGACTGACATGAATTTCAGCTCCCATGTTTAGCTTGTCAGCTCACAGAAGCAGGAGCCTAGAAGTGAAAGTGAATAACACAGGGAGACAGAAATAGATGGCAAAGGTATACCTAGCTCTCATTTTAGGATTTTCTGTTCTGTTGGGAATAGAGTTAAATTTGTACCATCTCAGGATGCCAGAGGTACAGTTCACTTTAAAAAGGCATCTACTCTGTCTCCAATCAGTGAGCACCTACTATGTGCTCCCTCCTGTGCCTGAGGTCAGGAATGTCCAGAAGACCTACATGCAGCCCCTCTCCTCCACTGGATCATGGAGAAAAGCCAAGTGATCCAATATTTCTGAGAGCTGAGGGAGAGAGGGGGCTGTGAACTGAAATCTTACCATACGAGAGGGTGGAAAAGCCCTCTTAGACCTGTCTTGAGGGTCAGAGAAAGCTGCAAGGGGAAGGCACATCTGAGTCTGGGCTCAGCGGACAAAGAAGAGCTTACTGTTGGGAAAGCTAGGAAGCCCCTCCCAGAAGCAACAGCATGTGCAAAGGCACTGGGGCATCAAGAGGACTTGGCACTTGTGTTGTGGCTATGGTGGCAGTTAATATGCATTGGGTGGGGGGTGGGAGATGGGCACAAGCAAAGCCAGGAAGGAAATTAAACTCTACCCTGCCAGCTATTGGAGGGCTGTGAGCAGGAGAGCGTCACGATGTGATCAACCCATCTCCTCATTTTCACTGAGTAAGAAGATGAGGACTGAAGAAATGACTCTCCTAGGACCACAAAGTGAGTCCCTGCTGGCAGCAGGACTCTCTAAACTCCATGTTCAATGCCTTTCCATCCCACTCTATTGCCCGCTCGAAAACCAGGAAAAACAAAACAAAAGCATCAAGCAAAGCTCCATCTGGAGAGAGGCCACGGAACGATAAGGAATTCTGGTCAAAGCTCTTTGAGATTGAATTTCCGTTCCATTTGACAGCTTGGAGACTCAGCTTTCCTCATCTGTAAAATAGAGAAGATCACATCTTCCTGGCAGGACTAAATGAGACAAACATTATGAACACACCCAGCATAGCTATTGGAAAGGAGTGGGGGGAACAGCTGCCATAGCCTTGGATGGGAGGAGACCATGCTGGAAAATCCCATCTTACTTCATCAAAGAAATCCACAGACCAGGGGTATTTTCTTGGATGATCTTTAGAGGAAATGCTCAGGACTCTGTGTTAGGGTTTTCCCCTTGACCTACCCAAATTAGTAGGCCAAAATCTCTTGGCCAAATTAGTAGGGGGGCCACCTGGGAAGACTTTGCCGCCTGCAAACCTCTCTACTCAGCATTGGTATTCTGAGCAGCTTTGCTTGTCTGAAATGATTACCCACAAGTTATTTGCACCAATTTGTATGTCATGTTTATTGCATTTTGAAATGTTCTTTTGTTTCCAGTATGGCAGACATACTGGAGAAGGAGCCAGGGGAGGAGTGTAATCTATTTGAATGTAGGGGTAGTAAACAGTCTTTAGCCAAGCTGAGAGATGTGTCTGTGCTGAGAACATGTAATGTGTTTTTGAAGCTGGGAATGCACGAGCGCAAGGGGTGTGGGGAACCGCGCAAGGGGTGTGGGGAACCGCTCTGCAAAGTGTGCATTTCAGTAGCTCTCAGTGTCGCTTCAACCCAGAGACCTGGGTGGCACCTGATCGCCTCACCAAACTGGCGAGGGGAAAAGGACACTTGATGGAATTGTGTAATTAAGCAGCGGTAGGCTACGTGTCATCGTATCATCTTGTAACGGCTATATGCTAGTGAGTCTCTCAGCTCTGTGGGAGCAGCGAAACACAAACAATGTTTCTCTATCTTCTGCCTCTTTGTCTATTGACAGGGGTGACCCTGGTTGTTCATTTTGACTTTTTAAAATTCTCTCCTTCCTTGATTCCTCTCTGGCTGCTCTGTAGTGCCCTAAATGTCTGGGTCCTCCAGGGTCAGTCCTGGGACCCCTCCTCTCTTCTGTCTACTCTTCCCTTGTTAGGAACGTGCCATTCCACGTATAGGGTCTCTAAGAGAATGAATGCAAAAACCTTCCTCTAGTTTTGAAATTAGATTCTTTCCCACGATGGGGATCTTTGGTGTAAGCCTGAGCTGCCACCGGGAGAAGGAAGCCAGCCTGGGAAGAGAGCCTGCACCGGAATGTGATTTGGGGTCAGGGGGTTCCCTATGGACACAGCCCTCCTTCCACCGAGCTTTGGTCACCAAAGCTCTGGAGGGAAACACCCCTGATCTCCCAGCTCTTGGTAGCTCTGGGACTGGGACTGGAATCAGTCTCTGGAGAGGACTCCAGCTTTGTTCAAGACACTCCTTTCTGTTGTGGCAGCAGAGGACAGTTTTTACTCAGTATTCTTGGACCAGCCCTGAACAATCCCAACACAGTTCCTCCGCACTGAGATGGTATGTGTTCTGGTACAGGTTGGAGACTGCTGTACGGGCGGGCAGGGGGAGTGTGGGCTGGGAGATGCACCGCCCAGCACCTTCTTCATTGAAGGACTTGTTGCCCAGAGGCAGGAGGTGCTGTCAGCTGACCTCCTGTCCCTGCCGGCCCTTCAGGGATACCTGAGCTGCAGAGAGCCTGGCTGGGGAGAATGGGCACTCTGGGGACCTGCGTCCCGGCTCACCCATCCTTCTTGCTCTCTTCCTCTGCCCATTCCTGTTGCCTGTACTGCTTCTGCTCCTCTGAGATGACTTCCCAGAGAACCCAGTGGCTGCCTCTAGTGGGATCTAGCCAGGGGGGAGGGGGTGGGCAGCCACTGTCGAGATAAAGGGATCTTGCTAGATGCTGCAGGCTCTTGAGGATTTACCAAGCATCTGCTAGAAGCCTCCTATCTACCCAGCAGAGTGGAGGTGAGTGTCCCCATTTCCCAGATGGACACACTGAGATACTGAGCCATGAGTGCACACATACACACCCCTGCCCCCATCTGTCTGACCGAAGCCCCTGCTTGCTGGGTTTCCACCCCATCTCTGACCAAGGCTGTGAGTGGTGCCCCAGCCTGTTTGCTAAGTGCAGACGATGCCAGCGAGTGACGAGAGTGCCAGGCCAGCCCTTGTATACACATTTTCTTATTTGCTGAGTGTGCCTGCTCTATGGAGCCTGGGGGGGGGGGCGGCATTAGCGCTTTCACTGCAGGTTTAGAAGATGAAGGGCTCTGTGCACCCCCCCAAACCTGCGGGGAGGAAGAGGAGCAGCCTGAAGCAGGAAGAGCACGGCAGAGCTGGAACAGGGCAGGCAGGGTGGAGGAGGGCCCCTCCATGGAGGGAGGGAGAGCTTTGGGAGCTCCCCACCCACCCCTGCCTGCTAGCTGGGGCAGAGTCTTCCATGGGACTTGTCTCCAGCGAGAGAGCGGGATGGGAAGGCCTCTGCCCCTGTTTGTGGCACCAGCAGCTCTCTTCTCTTTTTGTTCACACGGCCACATAGCCAGGCCCTTGTAACCAGCTTCTTCTGGGTGATGAGAAAGCTGAGGCTCAGAGAGGTTGAGTAACGTGTTGGAGGCCACACAGAGCCTGCCCAGAATAAGAGCATCCGCTTTCCCACTGCAGGGGTGCTCAGTCCCAGCCATGCTCCTGGCAGCCAAGCAGGGAGGCTGGCAAGGTGCTGTGCACAGCCCCCCATTGGCAGCTCACGGAGATGACTTCCTCCCACCTGGGGACTGAACCCCTTTCTCCCAAAGTCTGCCAAGAAAATCCCATGCTTTCTAAAGTGAGAAAGCTAATATTTGCCTCATTTGTCTCAGTGCTCTGTGTGCCCACTCCACTGGCAGGAATCTTGTGGGGAGGGGAGTGGGGACTGAATGTGAGGGTTCAAGCAACCAACCCCACCCCCACCTCTAGCAGTAGGTGTTTTATTGTCTTTGTTGTATCCATGAGAAACCAAAGGCTCTCAGAGCGGAACCAAGCTGGGACCCAGCACCAGAGTGCTCTAACCACTCACTGCCTCATGTGGCCTCCGTGGACTCCGTCCTCAGCGCAGGGGAGATGCGCCTGGCATGTTTGATGAGTGAATGAATGAACGGATGGATGGGTGAGGTTGACGCCCTGTAGGTCATGCTCCTAGAGTGCTTCCCTGGAGGGACCAGAGTGCTTCCACGCATACCTCTCCAGCACCCCCGCCCAGTGCGTGTTCCCTATTAGCAGGGGGATGACGCATGGGGCTATGTAGGCGTGAGGATGTGTTCCTGGGACCTCTGCCCAAGCACGCGGCTCTGGTTTTCCTGGTATTTCCCTTCACCAGTGACAAGGTGGCTTGGCCTGGCCATTTGCTTCCTTAAGGCTAGGGTTGGAACTGCAAAGAGCCAGGAGCCGTGAGGCCCGGGTGTTCTTGCTTAGAGAGCTGGTGGGTCTCCCCAGGTGGAGCTGCGGGAACTGGGTACCCAGAAGCTTCTTTCTGAGTGTCTGGTCCTGAGACTCCCTCAGGCGTGGGGGGGGCGGTGCTGCCACAGCTCCCCTGAGGACAGGCAGGGGCCACAGTGCTGGGGAGAGAGAGAGCCTGCCTTGCTTTGCTTATGAAGCATCGGCTGGTAATCCAGGCCAATGAGTCACCCGCCTGGTGTTTGCAGGCTAGCGCTTCTGCCATAGCTGTAGGAAGGACGTGCCGGGGCTGGCCCACTGGTCCCAGAAAGGGAGGAGACCCGCGTGGAAGGGAGGAGCCCAGCGGGCCATAGCCACAGTGAATGACGGCAGCGGAACTGCCTGGCTGAGCCCAGCCAAGGTCAGAGCCAACACCCAGAGAGCATGGGGGACAGGGGTGAAGAGGCAGAGGGAAAGGGAGAAAGAATCCCAAGCAGACTCCCTGCAGAGTGTGGAGCCCAACACGGCGGGGCTCGATCCCAGGACGCTGAGATCACGACCTGAGCCGAAATCAAGAGCAGGATGCTTAACCGACCCAGCCACCCGGGCGCCCCAAAGTGGGGAATTAACAGTGCCTGCCCCATGGGATTTTTCTGCGGGACAGATGAGTTAACATTTGTGAAGCCCCTGCTTTATAAAGACCCCTGCCTCATAGCAAGAGCTTTCTAAGTATTTGCCTAATAAAACACACATCTTTGTATTCATGTGAACAACACTTGTGTCCCACACATGACTGTGAGCTCTGTGAAGTTAGGGTCACACCTGTTTGCTCACATTGTCCCAGTGGCTCATACAGTGCTTGGCCCATAGGGGGCATTTAGTACATGCCTGCTGACCTGATCGTAGGTATTTCCTGTCCCTAACGCAGGTATAAACTGTTAGGCCAGATGTGGGGTTTCCTTTTTATTTATTTATTTTTTTAATTTTTAAAATTTATTTATTTATTTATTTGTTTGTTTGCTTGTATTTTAGGGATTTCCTTTTTAAACAATATACCCGTGTGGTGAGCCCTGAGGAAATTCCAGGTGTGCTGTGAAATTGATTTTCTCACACTTCTGATGGCTGAGTGTCCAAGGTCAAGGCGTCAGCAGGGTCAGGCCCTGGGGAAGCCTCTTCATGCCTCTTAGACAGCTGTCTTCTCGCCATGTCCTCACATGGTGCAGAGAGAGGGAGAGAGATCGGGAGGGAGCAAACTTCTTTCTGGTATCTCTTCTTTTAGGGCACTCATCCCACCATCAGGGCCCTCCTACTTCATGACCTTGTCTAAACCTAATCACCTCCCAAAGGCTTCACCTTTAAATACCAGAGGTTGGGGCTTCAACATATGAATTTGGGGAAATCGGGGACACAGTTCATCTATAGCAATATGTGAAGTAGGTAGACTTACCTTCATTGTGAAGACAAGGGAAGTGAAGATCAGAGACGTGAAGTAACTTGCCTAAGGGTCACACAGCTAAGAAGTAGCAGAACTAAGATCTGACTCCAGGTCTGAGACTCGAGTTCCCATGTTCTTTCCTGCCCCCTGCATGTCTCAGGGTGGGTAGATGGTAAATCTGAGCACCTCATGGACAACAGTGGAAAGAGTTGCAGGAATCAGGAAAAGGTCAAGTTTGTGAAATTGCAGGCTTGGCTAGAAAGGGGAAGGCGACCCTCTGAAGGGAATCTTTAATTAGACAGATTCAGCTCCCTCTTGCAGGAATGTCTGGTTGACGCTCACTGCCACAGGACAGCTCGCGTCAGCATGTCCTCCCAACGTGCAGAGGCCTCCCCCCAGTAACCAGCACACGCTTTCAAAGGTGGTTTATTGAAGTTTGCTCCCCAGGGCCACTTCCTGAGCAGAACGTGAAGGCAGTGCAAGATGCTTACACGGAGATTTTCCTCCTTGGGCGGCATTGGAGGGGATGGAATCTGGTCTGAGTAAGCAGGTCCAGGCAGCCTGGGACTTCTGGGGCCGAGATGCTTGGAGCTGCTAAGCCAGACCATTGGTTCCTCTGCCTCGCTGGACCCTCCGTAGGACCAGGGCAGGGAGGGGCACCCCTGTGGCTTCCCTGCTTCCTTCAGCAGCCCTCTCCCACCCTCTGGACCCCTCCTGGGGTCCTGGAAGGGAAAAGGAGCTGGAGGACCCAGATTGTGGCACCAAGAGTAGGGGGTCCAGGAGTCTGGTGTCAGGTGAATTCTGCCAGCTCTGCAGCCTACACGCACTTACTCTGAGCCTCGATTTCCCCCACGTAGAAAATTAAGAACTCTAAGTGCTCTGGGAGCGATAATTCAGTACCCTAAATAATAATAAAAGTAACTATAAAATTTATTCACTACCTTCGACATCCTAGGTCCAAGGAAAACTGCTTTATATGTACACCATCTCATGTAATCATTGCAAACGCTGTGAGAGATTGTAGGATCGATTCCCTCTTTGCTTTACAAATGAGGAAACTAAATCTCTGGGAGGTTAAATTAAAGTTACCTCCAGTGATAGTTGGCTATACTTTTGGGCACCCACGCAGCAGCCATTTCCACCTTCCCCCTTCCTAAGAGAACCACAAGTTTACCCAAGCAACCCTCTGTCCCTGCACATCTCAGGATCCAGAACTCAGCCCCATGATCCCTAAGCCACCCACCATGCAGTGTTCAAGGCAATGCCAATGCTCCTTGGTGGCCCGTGGCTCGTGCGGGGTAAGATCTTCTCCTGAGCTGATGGCTTTGTTCAACGTGTGGCCCCAGCTCCCTCTGGCAGCCACCTTGTGAGCATGAGGGAACCCCGCTCGGGTTGAGCAGAAAGGGAAGAAGTTGAGTCTCTGACACCAATGTTGAGTTGTCTAGCTGGTCACTCTTCAGTCTGCTCTCCCTCTAGACTTCCTGCTTTGTCAGATCATCAATTTTCTTATGTTTCAACCCAGTCCAACACTATCTGAATCCTCCTGATGGACACAGTTAACAAACGACTGATAGGAGACAAACACAGATTAATACAACTCTGAACTCGACCCCTTTCAGATCAGTACCCAAATGAGGTAAGATTTCTTGTCTGTTTCAATAAATAGTTGAACAAGCATTGATTGAGTGACTACTAAGTATATAAACATTTCACATACAGGAAATAATTCAATTCTCACAGTAGGCTAAGAAGGCAGATTGAATTGCTTTCTTTCTTTTTTTGTTTTCCAAAAGAGCAAATAAAGACTCAGAGAGGTTAAGTGACAGAAGTGAAGTTTGAAAAGCTTGTAAGTGGCCGAAAGTGGTTTCAAAACCAGATCCCCAATTTTTTCCACTGTTGCACACTTTCCACAACACCTGCCGCCTGCAAGCTTCTCCCTCCCCAGGGAGATTGGCAGCAAACCATAGAGTGAGAACAATTCCTCCTAGTTTCAACTTTCCCCACACACTCTGGAGAATTGCCCCTAAGGTACCATCAGGAGTTGAGATGAGATCAGGTCTTCAGATCCGGTAAAAAAGACCATCTGGGAATTAGGAGGGGAAGCAAGAGAACTTCTTCCATTTTGATGGAAAGGAAGACATCCTAGTCATAGTTCCCTCCCTAGTGGACATGCTAGGCTCTGCCTCCTCTCTTATCCAGGACTCACTCCTTCCGGAAGGACATACATTCATCAGCACAAATGTGTTGAGCATCTACGATGTGCCACATTTAGTTCTAAGTGCCCAGGAGAGACCAACGAAGAACACAAAGTTCTAGCTGTCAGGGGCCATTCTTGCTATAGGGTGTGTTGGTTGGATCCTGACTCTTTATTTTTTAAAAGATTTTATTTATTTTTTTTGAGAGAGAGAGAGAGAGAGAGAGAGTGCAAGCACAAACAGGGGTGGAGCACAGGGAAAGGGAGAAGCAGACTCCCCGCTGAGCAGAGCCCAATGTGAGGTTTGACCCCAGGACTCTGAGATTGTGGTCTGAGCGGAAGGCAGACGCTTAACCCACTGAGCCACCCAGTGCCCCCTGGTTTATTTTTAATAGCCCCAGTTGCTGATGGCATGCCAAGACCAGAGGGAGAGATCTCAGGCAGCACCTAGTTTCAAGCTGCCTGGAAGCCAGACCCCCAGGCAGCGGCTTTTAAAGTATGCAAATATATACAGTTCTGTGGAACCAGAATTGGGAATCCTTCTGGCCACTAGACCAGGTGATCTGGAGGTGTCCTCTGTGCAATGGTTACAAAGACCAGAACTCCAGATAAGTGTCTAAGCTCTTTTCTGGGAGGTACTGACAAGCCACACTGGGGAGGAGCGCAAGTGCTCACGCTCCCCAGAGCACCTGCATAGCTGCCACCAGTGTGGCAAACCAGAAGCCTGCCCCTCAGGGGGGAGCTTGGCAGGTGTGCAGACCTCCCTCATGGACAGACAGGGCGTGCCTCTCAGTCTGTGGTCTCCTCAGTGCTCTGGAGGTGGGAGCCCGCCATGATCAGCCACCAGAGCCAGATGCTCGAGGGGTATTCCCTGGGCTGCCATGACAGAAACTGGGGCACCAGACATAAAAACAAAAATGGGACACCAAACATGTGTGTAAAAGCTTCTCTCTGGGAAAGAGTGGCACAGTAGAGCATGGGCAGAGGGAGAGGTCGGGCTGGTGCACCTCCATGAGTGTTGGGATGCAGCATGGCGCCCACCAGCTCCTTCATCTCTGGGGAGGATCCCAACAGCCCCCTCTCCTACAGCAGATACTTGAAGATCCATAGTCGAATCTCCTTCCCATTCAGTCTGGCGCTTTCCAAACTGCTCCTGCGCTCAGCCCTGAGATGAGTGAGTCTGTGGGTGAACCCTTTGAGAGTGGTCTCACAATTCCCTGCAGCCCCTTGGGTCTTGTGGGTGCAAGCTCCATTGATCTCTAAGGTCAAATGCTTTGGGACTTGCCTCTCAGGGGCAGGTCATAAGAGTTGGGGTGCCTGATGTGGGCTATGAACCCTGTACTCCTTAGGGAGAAGCCCCAGATTTGTGAGATTCCCTTCCAATGTTGAGTCACCATTTAGGGGTGGGGTTTGGGGCAAGACTCAGCCTCTCCCATCTGCCTGGATGGTGTCTTTTCCTCATTTGATGTGAAGAAGCTTTTCAGGTAGTGTTCAGGCCTTTTTCGGAGGAGATTGTTTCATATGTAGCTGTAGATTCAGTGCATCCATTGTTCCACGGGAAGATCTGAGTTCGGGACATTTCTACGCGGCTGTCCTGGGCCCCCCTCTTATCCCCCTACTTTCAATCTGACTGTGTCATGACATCAGGGTGAATTTCTTGAAAACAGCCTATAGCTGAGTCATGCTGATTATTTATTTCAATTTTGTATTTAGACCATTTGCATCTCATGTAGTTATTTATAGACTAGGGCTTAAGTCATTTATTTTGTTTATTTATTTTTCTGTTCTCTCTGTTTTCTTTCCCCTGCCTTTCTGTGGGCTACCTGACCATTTTTAGGTGAAATCTGGACATTTTAAAATTATGCAATCAGGCTCTAGATTTTATTTAAACTTGGTGTTTTAGTGGGTTTTGAAGACACTACTCCAACAGGCGAAGGGGAGACACTGCCCCAGGTGGAGGTGTGAGCCGCTGTCCAGGTTCCCCAACTTGGCCTTTGTTTGTTCTTAGGAAGGGGGCTCCTCGTCACTACCAGGTGGGGGTGGGAGGCCAGGCTGCCCCCCCCCATGGTTTCTGTTGATAGTTTTGGGAAAAAACCCTCATTACCAGCTGGGCAGTGAGGGGGGGCATTTCTGGCTTCTTACTTGGATTTCTCTGACACAGCCTTAGTAGGTATTTGGGAAACCTCGTTACAACATCATGAGGCAACATTCTAGGCTCCCCACTTGGCATTTGCTGGCCTGGGTCAGGGTGGGGCCTCATTTTTTCCTGTGGTCTCTGGTCTAAAGTGGAGTGGTTAATGTCTGACACTGTTCTATCTTACTAGGCTGCCTCTTCCGTCGTCCATTGGCTAAAGGAAGTGAGCTTTGTTGGGGTTTGTTAACTATGTCTGTTCCTGCTGGCACATGACAGTTGGTGCAGGCTTCTTCAAAGTTCAAGTCCAAGATATATGCAAACTTAGGGAACTCACCACCACATCATTCCTTGGGTCCTGAGGTCTCTAGCCAGTTTGCCTTCTTCTTTCCACCTTGTAGAGTCTCCATATGTGTGTTTTATACATCATGTCTAGAGTTTGGGGGCACCTGGGTGGCTCAGTCAGTTAAGCATCTGACTCTTGATTTCTGCTCAGGTCCTGCTGTCAGGGTCCTGGGATCAAGCCCCACATTGGACTCCTCCGTGCTCAATGCAGAGTCTGTTTGTACCTCTCCCTCTGTTCCTCTCCCTGCTCGTGCACGCTCTTTCTCAAATAAATAAATATTTAAAGAACTATCCAGAGTTTTTAATAGCACTTAAGCAAGAGAAATAGGGAAAACCATCCTCCGAAATATAGGTCCCCATGAAAACATATTTTTAATTGGAAAAAGCAAGATACATAACAGATCTAAGGACTGTGTGTGTGTGTGTGTGTGTGTGTGTGTGTGTGTGTGTGTACATGTGTATGGACGCAGACTATCTCTGGAGGGTCAACCACAAAACACTGATAACATTGTTGTTATGGACACTGGGGTCAGGGAGGGAAGGAGAACTAAACTTCTACCCCTATTCTTTTATGCCATTTCAAATTTATGCCTTATGCATGGGTCACATACTCAATCGAAAAAATAAATTTGTTTTATTTATTTTTTGTTTCTTTTTTTAAAACTATTTTATTTTTTCAGTGTTCCAAGATTCATTGTTTATGCACCACACCCAGTGCTCCATGCAATACGTGTCCTCCTTAATATCCACCACCAGGCTCACCCAACCCCCCACCCCTCTCCCCTCCAAAACCCTCAGTTTGTTTCTCAGAGACCACAGTCTCTCATGGTTCGTATCCCCCTCTGATTCTCCCAACTCACTTCTCCTCTCCTTCACCCAATGTCCTTCGTGTTACTCCTTATGCTCCACAAGTAAGTGAAACCATATAATTGACTCTCTCTGCTTGACTTATTTCACTCAGCATAACCTTTTCCAGTCCCATCCATGTTGCTACAAAAGTTGGGTATTCATCCTTTCTGATGGAAGCATAATACTCCATGGTGTATATGGACCACATCTTCCTTATCCATTCGTCCGTTGAAGGACATCTTGGTTCTTTCCACAGTTTGGCGACTGTGGCCATTTCTGCTATGAACACTGGGGACCAGATGGCCCTTCTTTTCACTACATCTGTATCTTTGGGGCAAATACCCAGTAGTGCAATTGCAAGATCATAGGGTAGCTCTACTTTGAACTTCTTAAGGAATCTCAACACTGTTTTCCAAAGTGGCTGTGCCAGCTTGCATTCCCATCCAACAGTGTAAGAGGGTTCCCCTTTCTCCACATCCTTGTCAACACTTCTCCAATGAAAACATACAAATGGCTAACAGATGAAAAAATGTTCATCATCATTAGCCACGGGAGATTCAAATCAAAACCACATTGAGATACAACCTTACAGCAGTTAGAATGACCAAAATTAACAAGACAGTAAAAAATCTCATTTTAAAAAGAAGGTATCATGATGAATATCTTTCACATTCTCTGAGAATGTCTCTGTGGCTATCTCCCTAACACTCTGTGTTACATGCTGTGGGCTGCCTCGTGTCCCCCAGAATCCACTTGTGGCGGTCTTAACCCCTAGAACCTGAGAATATGACAGTGTGAAGGTAGGGTCTTGAAAGAGGTAATTAAGTCAGAATAAGGTCATCAGTATCAATCCTAATCCAATCTGACTGGTGTCTTTATAAGAAGAGGGGAGTAGGATACAGACAGCCCAGAGGGAAGACCCTATGTAAAGACAGAGACAAAAGGTGGCCCTCTGTAAGCCAAGGAGAGAGGCCTCGAGAGAAACCAGCCCTGCCAACCCCTTGATCTTGGACTTCTGACCTCCAGGACTGTGAGCAGATAATTCCTGCTGTTTAAGCCCTCCTAGGCTGTGGTACTTGTCATGACGGCCCAAGCGGACTAATACACCATATTTGTGGATGACACTGAGTGGGAGGCCTGGGACAGATGATCCTCCCATCAGCCCAGTACAGTCCTGCCAGCACACCTGCTGTGGGATCTTTGAGTCCCAGACTGACTGTTGGAGAGGAATCCTGTGCCAGTATTCCCTGAGTGGGGAGACCCTACCTTTCCTCAGACTCTCTACCATGGTGGGAGCAGCACGAGGAACCTCCCCAGGATGGCTTCATCTATAGCTGGGAGCCTGAGCCTCACCTAGCGTCATGTGGGTTCTTTATCAGTTACATACCTCGGGGGAGCAGAGCTGATGAAATAGGGTCCCTCAACCTCCCAACAGGAGTAGTCTGTAGGTTTTTGGTGCAAATACTTTGAAGGACATCATTCTCCATGGTCTGCAGGGGTCCCTTATAGAAAGACCTGAGGGACCCACCCTACTCTGGTCCTAAAGTCAGAAGCATTTATCACCCACCCAACTGACTCTACTTCCTTTTAAAACATCTGAACCTACCAAGTGATGATCTCAGGGTTGTGGGATCGAGCCCCATGTTGGCTCTGCACTGAGCATGCATGAAGCCTGCTTAAGATTCTCTTTCCCTCTCCCTCTGCCCTTCCCCCACACCTCGTCCTCTCTCTTTGTTTCTAAAAACAACATCAGAGCATGTGCTGGCCTCTTTCTACCATGGTCATGGTCAGGCTACTTGATGATCACTTACAGCCATGGTCTTTGAATGATTTTCGCCTCTCCTTTCCCACTATTTAAAAAAAAGTCTTTCTCCTTGTTATTGTTTGAAGCATTTCGGTATTATTTCACTCCCATTTTTGTTGTGCTCCTTGAACTCTGGAGATGTGTGTTTATGAACTGATGTGCACATACGAACAGGTGGAAGGAGCTAATCCCCGGCTCTCACAGAGGCAATGTTTAATAGCAGCAGGAGCAATTAGAGCAATGATGGATATTCCTGAAGACTGGTGTGCGGATGACTCTATTGTGCTCTTTTCAGGCATGGTTTCATTCGATCTCGTGATCACCCCCTCAGGAAAGATATTGTCTTCAGTTTATAGAGAAAAACAGAGGTTCTAGGAGGTTATAACACATGGTCAGAGCTCCCACCTAGTTTTTTAAGGAGCTGAGTGTGGATTTGAAATGTCGCTGTTGAATTCCACAGGCCGTGCTCTTAACCCTTGGAATGTTTCTTGCCAAGAGGGAGGCAGGTGTTTACCTTGTACCAGGCACGGGGAAAGATGCTTGTCACATCATCGTCCTCTATTAGCACTTTGAGACAGGGCTTTTGCTTATAGCTGGTTCTTCAGCCTCTAGAGCATGCCTGGCACTGTGTAAGTGCTCATTCCATATTCGTTGAATATATGGAATGCGTGTGTAGTGTACAAGAATGAAGGGATACATGAATGAACCCGAGAATGAATAGCTGTGGGAGTACAGAGGCAGGAAAGACTTTTTCCCAATTTGGGATCCATGAAAGGAAAAGAACAGTCAGTAATAATTCCCTCTGATTCTGGCAGTGAAATTCTCTGAAACCTCCAAACAGGTTCTGTGATCTGTTCAGAACCAGGTAGGAAGGCAGAAGTCAGACCTCTGGAGGCATCACAAGGAGTCTAGACAGCGGAGATTCCACACCCGGATGTGGGAGAAAAGGCAATTCTCACCCACACGTGGGAGAGAAGGGAATAGAGGAACCCCAGGTCTGTCTGCATCATGGCCAGAGGGCAGAGACTTAGAAATCTTTCTTCCATAGAAATCTGCTTTGCAACCAAAGTTTTTCCAGATGGACCTTAAGGTTCTTCCTCCTGTAGAGTGCTCTGTCTCTCAGGGTGGTTGGATCTGGGGAAGGTTGTCCTGACCCAACGGTTGGGCGTAGGCTGTGTGCACCTTCAGGGAATTGCCTGGAGACCCCGAAGAAGGTCCCCAGAGGAAAGCCTATTCTGTGAAACTCCCATTCAAAAAGTCAGGAGGCAGGGCATCAAGCAGAAATGTCATCACGGACCTCTCACCATGGAAGGTGCTGGAAAGAGGCTTCGTCTCAGAACCGGGAACCACCAGAATACCAAGTTACTCGTGCTCTAAACCAACTCTTCCCTCCCAGGTCAAAAGCGGGCTCAACCTAAGGCATCATGGCCTCCCTCTAGAGCCACCTCTTGATAGAACCCTTTGGAGGTTCCAATCTCATTGCTGAAGAGATAATGAAGAAGGAGATTAGAAGTGGAAAGAAAATCCTTTTAAAAATCTGCCACTCTGAAACCAGTTTAATATTTCTTTCCAGTTCCAGGATTGCCTTGGATGCAAAAAACACAAAGGCTGCAGCTTCCAGGACCTAGATGTGGGCCCTGCGACAGCTGGGCAGCCCCCTCCCGGGGCGTGCACAACCTCAGTGGTGTTCACAATCACAGTGAATGCAAGCATTGTGTGGTGTGCTTTTGGGTTTACAGAACTTTCGTGCATCTGATACTTCATTCACTCCTCCCAAGCAGCCTGAGCAACTGAGACTTTGGCTGTGAGATCCATCTGGACATGTTGCATCTGACTGGCAGGACCCAGGTGCCTTCCTCCATCCCAGAGGCGCTGTGGGAGCCCCCTCTGCAAGGCTAGGCCAACGTTCCTGATCAGGAGCTGTGTCTTCCTCCTAGGCTTTCCAAACCTTCCATCTTCTCCATTCACGGAGGAGCAAGCGGCCTTGGAGAGTAAGTGTCCTACTCGAGGTGACCATCTTGGTTGTGAACTCATATCTTCAAGACGCTAGAGCAGTTGCACGCCCAAGGCTCAGAGCTGTCCCACTCCGCACTCAGGACTCTTCGAGCCCCAAAGTAAGGCCGCCTTTTGCGCATGCGCGGGTCCTGCTGGAGGACCCTCTCTGGATGTGTAGGCAGCCCCACCGGGCGCTGTCCGAGGGGGCGTGGCTTTTCCCGGTCTGCGTCATCAGAGTGGGCGGGGCTGTCTTCAGCCTGCATTCTGCACATTTTAGAGCCCAAAAGCTTAGAGACGCACTGCGGGTTTTTCCCAAGGGCTACAAGCGTTATCAGAGGGGAGGAGCATTCCACGGGGGAAGTGGCGATGGCCCCCAGGGGTGACCAGAAGGTGGGATTTAATCTCCCATAATGGCATTAGCTATTTCCGCCATTCCTGGTCATGGACAGTTGATGGTTTTCAGTGCCGTATAAGGGGCTGTGGAAATGCCCCAGTTCCACAGCTACGCCCACATGTCCTTCATCCCCTCCCTTCTGGCATAGTTACGAATGAGATGTCTGCCTGGCGCATCCCACCTCTGCCCCGGCAGCATGCACTCATGCTGGCTGTGTGCTTTTGGGCAAATTGCCTAGCATTATGGATTGAATTGTGGAATACCCCCCCACACATCATGATACTCTGAAGTCCTAACCCTCAGCACCTCAGAATATGACCTAATTTGGAAATAGGATCGTTGCAGATGTAATTAGTTAAGAAGAGGTCATACTGGAGTGGGGTGGGCCTTAATTCACTATGACCAGTGTCCTTATAAGAAGAGGAGAAGAGACATACACAGAAGAGAAGGCCATGGGAAGACAGACACACAGAGTGAAGGCTCTGTGACAGTGGAGGCAGAATTGGAGGGACAAAGCTGTAAGCCAGGTAACACCCAGGATTGCCAGTAACCTCCAGAAACTAGGAGGAGTGTGGAGCTATCTGCCCTTCAGAGCCCTCTAGAAGGAACCAACCTTGCCAACACCTTGATTTCGGACTGGCTTCTAGCTTCTGGAACCGTGAAAGAATATATTTTTGTTGTTTTAAGTCACCCAGTTTATGATGATTTATTCCAGCTTCTGTAGAAAATGAATGTATTTAGCCATGCTGCCAAAGTGCTGAAAGAACTGGCATCATGTCTCTCTCTCTCCTTGAAACCCTTAGGTGCCTCCCCCTTAGTTTCAGATCAGCTGTGGCTATCTGGCATGGCTCACCAGGCCTTTCCCATCTGGTTCCTGTCCTGCCCACTTCTCAGGCCTCCTCCCCAGTCCTTCCTGCCACGAGCCATCGGGCACAGCTACAAAAATGCCTTGCTCTTCCTGGCCTGGGGAACTCCTCTTCATTCTGCAAAACCCAGACCAAATGTTCCCGCCTTAGGAAAGGCTTTCCCAGGTCTATCTAGACAAAGGGAGTGAGTTGCTGTCTCTTCAGTGATTGAGAGCACCCTGAAATACCTCTGTGCTTGCCATAACCCAAGACCAGATGCCACATGGGGGCACCTGGGGGAGTTCAGTAGGTGAAGCATCTGCCTTTGACTCTGCTCATGATCCCAGGGTCCTGGGATCAAGTCCAGCATTGGGTTCCCTGCTCAATGGGGAGCCTGCTTCTCCCTCTCCCTCTCTCACTTCCCCTGCTTGTGAGTGCTCTCTTTCTATGTCAAACAAGTAAATAAAATCTTAAGAAAAAAAAAAGGACAGACGCCACACTAGGACAGACACTTTTGCTCACTATTGGGTCTAGATAATGGGCACTCACTAAATATTTGCTGAATGAATGTATGAATTAAGGCAGGAGTAAAGGCAGGCTGGCAGGAAGCGTCTCCTTGTGGACAAAGCACCCTGGCTTGGGGACTCACTTGTTCTGTGAGCCTGTGAATGACAGGGAGAAAAAGCAGGCTTCTTTTCAGCACCTGCGACTGGAGGGGATGAGGTTTGAGGAACACAGGGCTCACAGTGATAAAAGGAAGCCTGGCGTACTTGCCAAAATAATAAAAAGGTGTTCTCGTGTTGCTCGTCAGCCCACTGCCACTGCTGAAAAGAGAGCACAGAAAATAAAGAAGGTCTAACACGAGGCATTCTGCAGGAGATGTGTGCCCCCAGGTGCCAGGAACAATACATATGAAATGTCATCAGGAACACAGGCCTGAAAGCGGGAGGTCACCCTGCCCTGCCTCCAGGGTTACAGGTGAGGAGACAGAGCCCCAGAGGGATGGAGCGATCAGGTGGCCACAGGATGTCACGTTATCATCTGCCTGCTGTTTTTACTGGAGTGTCACCTGCCTCCTATTTGATCCCCATACGTAGAAAGTGGAACACCAAAGCGGGAAGGGCCCTCACGTGCTGTCGCAGAGATGAAAACTGAAACCTGCATTCCAATGGGGATGGGGAGGGAAGATGGGATGTAATAAACAAAGGCATGCATTAGAAGCAGAGTGTGCTGAGAGCTCTGCAGGAATTTAAATGGCCACTTGGCTTCACGTCCTTAGGAAGGCATCTCTACGCAGGTGACATTTAAGCTGGGATCTGAATGACAAGAAGGAGCCAGCTAGTGGACGGTCTCCGGCAAGAACAGAGTGAACCACAAATGCAATGATCTTAGGGTATGGTGTCATCCCTGAAAGAGGAGATAATGCAAGTTGGGGACACCAGCCAGTGTCTCTTGCAAGGTCACGTTCCATAGACGTGGATCCTGAGATGGGGATCCTTGTGAAAGCCAGTTAAAGAGGGAATGTTCTCAGGGGAAACCTGTACGGAGTGAGGACCGTGCAGCATGGAAGGGAGAGATGTTGGGTAAAGATGTGGTCGGGGAGGAGTCCAGACTCGCCAGACCCCACAGGGAGCTCTGGGCTTTGCATTCCACCTCAGCTGTCCCGGCGAGGCAGAAGTCATCGGCCATGGGCCACTCCTGTGGAGTCTGGCCATACATTCCAGGCCCTATGTGTCTGGGCAACACAGCTCCCAGCCACCAAGGGCCGTCTCCCCAAAAGGATGCAGACATGAGCTGTTAGCTGTCAACATCTGCAACAGCTGGGGCGTGGGTGTCTTAGCCCCTTAAAGAAATCTGGGTGGGACACCGACTCCATGGAGTAAATCTATCTCACACCTGAAAGGTGGGGAAGGTACTTTGACACCCACTGTCCCGTTTCAGACTTGTAATCACTGGATGTGGACATCTTTGCTATTTTGCAGATTAAACACTGGCACTTGGAAAGTTGAAGGCTCTGGCCAAGTTCATGCTGCTGGGAAGCAGGAAGTCGGGGCTCAGACCCAGGTTTTGTGATTCTCCAGGTGCTGTGCCCACCCCTTCACACTGCCTCTGACCCGTATGTAAATGCCAAGTCAGGTGACAGAGCACAGGTGCTATTTCTCTCACTCGTGCTGCAGTGTGAGCAGTTCGAAGCCTGCCATGTGAACACACTCTCTGGAGAGGGGTGACTCCTGAGAGCCAGTCATGGGGAGCCCACCCTTGATTGGATCCTGGGCTGCATCCCTGGTTTAGGTCAGGGGGCCTGTACCTTGTAGAAGAGCTCTCTAGGTTTCCTGGCTGAACGCCGGCTAGTCTGCTCAGCAGAGACCCCTGTGGGACTCAGGCTCTGAAGGTACACAGTGACCAAGGGCCCCTTCAAGCTCCAGGTTAGAACCACAAAGCTGAGATTGTGCCACTGTGGGCTTTGTCTGCCTGTGTTGGGCATCTCCTAGAGATAGAGTTTGCAGAGGCCGTTTGTGCCTGGGGAACAGGGGGTCCCTATAAAGGAGCTTTGAGCCCCCAGCTTTGTTCACATGACTCATTTTTCTTTAAGACTTTGTTTATTTTAGAGATAAAGAGGGATAAAGGGAGAAAGGAAGAGAGTGTGTGGGGAGTGAGGAGGGCAGAGGAGAGGGACAAGTAGACTCCACGCTGAGCACAGAGCCCAACACGGAGCCCGATCCCACTACCTTGAGATCATGACCTGAGCCAAAAATCAAGAGTCGGATGCTTAATTGACTGAGACACTCAGGCGCTCCCACATTGGTCATTTTTTAATTAGAAATTTTCCTAAAGGGTACAGATGTTGAATAAGAAATCACTTCTTCTCGATGAGATTATAGTCATTCTGACCACCATTTCTTGTTTAGGGGCTGAATATAGTATCTGTTTTGGGAAGTAGAGGCTACTTGCCCCTAAACGAAGTAACTCCAGATTCTGCCTCTTATGGTGGAATCTGTACCCCCTGCTTCATATATTGAAGTCCTAACCACCCCCACCCTGGTATCTCAGAATGTGACCTTATTTGAAAAAAGGGCCATTACAAATGTCACCAGTTACGATGAGGCCATGCTGGAGTAGGGAGAGCCCCAAATCCAATATGGCAGGCGTCCTTCTGGAAAGGGCGGATAGGCCTGATTTCTTTCCACTAGAACTCATGGCTTTCAATAAATAAATCCACCAGCCTACATGTTGGTATGACCCAGTGATCATTCCAACAGCCCCTTGGGTGGACAGAACTGGATGGGACAATGGGAAAATGATCCCAAAGGGTGATCATCCCAGGAGCTGGGCTCTAGAGGGACGCATGGCTCCTAAGCTCTCCAGCCATTTTCTCAGTCCAAAGATAGATCTCCAGATGCCAGATGTCCGTCCAGCTGTGCTGTGTCCCAGAGCTTCTCCTGTTCGTCCAACTACCTTCTCACCAACCTCAGTTTATCTCATTCCTTTTGCCTGGGCACACTGACTAAAACAAGCAAACAAACAAACAAAAAAAGAAGTAAGATTTTTCTATGTTTCTCTTGTGATATTTCTGCAAGAATGCAGCCAGTCACCTTCCCCTGGCAAGACAATCAAGTGTAACAGTGTACTTTTCTTCAGGTTGCTTCTCCATAATGGGAAAGAGTTCACTCATGCTGAACCAAATGACTGGAGAAAATAACAACAGCTCTTCTCATGTCAAGTCTGACGGACATTGGCCTGCTTGGGTCTGGGCCCTCCTGTGCATAGTCCCTCCCTTGCCTAGTGGCTGGTCCTTTGCTGTGGATCAGAAAGTCTCATCAGACCTCTTTGTTATCATTGTGCGTTAAGTAAGAGTGAATAAGGTTTTGATAAAGGTCTTCACCTTTCCAGATTTATACCATTTTGAGAATTTGATGAAGGATATTGCTCCTCCAATTCATATAAAAACAGAATTATATTATATTATATTATATTATATTATATTATATCTAATATATATTATATTATATCTTATATAATTTCAGGTATTCTGTGTTTTCCAGAGCCAACCAGTGTTTATACCATCAGGTTAAGAACCCCTGACCTAAAATAGGACTGAAAAAAAAAATCCCCCGAATGATTTTTAACAGTATTGGTGATTTCTACCAAGGCTAGTCTGTTAAAACGTGAAGTTTTGTGTTACAGTCTGATCAGGAAAAGAGATGATGGAGGAAGAAGGAAGAGAAGGGGCAGATTATAAAGAAGGAAGAGAGGGAGCGGAAAGAGGAAGGGAGACCCATGGGTCATGCTGACAAGTGTCAGGAAGACGAGCCTCGGAGAACAGACATGTGTCCTGACAACTTGTGCTGACCAGGGAGTCACAAGCATGGCCTCTGTCACACTGGCTCAGAGTCAATGTGCTGTTGAAGAAACCCTCCACCCCCCAGTCACTTGGGGATGACTGCCAGCCCGGAACACAACCGTGGAGCAACACTTCCTGCCTGGCCAGCCACCAGGGATGCTCTGATAGGACTCCAGTTTTGTCTTCATGGGGGAAATCATTAATGAAGAAAGAGAAGAGCTGCTACTTACCAGCTTTGTGACCTTTGGCAAATCCCTGTTATTTTCTGAGCCTCCATGTCCTCTTCAAAACGTGGGAGTGATTACTCCCACCTGGCCTGCCTCTCAGGGGCGTGATGACACTCAGGAAATTTACAGACTGACAACTCCAGGTTGGCAGAAGGAAAGGCCATCAGTCAATGGAGTGATGGCTCATGGGGCTCAGTAGACCTAGTGTGCAGATATGTGGCACCACCACCCGGGACCCATTCTCCTCCAGAACAGGAGACAGGCAGGCTCAGGGGCCTGGAATGTTCTGCCACTGTGCTCTGAATCCCTCCCAAATGCAACTGATTCTGTGTGTCCACTTCCACCTGCCCCAGAGTGGAGAGGTGGCCTTGCTCTTCTCCCAGCCATCCATCTTGCTTTCCCTCAGCTTACTCAGATGCGGTGCCAGCAAGAGCAGAGCCACTGTGTGTGGCCATGGCTGTCTTCCCAGATGTCATGGCTGTGATGTGGTGCTCGGTGCCTAGTGGGCTCAATCTCTAGAAATGTTTTCTGGGGAGGAGTGGAGTCACATTTTCTCATCATGCAAAGTCACTGAATTCAACCTATCTTTCTGAGTGCTTACTAAGTGCGAGGTGTTTTCTGGGGATGCTAACAAAAGGCAGATATCATCCCTGCCCACATGGGGCAGCGAAGGAGCCAGCAGAGCTGAGTGGCTTGGATGGGCTGAACCTGTATGGACATTGTCTCCAACCCTCAAAGCCTTCTGGTGTGGTCACAGAATCGCATCTATAGGTGGGAGACATGAGGCACAAAGGACGTGGGTGATTTGCCCACACTGTGCACCTGTGAGGAAGGAGCCAGCTTTGGTCTCGGGGGAG
Organism: Enhydra lutris kenyoni; assembly: GCF_002288905.1. Taxonomy (NCBI): domain Eukaryota; kingdom Metazoa; phylum Chordata; class Mammalia; order Carnivora; family Mustelidae; genus Enhydra; species Enhydra lutris. Next base: position 25,419,237 of record NW_019154104.1, on the reverse strand, counting down.
CCAAGTCCCACGTGCTTTTCTCCATGCTGCGTTAGACCATAGTCTAGAGCCTAGAGGCCGGGAGGGATATTTGTAATTAAGCCAGGGACGATAACTCAATTTTTGAATATTTATTACACACTAGACCAAGTGCTAAGTGCTTCCCATGGCTACTCTCGAATGTCCATGACACCACAGCGTGGTTTCTATTAATCACCCCGTCTTACTGAAGAGATAACTTAGACACAGAGGATCACACAAAGGGTCTAAGTTCACACACAGAGAAAATGTCGAGGGCACAAATGTTGACAGTGTAGCTCTCTCTGCTATGCTTTCCTCGTCAAAGGGTGATGAGCTCTGCAGGGTGGTGAAGCTTAATAAAAAGTGGTCTTCAGTAAGATTCTCCCTGTGATGGTCAATTTATGTGTCAACTTGACTGGGCCATGAGTGCCCAGACATTTGGTCCGGCAGTATTCTGGGTGTGTCTGTGAGAGTGTTTCTGGAAGAGATTATCATCTGAATCAGCAGGAAGGGTAAAGCACATGGCCCCTCTCCCCTTGCCTAGTGTGGGTGGGCCTCATACAATCAGTTGAGGGACTAGATGGAACAAATGGCTGTGAGAGGGAACTCCCACTTCCTGCTTGCTTTCAAGCTGGGACCTCAGTTTTTCCTGTTTTCAGACTCGCACTGAAGTATGGTCCTTCCTGGGTCTTGAGTCTATTGGCCTTTGGGCTGGAATGACACCATTGAGAGTGGTGGGACATATAAACCGCTTAGCCTGGAGCATTCTGCTGCCTTCCAAATTAGCCAGACGTGCATGGCTCAGAAGCCAGGTCATACAGTGATTCTCTTTGGTGGGTCCCTCCACACCTGCATCCACGGATGCCCTCTGATGACTCATGGCTTCTCATGGCCCCAAGTGCTCCAACTGCCTCCCTGGGTACCAAAGAGTAACTGGCTACCAGGAGTTTTCAGACACCATCTAATTTTGTGGGTTTTTTTTTTAAGATTTTATTTGTTTATTTGACAGACAGAGATCACAAGTAGACAGAGAGGCAGGCAGAGAGAGAGAGAGGGAAGCAGGCTCCCAGCTGAGCAGAGAGCCCGATGCGGGACTCGATCCCAGGACCCTGAGATCATGACCCGAGCCGAAGGCAGAGGCTTAACCCACTGAGCCACCCAGGTGCCCAAGACACCATCTAATTTTGAAAGGACTTTGCTGTCCTGCCAGCCTATGTGCAAACAGGCTTGGACATTCACACGTGCGTTTTCAGAGGGCCAACCATGTGCTCAGCACCACACAGGGTCCTGGGGGGTTCAGAGATAAAAGATCCAGGTCTGACTCTCAAGGAGCTGCCCTCCTAGCAGAGGAGATAAGAGACCACCGTGTGCAGTGGACTGTCTAGGATGGGCTTGAGGGTGGGGAGTGGGAGTGGGGCGTGGGAGAACCCAGACAGAGGATAGATAACCATCCCAGACTGGGAAAGAAGACAGAATATGTCCAGAAGAGGAGAAGCTTGAAGAACAAATAGGTATATGTGACAGATGAAGGAAAGGTATCCGGGTGAAGGGCTCAGCATGCACAGTGGCCCAGAGGCAGGCGGAGATCTTTGGGAAACAGCAGGCAGCAGCCCGTGTGCAGTCTGGGACGGGCACAGCTGTGGGGAAGGAGACGGTACAAATTAGGCAGGGATCAGAGCTGGGGCATCTTTGGTGGCATAAAAGTGATTCGCATTTTCATTCTGTGGGTTCCAAGGTGCCCTCAAAAGGTTTCAAGCTAGAGAGGTGAGGTCAGAGCTGTGGTGGATGCCCTGTGCTGTTGAGCTTAAAAGGCCCCAGGCAGAGTCTGACGTGCAGAACATTCTCAGCAAACGAGTTCATCTGCTACCTCTGGCCCCTCCCCTTGGTGGTGGGCACATCCTACCTTCCTGGGCACCCTGGGCCCCTCCTCCCATTTATTCCTGGCTTCTGCAGCAGCCCCTCCTATAGACCTGATCCAGGCTCATGGAGGCTTTCCAGCGAGTGACAGAGAGAGATGAAAGCAAGGCCTTCCACTCTGTGTCCAGGGTGCTAACAGGGCTGTGATCTAAGCTAGCGGGAGACGAGCCGAATGGCTTTAATACATGTGGTTACACGCTAATCAATTTCCTTGAATTCACCCCTAGTGAACCACTAGTTTAGAAAATAAGGGCTATCTGGAGGGGTGGCCCAGTGGGATCATTGTGCACACGAGCGCTTCCTGGAAAGGAGTATGGATTGCTCAAGTATGCGCTAATGAAACAGAGAATTCCCTAGCAGAGGAAGGAGAAAAATCGAGGAGAACAGCCTGGATTTTGTGCTGAATTCACAGTCAAAATCCTCTCTAAATGGAGAAAGGCAGCCCCTGAGCCCTGGGGAGAAGACTTGAAATGGCCAGAAAAGCAGAAACTGGCAGAGAGGCTTGGCAGTGGCAGGGATGACACAGGAGGCTCAGATGTCCTGCCCCTTGCTGGGTGCACAGACCTCAAGCAGCATCTCCGTGATGCCCTCAGCATGGCTGCTGGGGCCACATCACATCGAATGCCACCCATTCTCTCCACCCAACAGGCCCCGTGGGGTGACAGCTCCCGTTGCTCCCCCATGGGATGAGGGCTCTCCCCTTCCTCCTGAGTTGATTTCCGTGTGTGACAATGGATCATCATCTTCGTTATTCTAAGCTGCAAGATGATATGTGTAGAGCACCTGCTACCTAGTAGGCATTCTATAAACAGAAACCATAAATAAAAGCCTTTACAGCTTCCTGGAGGCCTTCTGCAGGGGGAGGGTAAAGCGAACTGGGTCCAGCTGCAAGGGGCAAGCAGAGTTTATGGTGCATCTCTGCTTGGAAGGGTCGTGGCCAAACAGAATTGTCCCCTAACTCATCAGTTGCGCTTGAAAGGTCAGCAACTGCTGGAGTCAAGAAACACGATAAGCACCCCCGTCACATCCCCTCTGGGTCTCCGAGTCCCATATTCCCTGCTCCAAAATGTCCACATGCAATCTCTGATTGCTAGTCCCACAGCCGTTAAGAACTCAGGGAGGCTGAGCTGGGACTGAAATTCCTCTGGTCCGGTGAATGATGCATGTTCCTGCCGGAGGGGAAGTGGAATCTTGTCAACCAGGACGGGGCCAATGGCCCATCTGGTCAGACATCTGTCCATACAAAATTACAGCCAAGGCAGGGGTGGGGTGGAGGAATGGAGCAAAGGGATTTGGGGTCAGAGCTCAGTCTGTGGTTTGGGGTATGTGACTACTGCTCCTTGTTTCTTCACTTGCCATTGGGGTGATGGCAGCATTTTTACTGGGCCTTTGTGGGCAGGAGCTGAGCTGGTGGGCATGGAGGGGCTTGTCCAGGGTTGGAGACCAAGAAGCTGTTCAGCACGTATAATTTCCATTAGTTTATTTACTCATTCACTCCTTCCTAAGTGACCCCCAAACTCAGGGACTCTGCATTGACTCGACCTTCTGTGAGTTTCCCACGCCTTCTGGGGATGGTGAGCCCTTTCCTTGTCAACATTCCCAACTGCCTCCAGTGACTCTTCCTGTCTGTATGTCACATGTGAGCTCTAGGCTCATGGTTACTTCCAAGATGACCACCTATGGGCTCATCCTTCCCTCTGAGTAGCTTCTGGGAAAACACTGGCTCCCACCTGTCTTATCTCCCTCCAGCCCTGAAGAAGAGGAGCCACTCATTAGAGCAATGCTCCCAGTGCTCCCAGTGTTCACCTCCCCAGCCTAATCCGGTCATTCACTGGGTGGAGCTACTAAGTTCTCACTGCCCCAAACCCACCCAATGCCCTCCTGTCTCCATGCCTTCGGTCTTGTAAGGCACAGCCTTGCAAATACACACACACACATGTACCTGTGAAATCGCTACCCTCTGCCTCAAAGGCTCCTCTAGCCTCTGGGACCCACAACCAGCACAGTGGTTGAAATCCTTTGAATACTGAAGAGGTCACATGCCTTTTGGTCACCTGTCCCCATTGGTCCAAGGGCTAGAAAGACTTAAGGAAGACTTTCTTTCCTCCCTCCCAGTCGGGTGAAATGTCATTCTCCTTGTAACCTGTGTTAGCTTGCTGGGGCTGCTGTAATGAAATGCTACAGACTGATAGTTTAAACCACAGAAATTTATATTCTCACTATTCTGGAGGCTGGAAGTCCAAGACCAAGGTGGCAGCAGGGCTGGTTTCTTCTGAGATCTCTCTCCTTGGCTTGTTGATGACCATCTTCCCCCATGTCTTTAATGGCCTTTCTGGTTTACTCCCATAACCCTGGGGTCTCTCTCTCTCTCTCTCTCTCTCTGTTGGAATTTCCTCTCCTATAAGGACAGCAGTCACACTAGATTAGGACCTACTCTAAAGAATTCATTTTAACTTAATGACTCCTTTGAAGGCCCTATCTCCAAATCCACTCTGTGGTCCTGGAGTTTGGACCTCACCCTTTGAATTTTGGAGACACAATCAATCCATGACATAATCCTTTATGGGTTTGTGATTCTTAAAATGATTCGTCTCAAGTCAGTGTGATAGCCTGGTTTTCTCATCTCTTTCTACCAAAATACAGAAATCAAATCCAAATCCAAATTGATCTTGATATTTGACCAACATCAATAAATATTTCACTTCTCAAATCTCAATTCTGAGTATACCATGTGTGATGGTTCATTTTATGTATCAGCTAGACGGGGCCATGGGGAGTCCAGACACTGAGCCAGCTGCTATTCTTGGTGTGTCTATGAAGGTGTTTCTGGATGAGATTGGCATCTGAATCAAAGACTGAGTGAAGCAGATTGCTCTTCCAGTGTGGGTGGGCCTCACCTAACCCACTAAAGACCTGAATAGAGCAAAAGGGCTGATCCTCCTGAAGTGAGAGAGAACGCCCCCTGCCTGACTGCCTTTAGGATAGGATGCCAGACATCTGCCTTCAGACTTAGTCTGGAACTGTGCTCTTGGCTCTCCTGGTCTCCAGCTTGAAGTTTGCAGCTCTTGAGATTTGCAGATGAGCCAACTTATTAAAATATGCTATGGGTTTTGGGGGTAGGAGTCAAGATGGTGGAGAAGTAGCAGGCTGAGACGACATCAGGTAGCAGGAGATCAGCTAGATAGCTTATCAAACCATTCTGAACACCTACAAATCCAACAGGAGATCGAAGAGAAGAAGAGCAACAATTCTAGAAACAGAATTTGACCACTTTCTGAAAGGTAGGACCGTCAGAGACGTGAATCCAAAGCAATGGGAAGATAGACCGCAGGGAAGGGGCCAGCTCCTGGCAAGCAGCGGAACAATGGAGCACAAAATCAGAACTTTTAAAAGTCTGCTCCACTGAGGGACGTCACTCCAGAGGTTAAACCGGGGTGAAGCCCACTCAGGGTCAGCGTGGCCCCAGGTCCTGCGGGGTCACAGAAGGATCGGGGGTGTCTGAGTATCACAGAGCTCGCAGGTATTAGAGTGGGGAAGCTGGCTACACAGACAGAGCCAAGGAGTGAGCTCTCAACTTGGGGTTACCTTGAACCATAATCTGTGGCACAGGCCACTGCTCTGTGAGTGGGGTCCCCACAAGATCCGGGGAGACACCCCCTGGAAGAGCTCAAGGATCTGTGGGGTTCAGAGACTCCAGGCAGAGCTGTGTGCCAGAGAAAGAGTCACTTGGTCACAGGCTTGGTGAGCTCAGAGTGTGGCCGGAGGCCAGGGAGACAGGAGTGATTGAGCGCTTTTCTCTGAAGGTGCACTGAGGAGTGGGGCCCCAAGCCCTCAGCTCCTCCAGGCCAGAGATTAGGAGGCCGCCATTTTCATTCCCATCCTCCGAAACTCTATGGAAAGTGTTCAGGGAACAAAAGCTCCCCAAAGCGAACCTGAGTGGGTTACTTAGCCTGGCCCCTGGTAAGGGTGGTGCAATTCCGCCTCGGGCAAAGACACTTGAGAATGACTACAACAAGCTCCTCTCCCAGAAGATCAACAAGAAATCCAGCCAAGACCAAGTTCACTTACCAAGGAGGACAGTGGAATTCCAGAGAAGGAGAAAGCAAAGCATGGAATTCATGGCTTTCTCCCCATGATTCTTTGGTCTTGCAGTTAATTATTTTTTTAATTTTATTTTTTCTTTCTGCTAATTTTTTTTTAACTTTTACCCTTTCCTCTTTTAACGTTTTTTAACTAGTTTATCTTAACAATAGCTTTCATAAAAAAAATAATCTTTTTTGAAACTTCATTCTTATAGTCATATATTATCCTTCATTGTATCTAACTTTATTTTTCGCATATACATAGGGTTTTTTCTTGTAAAAAATTTGAGGTACAACTTCTTCTAATAGATCAAAATACACCCTAAATCTAGCTCCGGGCTTGTTCTAGTCTCCAGCCTGAGCAAGTTCTCTCCACTTTCCTTTTCTTTATTCTCCCAACCAACTTACTTTATCAACTCCTTTTTTAGAAATTAAAAAAATTTTTTTCATATTTATAGGCATATTCCGTTCCTTCATTGTGTTTACCCTTATATATGTTTTTCATTCATTAAAATTTTGGGAAGTAGTTTCTTCTAAGAGACCAAAATACTTGCAAAATTAAGTGTGTGACCCTGTTCTAGTCACCAGCTAATATATATATATATATATTTTCTTTTTTATATTTTTCTTTATTTGTTTTCCTTTTTTAATTTTTTTTTCTGAACTTCTTTTTATCCCCTTTCTCCTCCCCGCCCCCAGTTTGGGGTCTCTTCTGATTTGGTTAAAGCACATTTTCCTGGGGTCTTTGCCACCCTTTTAGTATTTTATTTGCTCCTTCATTTATTCTTATCTGCACAAAATGACAAGGTGAGAAAACGCACCACAAAAAAAAAAAAAAAAAAAAAAAAAAAAAAAAAAAAAAAAAAAAAAAAAAAAAGAACAAGAAGCAGTACCGAAGGCTAGGGATGTAATCAATACTGACATTGGTAATATGTCAGATCTAGAGTTCAGAATGACGATTCTCAAGTTTCTAGCCGGGCTTGGAAAAGGCATGGAAGATATTAGAGAAACCCTCTCTGGAGAGATAAAAGCCCTTTCTGGAGAAATAAAAGAACTAAAATCTAACCAAGTTGAAATCAAAAAAGCTATTAATGAGGTGCAATCAAAAATGGAGGCTCTAGGGACGCCTGGGTAGCTCAGTTGGTTAAGCGGCTGCCTTCGGCTCAGGTCATGATCCCAGCGTCTTGGGATCGAGTCCCACATCAGGTTCCTTGCTTGACAGGGAAGCCTGCTTCTCCCTCTGCCTCTGCTTGCCATTCTGCCTTCCTGTGCTCACTCTTTCGCTCTGTCGCTCTCTCTCACAAATAAATAAATAAAATCTTAAAAAAAAATGGAGGCTCTTATTGCTAGGATAAATGAGGCACAAGAAAGAATTAGTGATATAGAAGACCAAATGGCAGAGAATAAAGAAACTGAGCAAAAGAGAGACAAACAAATACTGGACCAGAAGGGGAGAATTCGAGAGATAAGTGACACCGTAAGACGAAACAACATTAGGATAATTGAGATTCCAGAAGAAGAAGAAAGAGAGAGGGGAGCAGAAGGTATATTGGAGAGAATTATTGTAGAGAATTTCCCTAATATGGCAAAGGGAACAAGAATCAAAACCCAGGAGGTGCAGAGAACCCCCCCTCAAAATCAATAAGAATAGGTCCACACCCCGTCACCTAATAGTAACATTTACAAGTCTTAGTGACAAAGAGAAAATCCTGAAAGCAGCCCAGGAAAAGAAGTCTGTAACATACAATGGTAAAAGTATTAGATTGGCAGCAGACTTATCCACAGAGACCTGGCAGGCCAGAAAGAGCTGGCATGATATATTCAGAGCACTAAACGAGAAAAACATGCAGCCAAGAATACTATATCCAGCTAGGCTATCATTGAAAATAGAAGGAGAGATTAAAAGCTTCCAGGACAAACAAAAACTGAAAGAATTTGCAAATACCAAACCAGCTCTACAGGAAATATTGAAAGGGGTCCTCTAAGCAAAGAGAGACCCTAAAAGTAGTAGATCAGAAAGGAACAGAGACAATATACAGTAACAGTCACCTTACAGGCAATACAATGGCACTAAACTCATATCTCTCAATAGTTACCCTGAATATAAATGGGCTAAATGCCCCAATCAAAAGACACAGGGTATCAGAATGGATAAAAAAACAAAACCCAACAATGTGCTGTCTACAAGAAACTCATTTTAGACCTGAAAACACCTCCAGATTTAAAGTGTGGGAGTGGAAAACAATTTACCATGCTAATGGACATCAGAAGAAAGCTGGGGTGGCAATCCTTATATCAGATCAATTAGATTTTAAGCCAAAGACTATAATAAGAGATGAGGAAGGACACTATATCATACTCAAAGGGTCTGTCCAACAAGAAGATCTAACAATTTTAAATATCTATGCCCCTAACATGGGAGCAGCAAACTATATAAACCAATTAATAACAAAATCAAAGAAACATATTGACAATAATACAATAATAGTAGGGGACTTTAACACTCCCCTCACTGAAATGGACAGATCATCCAAGCACAAGATCAACAAGGAAATAAAGGCCTTAAATGACAAACTGGACCAGATGGACATCACAGATATATTCAGAACATTCCATCCCAAAGCAAGAGAATACACATCCTTCTCTAGTGCACATGGAACATTCTCCAGAATAGATCACATCCTGGGTCATATATCAGGTCTCAACTGGTATCAAAAGATTGGGATCATTCTCTGCATATTTTCAGACCACAATGCTCTGAAGCTAGAACTCAATCACAAGAGGAAATTTGGAAAGAACCCAAATACATGGAGACTAAACAGCATCCTTCTAAAGAATGAATGGGCCAACCAGAAAATTAAAGAAGAATTGAAAAAATTCATGGAAACAAATGATAATGAAAGCACAATGATTCAAAATCTGTGGGACACAGCAAAGGCAGTCCTGAGAGGAAAATATATAGCAATACAAGCCTTTCTCAAGAAACAAGAAAGGTCTCAGGTACACAACCTAACCCTACACCTAAAGGAGCTGGAGAAAGAACCACAAAGAAAGCCTAAACCCAGCAGGATAGGAGAAATAATAAAGATCAGAGGAGAAATCAATGAAATAGAAACAAACAAACAAAAAAAGAACAAATCAATGAAACTAGAGTTCTTTCTTTGAAAGAATTAATAAGATTGATAACCCCCTGGCCAGTCTTATCAAAAAGAAAAGAGAAAGGACCCAAATAAATAAAATCATGAATGAAAGAGGAGAGATCACAACCAACACCAAAGAAATACAAACAATTATAAGAACATACTATGAGCAACTCTACGCCAACAAATTTGACAATCTGGAAGAAACGGATGCATTCCTAGAGACATATAAACTACCACAACTGAACCAGGAAGAAATAGAAAACCTGAACAGACCCATAACCTAAGGAGATTGAAACAGTCATCAAAAATCTCCAAAGAAACAAAAGCCCAGGTCCAGACGACTTCCCAGGGGAATTCTACCAAACATTTAAAGAAGAATTAATTCCTATTCTCCTGAAACTGTTCCAAAAAATAGAAATGGAAGGAAAACTTCCAAACTCATTTTATGAGGCCAGCATCACCTTGATCCCCAAACCAGACAAGGATCCCATCAAAAAAGAGAATTACAGACCAATATCCTTGATGAACACAGATGCGAAAATTCTCACCAAAATACTAGCCAATAGGATCCAACAGTACATTGAAAGGATTATTCTCCACGACCAAGTGGGATTCATTCCAGGGCTGCAAGGTTGGTTCAACATCCACAAATCAATCAATGTGATACATTAATAAAAGAAAGAACAAGAACCATACGATACTCTCAATAGATGCTGAAAAAGCATTTGACAAAGTACAGCATCCCTTCCTAAAATATGCTACAATATGAAGCAATATGACATGATATGATATACATGACATGCTACATGTTATACTATAACAGATATTATATATATTCTACAGGTTTATATATATGTATATACATACATATATGTATGTGGAGAACCCAGACTAATACTGCAAAGACCACCCATCCCCCCTTGTTTCCAGCTCACTTGCTCTGCTGCCATAACTCCAGCACCTCACTGACCCCACTAGGACCCCATTCCATTGCCCCTACTATCTTTCACTGTCTGTCCCCTTACCCTTGTTATATTCTCCCCTCCCCATCTTAGACCCCAAGTTTCCATGATTGCCTTGGTTATACTCTTGTTTTTTTTAAAGATTTTATTTATTTATTCATGAGAGTCAGAGAGAGAGGCAGAGGCAGAGGGAAAAGGAGGCTCCCTGCAAGCAGGGAGTCCAATGCAGGACTCCATCCCAGGACCCTGAGAGCCTGACCTGAGCCAAAGCCAGGCACTTAACCATCTGAGCCACCCAGGTGCCCACCTTGTTTATACTCCTAATGCACTCTTCTCTTCCACCCTGCTAAAACTCCAACCCTGCTTTAATAGCACAACACTCTGCCTAACCTGATCTACACATTATTAGAAAGCAACAACCACCAGAACAAACCACCGTACTGAGGGACGTCTCTTCATATTTTGATCATAAACTGCAAGGCTGCCTTCAGTGCTACCTACCCAGCAATTCGAGTATGTCCACAGACAACTCATGAGCCCTTTGCAAGAGGGCCATTTTGCATCTTCTCCTCCTTCTCCAACACACACCCTCTACAGCTGTGATGACCTGAATATATGTGTTCCTCGCCCACATTCACATATTGAAGCCCTACCCCCAGTGTATGGTATTTGGAGATGGGAGGTAATCAGGTCTGGATGAGTTCATGTGAGCAGAGCTTTCGTGATGAGATTAGTGCCCTTGTAAGAAGAGATGCGGGAGAGCTGTGTGTGTGTGTGTGTGTGTGTGTGTGTGTGTGTGTGTTTAGCAAGCAGGCAGCTGTCTGCAAGTCAGGAGGAAAGCCTCACTAGGGACCAAATCAGCTGATACCTGAATCATGACCTCCCGACATCCAGAACCAGGAGAAACACATTTCTGTTGTTTAGGTCACCCAGGCTATAATTTGTTATGGTGGCCGGAGGTGACTAAAGTGACAATAGAGGCTTTCCCCCTCTTATTTCTTTTTTAACAGCTTTATTAAGATGTAGTTCACATACCATACAATCCACCCATTTAAAGTCTAAAATGCAATGTTTCTTGGTATATTCAGAGTTGTGCAATCATCACCACAATCAATCTTAGAACATTTTCATCACCCAAAAAGAAACCTATACCCATCAATAGTTACATCCCATTCCGCCCCACCCCCAGCCCCATCTCAGCCTTAGGCAACCATTAACGCACTTGATGTCTCTCTAAATTTGCCTATTCTTGATATTTCCTATAAGTAGAGTCATATAATTTGTGATCTTTCATGGTGACTGGCTTCTTTCACTTAGCATAATATTTTCAAGTTTATTCCCTGTTGTGGCATGAGTCAGTACTTCTTCCTTTGTATTGTTGAAGAAATGTTCCTTGTACAGATATACCACATGTTATATTCCACTCATCAGTTCATGAGCATTTAAAATGTTTCCACTTTTTGACTCTTATGACTAATGCTTGAACATTCACGTAGAAGTTTTTGAGTAGACATATGTTTTTCGTTCTCTTGGGTATATATGTAAAATATATACCTGCTATTTCCCTGAGAAATTAACATAGAAGCGATTAAAAAAAAAAAAACTACAGAAACTTCCCATCTCAAAAATCAACCAACCTATCTGCATTCATCCTGTTCTGTGGAGAACTTGCCCCTAGTCCCATCTAAGGCAATTCTTTCCAGCCCATGCTAGGGTCCCACACACTTTCTTATTCAATGATTTTGTTTCTTCCAATACCCATTGTCTCCACTATGTCAACACTTTGTCCCTCTACTGGACCATTCCCGTCAGTACCCAACCCTACAGATGAAGGACAGCTCTCTAGACCTCACAATCCCTTCCAGCCACATCTCCATTTTTTCCTCCTTCCCTTTGTAACAAAATCACTTAGGAGTGATCTATTCCCATTATCTCGCCTCCCTTACCCTTCATTTTATTTCCTGATGTTACTGGAGTTATGCTGTTACACCGCCCCCTCTAGTGCAACAGCCCTCTTTAAGGCCACGTTGTCTGCCATCTTGCCAGATCCAATGACTGAAACTTCAACTTCATCTTAGTCTACTTATCAATAGCATCTGGCATAGCCAATCCCTCCAGGACACCACATTCTCCTTGTTTCTTCCTATCTAGTTGCCCACTTCTTCTGGTCCCCTTTGCTGACCCCTTCTCTCTGCTGGCCCTCAAAGTGTTGGAATGCTCCAATGTTTCCATCCTTTACCCATTTTTCTTCTCTACACTCTCACTCCTTAGGAACTTTTATCCACTTCCACATCTTTAAATATCAACCATGCCAGGGAATAGCAAACTTTCCATAAAGAAATAGATGGTTAATATTTCAGGATTTTTAAGCCAGGCAGTGTGTTGTAATTCCTGATGATAGTGTGAAAACAGCTGTAGACAATATGTAAATGAATGAGTGTGGACATATTCCAATAAAACTTTATCTACAAAAAGCTGCAGTCTCTGGATTTGGACTGAAGGTCATGGTGTGCTAAACCCTAAGCTACACTAATGACTCTAAACTTGATGCATTTTAGTCTAATGTCTCTATGAGTCTGAATACCAGATCTATTTATCAATTGCCCATTTTTTGTCTCCACTTGATTGTTTGTTGGGTTTGTCAAACTTAGCACATCCAAAACAGGGCTCTTGTATCCATCCTCCTCCTCTCACAAAAAAACCATTCCTTCCTCATGTTCCTTCATCTCAGTAAATGGCACCATCAATTACTCAGTTATGGAAACCATTCTTGCTTACCTCCTTTCCTTCCCTCATACTCTCATCCAATCCATTAGCAATACCACTAGCCCTATTTTCAAAACACACCCAGAATCTGAACACACCAAGTTCACTGTTGCCACAGTAGTCACCTGGGCTCCTGCAAAAGCCTCCTCCCTTACCCCTTATATTCACATCTCCATGAAACAACTGGAGTGACCTTTAAAATCTTTAATCAGATCATCTCAATCTGACTACTCTGAGGGAAACAATTCCACAAATTCTACGTTAAGAGATCCAGTCATGCCTAACTCCTCAACCTCATGGCCTAAGATTCTCATCTTGTTCCTTCCACTCTACTCACATTGCTCCCTTTTCTTTTCCTTGAATACATCAGGCTAATTCTCACCCCAGAGCCTTTTCTCCTACTGTTCACTCTGCATGGAGTACACTTCCTATGACTTGCTCTACTGCTTTGTCTCTGTTCAAAAGTCACCTCTACAGAGACCTTTCCTGGGCAATTTCTCCAATACTCCTCCACAAAGCCATCATTTTTCCTTTAAGTCCATTCATGGCTTTTTTTTTTTTTCTGTTTTCTTATAGTGCTTCTAACTCTTTGATGTTATCTATTTGTTGTTTATCTGTTCATCCCTCTCTCTAGAGTAGAAGCCCGTGAAAGCAAAACCTTTATCTTATTCATCACTATGTTCCCACTGCTTAGAATAGTGCCTTATATGTAGTAGGTATTTGGTAAAATATATGTTAAAAGAATGAATGTGTGGCCATGTCATTCATAGCCAAGCTTGATGATACCCAGTTTATTTTTGCTCAGTCGGGAAGACTACAGGGCTTGGTGAAATCAGCTCTTCAGGAAGCTTCAGTGATTCTAGGTTCTAGTTCTGGCTCGGTTGTTAACTGTGACCACAGGCAGGATATATTCTGGTGTAAGCCTCTGTTTTCCAATTTATATAATGAAGATGCACCTTAAGATAGTCTCTCTAGTCTATTCCAGCTTGGATGTCAATGAATGAAATTGAATCGGGCTATTTTAGTGGAATTTCAAGATCAGCAGGAGGAGGTCCTAAGGAAGCAATTCAGCAGGACTCTTCAAATGATGCCACATCCTCCTTGTGGTCTTGGCACCTGCAGAAGCAACTCCTATTAGTGAGAACAGCACGTTGGGTGGGCAGCCTCAGCCCATGTGGTCATGAGCTCGGTGGTTACGAGAAGTTATAATAATGACCGCAGCCCTTCTAAATGTAAAGAACCACGCATACCCAGTTTTTCCTGCTGGGTTATCCTATTAGTCTTGAAGATCACGAACGGATTCACATTGCTGTCAAGAAAGCTCTTGTACTATAAATATGACTCAAGAATGCAGGTCAGTCAGCTGCATGTCACATCTTCAGGAAAAAAAAATACAGCACTTGGTTAGAGTTTAAATTCTGCATTTGCACTCCACATGTCACTTAAATTTATTCGCAATGATATCACCATCAGACTGCCATTAAAATGGGAAAGGACCATCAGTCAGTGCTACAGGGATCACCTTCAAGAGAAGCCAGAAAAATGTCCTGTTTCTCCTCATTAAAAACTAAATCCTGAGTGTTTCCATGTTCCTGCTGACTTTCCATGTCCTGCTGCTTATCAGGGCAATCGTTCAAAAGGATGGATTCAAGAGGGGCTAGTACAAATGCGGAGGATTCTACAGTTTATGAGGCACATGGCCACTCATGATCTCGTTGGGCCTCACTTTTCACGTGGACTGTCACTGAGTCCTGAGGAAGCATCTGACCACACGTCTTAACTTTGTGTCTTCTTCACCTCTGGCTCTGTTTCCCCATCTGCAATATGAAAATTATCCCTGAGTCCCATTGGACTGGCATTTCCAGACTCCCAGAGATATCTCAAGGTTAAAATTGAAATCCAAGGGCTGTTTGCATATATCAAAATGCCTCCTGGGAAGTCTACGTTTGCCCATGGTCAGGCCACACAAGTTAATTAAATGTCAAGCTTCTTTGCTTTGGGTTGGAATGATAACCAACTCAGGTGGTAGCTTAGATGCTCTCACACAGATTAAAACCTCTGATGGGCTATATGTGAAGTCACAGGAAACCCTGGATATTATTTTATTGCCTATGTGTGCCTGATTCACAAACAGGGGGGGCGGGGGGGGGAGGGACGGAATTAACTGTTTAGTACCTGCAGCCTTATAATCAAAATCTGTCAAAGGAAAAGTTGGGTGGAGAAAATATGTGGTGTCCTATTGCTGGAGCTGAAAATGTTACCCGCACCCGCCCTCTGCAGCGGGTCTCTGAAGTTTCCTTCCCAGCTGTAAATTCTATGATTTCAACATTCACAGTCATTTGAGGATATGTTTTTATCCCTCCAAGAAATGTATTGGAGAGGATACTGCTGTCTTTTTGCTTTTTAAAATAGCCCCTTTCACGATGAAGTCACCCTCAGGCACCAGCAGGAGGGGAGAGCAATTCACTGCGCTCCACATTACAGATGCAGCTATGTCAAGGTCCTGAAAACAATCAATATGGCACCAGTATTAAAGAGATATGTCTTGCCTCATGCCCTGAAGTTCAGCAGTCGGTAGGCTCTGCTGAGCAAGAACAAAAACCAGTTTTCACCAGGGCATCTGTAGCTTTGAGGATCTGTGGATGAAAATATGAGCCATGTTGACGATAGTGCCCTAAGCTCAGGGACTGAGTTGTGTGACCTTCAACAAGTCATTGACTTTCTCTGGACCTCAGTTTCCCTCCCTGTAGTAGGTGGGAGTCAAGCTATAGTGGATCCTGTGTGCATCCCACCAGGTCCCCTCTACTGCCGCAGCAACTCTGTGTCCCACCTGCTCCAAATGTCAACTGTTAATGTCCCAGCTGTCCCTCTCTGGGGAGCGTGCAAGAAGCCACCCTTTTTGGAAGACAGTATCTCAGCCGCTCCCCTCCCCAGGGTGGGAGCAGCCAGTAACAAACCAGTAAGAAGAACAAAAGTCTAACCTTTGCCTCCAGCTGGAACCAGCTCTTCGGTGTGATTTCCATTCTCCCAGTAGGGTCAGGTGGAAGTCAGAAGTCTGAGGAGGCCACATCCTTGCTTTAGCTCCTTCCCTGACCTATTCCTCTTCTGTTGTTCCTTTGCTCCTAAGAAAACTGCCTCGAAACACTATGTCTAGAAGCTCTGTTAAAGGCTTTCTGCTTCCAGGAAACCAGAACTAAGGCATTGAGGCTTAAAAAAAAATCCTTGTGTGTATATTGGCTGGTTCTTCAAATAGTTCATGAGAGCTTCTGGAGCTGGACCTCCCCAGAGGCGTTTTGTCACCATCCTTTCTCAATGGGAGGCCTTATCCCTTGGCCTGGCATAATCCTCTCAGTGCTGGAATGCTTCTTATCAGTCTAACCAGACAAATAAAATCACTTGGACCAACCCGACCATAGGCTCCTCTGCTGGTGCTTCCTGTGTTCATCTCATTACACTCCCAGGTCATTCCTCTGGTGGGTACAACTTGCTCCCTGTCTCTCCATGATGATTTTCTCCAGGGACCACCATGGTGAGGCGGAGAGAGCCCCACTCTGGGAGTGAAGGGGTCTGTGCTGGCACAAGGCTGGGCCATGTCTCTGTGTCCCACTCCTGTAAGTTCTCAGTTCTACCATCCTTGTAAAACAAAGGGCGTGTGTTGGATCAATGTCTATCACAGTATGCTGCAAGTATCACATGCATTCACATCCTCTGGGAAGCTGTGGTACAAGATCACCTCAGCTTTAATTTAAGTTCACTTATTCCCATTGGATGCTTTTGCAGAAAATCCATTTTGATAAAATTAACTTGATTCTCTATGATCTTAGGACCCAGTCACAGATCTGGAGTGCTAGGCTAAGGGTGCTGGCTTCATTCTTTAAGTCACCTTTCCCCACACTGTGTTCCATGGATTACCATTTCCATGAAAGGGACGGGAAGACGGTTTTCCAGATGAGCTGGGGAAGAGTGGGCCTTTCGGGGAGTGTCACAGTAGCCTTGTCCCCTAGGGATTCTGCAAAGTCCAGCTCTGGGGATGCTTGCTTTGTGTTGCTATGCCCGTCATTCCCAATATAACTTGGGCACAAAGCCTTTCTTCCAAGGAATATCATTAACATCCTATAGGAACTAAGGTGCCCTGGACCACAGTTTGGGAAACTGCTCTGTGAGGAGACACATTTGAAGGTTTGCAGCCTGGTAGAGACTTACTGAGTTGTCCGTTTTAAGTTGATCCAACCAAAAGCTGGGTGACCAGGGATGGGTTGTTGTCATGGCCAGGGTGATGGAGGATGGGATCTTCACTGGGGCAGGCTGGCAGAGGATGTCAGGAGGAAGAGGCAGACATGGAGGCACAGGACAGGAAGCATGGTCCAACCCTGGGAACCTGAGGATTGGAGGATCACTGCCTGGTCTTCAGTTCTCTCCTGGAGGCTTGCTCTGAACACCCTTTGGTGCCACAAGAGAAGCATCATGCATCAAACCTACCCTGAGGGTCCATCCTCTGCAGAGATGATGGGAGCCATGAATCAAGGACTCTGATTCTACGCTGGCATGAGCATCCCAGGGCTCCCATCTCATGCCATCAGCCTCTGAGCTCTCATCTCATCTCCTGTCTGGGACCTCTGTCTGCCTGCAGAGAAAATATATGGGCTCAGGATCAAGCTGATGTCCTGAGTCCCCCTGGCCACGCTGACATCTACCTGCACCTCTGGGCTAGCTTCTGAGTGTTCAGCACTTTCCAGTCTACCAAGCATCACCTCCTCTTAACTAACCCTTCCAGCAGTGCTGAGAGAGGCATTCCTTTACCCATTTTATAGACTAGAGAGGAGGAGTAGCTCACCTCTGGTCACACACCCAGTGAGTCACAGAATCAGTACTTATACTCCCTTGAGTTCTAAGTTCTATGCTCTTTTGCAACAGTTGCAAGGCACAATTAAGTCAGTCTATTTGTTTGACTCTGACTGTCTGTCTGCCTGCCTTTCATCCTCCAAAGCATCATTGTCTCCTATGCCTCCCTGTTCACACATGAAGTTGCCAGGAAATGCAAGGAGACCCACTCTCCTTTCATGAGTCTATCTTGGGGAGGCTCTCAGGTGGCCTGGCTCTCTCCAGCAGAATTCTATTCAGAAACTCCTGCTGAGGGGTATAAGCAAATGCTGAGTGTTACAAAATGTTCAAAAATTGCTCTTCTTCCTAAGACTTTAATGACTTGTTGGGATGGGACAGGAGCTGCTGTACCCCATGTGGACCATGCACAATTATGACCGAGCAGGCCTGGCTCTGTACCACGGTCTGGCCTCAGCAGATGATCGCTGCTCTTCAGCCAGGCGGCAAATGCTCCCTGGGAACTGTGGGCTTGCACAGCACACCTGGGAGAGAGCAGGGGTAGGGGACCCAAGTGCTTCTGCAGGTGAAAATTTCCATTGCTTGAGGTGTGTTGCATTGGACTCTGCAAAGAATGCAAGGCCATTCGCCAAAAACACCAAAGGAATATATTTGAAGAATGCTAGACAGGCTAGGGCGGGAGCAGGGAATCCTCAGAGGTCATGGCAGAAGAGATGACAGCTGGGATGGGAGGAGGGCAGGCTGAGGGCAGTGGCGTGCCTGGTGCAGGGTGTGGGGGAGAGTTGAGGGACAAGAAAGTGCTGGGCAGAATGGATGGTTATGTCACAAGAACCACATGTCTCATCATCTGCTTACCGCTTTTCCGGTATCAAACCCAGGCTGGCTTGACCATCGCTTCTGCTCTCATCAGCTGCTGCCTGGGTGTAGGAAACCGCGGAGACGCAGTTCTCATCAACATGAGCCACATACTTGGGGATCCTTTACTGAGTGCCGGAGGCTGGACCAGAGTGCGTGCCTTGCCGTCATGGGACTATGATCACACAACTGGAATTCCTGCTTGGGTCTCCTGACTCTCAGTGACTCTCTGGCTGCTATTCCAAAGGTCCTGGAAGCTGGTTAACTGCCCCAAGCCTAGCTGGTTCTTCCTCAGTTTTGCAATGCAGCTGGCTCTTTAGGTGGTGAATGGAATCCCTGTGGTTCTAGATCATGCATTCTTAGACCAGGATGCTACACTCGCCACGCCCCCGGCCATCATTATTGCTTGTTCCTTCTCACTTACACCTGGGGTTCATATGACATGGCCTTCCACTAACCCTTTCTGGAATGCTGCTGCTCTATCCCTTTTGGTCTGGAAATGCCCACTTTTGTGGCCAAATGAGGCCCTTTGGGGGTCAGATCAATTGGGCAGTCTCTCTGGTTACTGGCCCTAACTTTCAGCTGGGTCACCATCTGTCCAGTCTTGAAAGCCAACACCATGGGACATGATGTAAAGAAAAAGACATCGGAGGTACATCCAACCCAACACTGCAACAGACACTGGGCATCTATCATGTGCCAGATGCTACTTTTGAGACAAAGGGATGAGGACCTCACAGATTCAGAAAACTACTCAGTGCTATATGATAGAGTCAATAATAGAAATAAGTTCCAAGTGTTATGAGAACCCAGAAGAAAGCAAAAATAACTCTGCCTGGGGCTCCAAGGCTGTCACAGTGGTCTAGTGGAGAAATGTTGGCAGTCTGAGCAGTCTGTGAGCTGGAAATAGAGAGAAGCAGAAAATCTGATTCATGAACGTGGGATACATCCTTAAAAGACTGGTTGGAGGTGGAGATGGAGGCAGAGCAGGCAAGGATGGCAAGCCCAGCAGGGGGAAGATTGGGGAGCAGCAGGAGGGCTTGCGCTGCTTGCTTCCTAAGCCTGTCTCAGATCCAGCACGTTTTATCGGAATAAAGTCCGCGCCATGATTTGAAATGACCTCATTACTCCCTTCTCAGCCCATAGAAACCCACTCTCTCTGGGTCTAGCTCAAGTCTCTCCTCTGGGACGCCTTCCTTAAACCCAGCAGGACCCATACTTTCCTATTTGGGGTCTTCCTGGTGCTGTGTTTATTTGCCAATGGTGGCACGTAGCCTCGCCTGCCAGGCAAACAGCACACAGAGATGGTCTGTCTCTAGGGTCCTGGCTCTTGTTTCTCTCCTCTCCCCATGGCTCTCTCATGCCCAATGCCACACCCAGCACATAACAGGGTGAGTAAATGGGTGCTACATTAAACCAAACTGCAGGGCTTCTGCTGAGCTACGCCAAGGAGGAGCAGACATTTCTGGAGCCCTCCTCAGAAGCTTCTAGAAGAAGCCAATTTGCAAGATACACGAGCCAGACAGTTACTCCTTTCTCTGATGCACAAACCTAAGCAAGCCTGGAAGGAGCGTGACTCCAAAGCCACCCCTCCAGATTGTCTTCCTCCAGGGGCTTCACTCTCTGAAGGGGGCTGGCCCTTAAGTGAAGGTGACAGGCAGCCAGCTTTGGCCACCCATGCACAGTCTCAGCCATATATCTGGGGCAGGTGGAATTCTTGATCTGGATCCAGGCATCAGGGGCAGCCCTGGGCCAGTCTGGAGCAGAGAGGCTTGTCTTCCTGTGGCCTTAACTTGACTTTCTCCATCCTGCCAGTGAGTGCCTGCCTCCCATCTGTGAGCTCCCATCTGCCAACATCAGCTTCCTGTTTCCAGTGCCTGTGGAGCACGGATGGACAGCACACCCCTCATTTATCACTCCTGCTCCTGCAACCAGCAAAGAATCCATCCTTGATCCTGGCTTTGAACTTTGATCTTTGCATAGTGTTACTAGCCAGGCCATTCAGCAGTCTCAAAGCATCCTTTCTGAAGCCAAGCCCTGAGCTGGGCACTCCACAAGAGTGGGAGGCTATGGTGTGCCCATGGCGATTTGAGCACCCATGACAAGGGTTGGCATAAGGTCTGTGTTCAGTGGATGCTTGTTGAATGAATGTTAGGTTCGTAAATGACAGTGTCTGTCCTGAGGCAGCCTAGGACCTGGCAGAAGAGACACTAGCTTGGCCAGACTGCAGGGTCTGGATACTAATTCTGCCACACTAATTCTGCTGGGTGACTTTGGTCTCTCTGTGCCTCATTTGATCCATGTGCAAATCCAGAGAATCATGATACTTGGCTCATAGGATCGCTGCAAGGATTAAATGAGTTGACACTTGAGAAGTGCATAGCACAGTGCCTGGCGCACAGCCAGTGCTCAGAGACTCATTGAGAGGATAAATACACAAAAAAATAAGTGAATGAAAGCATGGATGAATGAATGAATCCTAACACCTTGTACACAGCACTTGAGGAACATGGAGGGGTTCTGGAAGCTCAGCGAAGGGGTGGTATTTGACGGGTGGGCTTTCACTAAGTTGAGCTGGGGACACTGTACTCCAGGCTGAGGGAATAGTCCAGGTGGATGCAGGGAGGTGGGAACATGCAGGGAAGTGGGGGAAGCAGGTGGCTCAGGCCTCCTGGAACAGAGAGGGGGGCAGCGGGAAACAGTGCTGAAGGGACCGCCGGGGTCCAGGCCAGTGGGGCTTTGAATGCTAGCCTGGGAGTTTGACAAACAACTTCACCATGGGGGAGGGAAAATAACATCCAGAGCAGAAAGCAGATGATGCCCAGACAGTCTGAGAAAGAAGTAGAAACCAGACCCATCTCCCTTTTGTTTTACCCAGGCCTCCCAAGCAAAGGTGCTCTGATGAGGATGAACCAGGGCCATGGGGAGAAACCCTCAATACCTTTACTGTTTGCTTGCACTTCAGTAAGCATTGCTGGATTTATTGGATCCTAGAGTATCTGTAAAGCATAGAATTTCAATGTCCATCTTCTCCTGCTCTCCCATTCTAAGGTAAGGAACTGAAGGCTCAGAGAAGCAAAGAGTCTTTGGACCACTGTCCCCTGGGATCTTAATATTTCCCTTTAATGTGAACTCAACATCAGCAAATTAAACCCATTTTATCAGCCATTCCAACACCAATTATAAAGAACTGTTTTTCATTTTTACTAGGCAAAGTGAAGAACTGAATCCAACGTGCTGTATCTAAAACTGATGGAGCCTATCTTCAAGGCAGCATGACATGGGACAGTCATGCACTCATTCATTCATCCAGCAAGCATCTTCCTGCGCTTGATCAAGCATCTTCCCTGCGCTGGGCAATGTTGCCGGTTTCTGAAGCCACGTAGCTTAAGGAAAGACGATGGGTTGGCATCAGACTGCAGTATAATTCTGGCCCTGCCTCTCCCAGCTGTGTGTCTTTGGGAAAGTCATGTCATTGCTCTGAGCCCTGGCCTTCTCATGACTAGAATGAGCGCCCAGTACGAAGGTCACAGTATTCAGTATTAAACAGGCCCACACGTGTAAAGTGCCCTTCTCATGGGAGGAGATCCCAATGTTGGGTCCCAGCCCAAAATGTGCTATAAGACACCTCACTAGCAAACATTTTGTCACCACCCACCTGAGCACTGGAAGGAAATCCTAGGTTCTGGGGGACTAAATTGTTTTCCTCTGATAAATATCATGGGCCATAAAAGCTGACAGTGGCAACTGGCAGTCTGACATTTTGAGACGTTGCATCTCCTTGTGGAAGCAACCCTCGCTGCTCTGAGTGATGGAGCTCAGCCCACGCTGGGGGCAGAGGAGTGACAGCAGCGGGGAAGCCATGACTGATAAGATGCTGTCATCCTCCATCCGCTGCCCTGCTCAAGTATCAGAGCCCTTGGTTGAAAATGCCAAACAACTTCCTCCTCCAGAATTCATCAAAGACTATGGGAGCTTGGGGAATAAACAGGAGAGCTGCTGAATCCACCTGCAAATATATTCATGAAATCATAGGATTGGGACTCTTGCAGATCACACGTCCTCCCTTTCTTTGGCTGTCATGTGTTAGAACATCATGGTCCCCTCTGCAGGTATGGGCCACTGACAGAATACATGACCTTAGGTGAGGCACTTAACCCACTGGGACCACAGTTTCTTCACTGGGAATAAGAAATGTATCTGGGCTTATTATGAGGGTGAAATGATGTGGTGAGTTTTAAGCTTCTATACTGGGAGAATTCTTGTAGCCAGGGTCTTTAACCCTGCCTGTATGTGAGCTTACCTGGGGAGCTATCCAAAAATACCTTCTCTTGGGTCCTATCTTTTAATTGGTCTGGCTTGGGGGCATTGTTTTTGTTTGTTTATTCATTTGTTTTGTTTTAAAACTTCACAGATGATAAAAAACCTTCATGAGAATCCTGACATTGAGTCTACCTACTCATTAAATGTCTTAAGAAAGGGAATGACATGGTCATATTTATGCCTTTAAAAGATCACTCTGGGGGCATCTTGGAGAATGAGTTGTGGTGGATGCACGACTGGATTCAGGAAGACTGATTAGAGCCTTTCTATTGAACGTGAGGTCCATGGACCAACTCTCTTGGCCCCTCTTGTTAGAAAGGCAGAATCTGAGGGTATATCCTACACTACTGCCATTGAGAGCCTGCATTTTTAACAAGATCCAGATGATACCTCTGTGCATAAAATCTTGGGAAGGGTTGGATTGGAAGACTATGCAATGCAAAGGTGCAGGTTGGAGATATGATGACTCCATCCCAGGCAGGAGAGCAGAGAGTCGGAACAGAAGGAACCAGATGGGAGCAGAATCAAGAGACTATCAGGATGGTGGCTAAACGGGGTTAAGAGAAGGGAGTTGAGAACACATTTGTTATTTGAGCCCTAGAAGGGTGTCTCTGGCTGCAGATGTGTGGGTAAAGGCTAATGAGTTTTGTTCTTTAATTCAACTATTTTTTCACAGCACCTACACTGATTATTATCTTGTAACTTTCATACATAAATGCCCTTACTCTTGTGTAGTCAAAAAGGAATTTTTAAAATTATTTATTTATTTGTTTGAGAGAGAGAGAGAGAGAGAGAGAACAAGAGGGGCAGAGGGAGAAGGACAAGCAGACTCCCTGCTGAACTTGTAGTCCAATGCAGGGCTCAATCCCAGGAACCTGAAATCATGACCTGAGCTGAAGTCAGATGCTTAACTGACTGAACCATCCAGGCACACCAGAAAAGGAATTTTTATTAGAAGTTTTCACATTTGGAAATAGGTTTGGGGGGAATGAAATGCTTGCCCTTGGTCACACACCTAGGAATTGGCAGAATGAAGTTTAAATGTGTATCTTCTAACTTCAAATCCTGTGCTCTTTTCCAAGTCTGAGTGTTGTTCTTTTCATTTTGTTGTCTTGTGCCCACTGGTTTTTGTTTTGATTGTTCATATACTGCATGAGTGTCCAGTTAAGTCAACATAATCTTCCATTAATCACAGATCTTTTCAAAGATAGCAAACCATATTGGTACCTGGTATTGAATTTTAGCTGAAAGAAACATTGCCATCCAGGAGTCTTGTCTTTGGTTCTAAAGAGATCAATAACTTTGAAATGCTGTTACTAATGATAAAATTATATGAAAATAGTATAAACAGTTAAGCTGAGGCATCAATCTGTGTTCTGCAAGCCCAGAGGAAGGACATCTGCCTCTCCCACCCATGACAGTGGAACTTGGGAGAGTCATTTCTACTCTGATTTCAGTTTCCTCACCTGGAAATGACAGGACCTCAGCTCTAAATCACTATATTTCTATTAGAAGTTGGTTGTAAATAACTTTCTTCTTTTTTATGCACATATATAAGGAATATAGTATAAAGAATGATGTATGGGAGAGAAGATATGTGCATGAGATAAATGGGTATGAAGTGAGCCAAAATACAATAAGTGTGCAAGGAATGGCTGATTTACTTGGATACTGAAGGAAGCCAGGAAGAATGCTTTGAACTCCATTGCACAAAGATGGGGCTTGACCAAGGAAAGAGGTAACTTCATTCATTCATCCATTAACTAGTACCAAACATCCACCTTTAGAGGACGAAAAGATGGATAAGACATCACCTTTGGGGGCATCTGGATGGCTCAGTGGGTTAAGCCTCTGCCTTCAGCTCAAGTCATGATCTCAGGGTCCTGGGATCGAACCCTGCATCAGGCTCCCTGGTCAGGAGGGAGCCTGCTTCCCCCTCTCTCTCTGCCTGCCTACTTGTGATCTCTCTCTCTGTGCCAAATAAATAAATAAAATCTTTTTTTTTTTTTTTTTAGAAAGGACATCACTTTTGGCCTTCAAAGAGTTCCCAGTCCGTTACAGGAGACAAAACTATTAAAAGAGAAGTGTGCTATCATAGAAATACTTGATCAAGTATGAGGTAGATAGAAGATAAAGAAAAAGAGCTAAATCTTTTTTGGGCAGATGGAGAAAATGGGAAACAGCAAAGGCCAAATCTGAATTGACATTTGACAGTCGGTTGGAGGTTGCCACATAAAGAAGGAGAGAGGGCATTCCAAGCAGAGGTAACAGCATATCAAGGACATAGGAGGTTTTAAAGGGCAAGATCCGGGAAACAAGTGGTGACAGGTTCAATAAGACTGGAGCACAGAAAGTGTGGTGGGGGTCAAGGGGAGAGGATGATGAAGAGACAGGGAGGTACTCCATTTTGAGGAGTCATGTATGCTATGGGAGGGGTTTGGAGATTGCCAAGGGCATGAGATGACTATATCCATGGCTTTAAGAGATCACTCCAGCAAAAAGAATAGAGGGATAATTACATCAAGGCAACAAACTCATAAGGAAACTTGGCTGGGAGGCTGAAGAAAGAGCCCACAAGAGAAATTAAGACAGTGGCACCAGTGTCCCCGGCATGAAGGGGCAAAAACGGTGGTGAACAACCTTTCAGAACCACGGACAGTTCCTTTTATTCCAGTCCTCTGTTGGCAGAATATTTCATAAATATTTTATCCAATTGTTTTAAAAATAGCTACCATTTATGGAGTGTCAGAAAAATTGCATATATAATATGTCTTTTAAGCCTAAATAACAGTTCTGAAAGGCAACAGTTGTTGGCCCTCTGTTGTTGGTGAAAAAAAATTGTGTCTCACTGAGGAATCACTCATCCAGGGTCACACAGCTCACAAGCAACACCACCGGAACTTCATCCTGCTATCGACCATCACATTAAGTTACCCCCACCAAACATCCTCCAATTTTAAAGTGATAATTAGTTTTCCCATTTTTGTTAATTAAAAAAATACAGCTCTGGCCAGGAATTCTAATTGGCCTTCCAGAACTGCCACCCTGCACTGCTTATATTTCTAGCCCCAACTAAAGGGACTTGGCATTCCTTGATACCTGGATTGCTTTACTGTGAGTAACTGCAGGGATATGCATGTGGGCTTTTTTTTTTTTTTTAATGTTGGGCTGGATTTCAACAGCCTTCAACCCTCCTTCAAGGACCCATAAGGAGCTGGGGTCTTTAGGCTGAGAACCAGGACATTGGAAGGTGAGGAAGGCATGGCATGGGAACAATGACATCCTTGACAAGGTTTATAAATTAGTCTTCTCTGGGAAATACTCAGCTCTTTCACCTCCTTTCTCTGTCCTGGGTACATTCCCTTCCATTTCCACAAAGTGAAGTCTGTGATTATTCTCAGTTCCAATATGAACTTGTCTCTGTGTGCGCTGTGGAAATAGGTTGGATGTCAAATAAACAGCTGATAAAGTTCCTGCCTCACAAAGTGGTAGGGGGTGTCCAGAGAAGTGTCAACACAAATGAGGATTCTATTATGATATATTTCTGGACACTGTTTGTTTCTTTGGTCAGAACTCAGGTTCCAGCTACCCACCCCTGGGATTTTGCAACTGTCTCTAAGTTCTCTCTCTTCAGTGTGTTCTGCACACAGCATCAGACTGATATTTGGCAGAGCAATACTAATAAAGTTCCTCTCCAGCCTCAAGACCCTCAATGGCCCCTACTGCTTCCCCATAGAGTTCACACTCCTTAACTCAGTGTGGAAGGACCTTCACAATTCAGCCATAGCCTGTCATTCTAACCTCATATCCTGTTGTGTTCCTCCGCAAACATTATGGTCCAGCCACATGAGTCTGATTGCTATTCCACAAGTTCATTGCCTAGGAAGTGCAACTTGCCTTAGACTCACCTCCTTCTCAAGACAATCCCATAAGGCCAGTGATGGATAAGACAATAGATTCCTGGACCACTGCTCAGGATGCTCATTTCTGCTGTACTCTCCTTTGCCCATATACTTATATTAGTTATCTATTGCTGCATAACAAATTAACACAAATTTAGCAGCTTAAAACAATACATATTTACTACCTCAGTTTCTGTGAATCCAGAATCAGCACACCTTAGCTGGAACCTCTACTGAGGACTTCTCACAAGGCTGCAGTTAAGATGTTAACCCCAGCTGTGGTCTAATCTGATGGCTCAACTAAGGAAAGGTCTGGGACAGGCCGAGCCTGTTTACATGTTTGTTGGCAGGATTCAGTTCCTTTAGGGATGTCGGATTGGGGACTTCAGCTGCTAGTTGACCAAAGGTTGCCTCCAGTTCTTTGTCACATTGTTCTTCCCAATATGACAACATTTTATCAATATCATCAGTGAAGGGAATTGGCAATATGAAAGACAGAATCTTTTGTAATCTGATGATTACAGAGAGAAACAACTTTCCCTTAGTGTTATGGTATTCTACTCCCTAGAATCAAGCTGCTCAAGGGGAGGGGGTTACACAAGGCTGTGATTACCAGAGGGTAGGGAGTGCCAAAGTGTTATCTCAGAAACTACCTACTACAATACTTGTTGAAAAATCTACCATCCCTTCAAAACTTCAACCAAATCCTACCTCTCAGAGATCTTTCTTGTTACATAATTCTTGTTACATAATTCTTTCTCAATTATAAGATCATCTCCCAATTGCTTTATTTGTCCTTCTGGAGGAACATGAACCTTGACACTTATATCAATGGCTGTCATTACCACCATTATAGGTCTCAGAGCGTGGGAACGATGCCTGTTTTTGTCTTTGCATTTCACCCAACCTACTTGAATAGAGGAGATGCTCAGTAAATGTTTGTTGAAGGCAAATGGCCAACTCTTCTGCTCCTTTAGAAATAGTTTCAGCCTCCAGTATCAAACACAGAAAATAATTCATCAAGAAGTCATTAATCTCGGGTGATAAGGGAATATGTGCTTTTCTTAGATGTTACAAAATCCAGCAGTCAGTAGGTTAAGAAATAAGAATTTACCAATTACTGGAGCAGAGCGAAACATTTCTCCATAAACATTAATGTTGACCATATGTTAAAATCAACAAGTTAATAATAACAACTGTCATAAATAACATTTACTGTGCCAAGAACTCTGTGTTCATCTGCTTTATACCACTTCTTCTCCAATAGTCCTACCATGTTGGTGTATTTATTACCCCCATTCTATAGGTGAGAAAATTAGAACAAAGAGGTAGATAAACTGCCCAAGATAACAGAGTCTAATTACAAAGGTTGTGCTCTTAACCATTCTCCTGCATGCCTCCTAAAAATAATTTCCTTTTTCTGATTACTAGGAAAAAGTCCCTAATTTTATTACAGTGAACGTAGAACTGCATTGGGTTGGTTCTGAGGCATAGCTTTGTGAACAGTTCTTTGATATACATATCAAGAGAGCTGGATCTTTGATTCAGTTATGCCCTAAACTCGCAGTATAACCTTGGAAAAGTCACTTACCTTCTCAGGGTCCCAACTTTCTCTTCCGGAAACAGATGCAAACTAGGTAACACCTAAGGGTCAGTGCAGTTCTAACAAGGTGTAAGATTTCATATGAACCATTACAGGGGAACTGGGGTGGCTCAGTCAGTTAAGCATCGTGACTCTCGATTTCAGCTGGGGTCATGATCTCAGGGTCGTGAAAAGGAGCCCCACATCAGGCTCTGCCCTGGGCATGGAGCCTGCTTGAGATTCTCTCTCTCCCTCTTCCTCTGCCCCCCAACTCATTCTTTCTCTAATAAATACATAAATAAATGAGTAAATAAATAAAAATAAAATCTGATTATTGTTACTTTTGTCAAAAATCCTTTTAAAAAACTTTTTACAAAAGGAGAACCATTTAAACTTACATTTCAAAACGTCACCATGAAATAGAATAAGGTTCAGTTATATAATTTGGGACACTTTTTTAATGAGGCCTTTCTTAGAAAATCTTGTCAATAAGTCATAACACAGTGTGTTCTCTGTTACAGGCCTGGAGGTTCCATTACAGACCATTTGGAAAGATTAAAAAACACCTTGTCCAGTGGGACTTTGTTCTCAGAGCATCTAGGATATCACATTAAGCATCTGAAATACTCATTTTCAGTTCCTTGTGGTGCATTAATGAATCTACAAAGAACATACTTATTAACACCAACATATGCTGAGGGATAATGGACCTAATCCACATTTTCATCTCTCTCTCTGCCTGTGAATAAAGAGAACAGGAAAGTGAGAATGAAGCTGTTTCCTACTCAAGACTCTTATCTTCCTGGTTGTGTGCTGGGGAGTGCATAGTTAACAGATTGAACTCTGGTCTCGGGGTCAAGTAGATGGGGTTCAAGCCCTGGCTACCACTCACCTTGCACAAATCACCTGATCCTCTCTGAGCTTCCATTTCTTTGTTTTCATAATAGACCAGACCAGTAATTTTCAAAATGTGCACACAAGAGCTAGAGGCATTTCTTGGTTGGTTCCTGTGGGGATGCTGTTGGGTGATAACTCAATGAAAGGGCTTCTAAGAATTATATATGTGAAATGGAGGGGCAGAGGGAGAGGCTTCTAAGAATTACATATATGAGATGGAGGGGCAGAGGGAGAGGGAAAGAAAATCTCAAGCAGACTCCATGCTGAGCACATAGCCTATTGTGGGGCTTGATCTCATGACCCTGAGATCATGATCTGAGCTGAAATTGAGTTGGAAGCTTAATTGACTGAGTTACTGAAGCACCCTTCACCATTATACATTTTTATTAGAAAATCACAAGTCTGGTTGAGGTACAGAGTTTTTTCCAGCCACTTAGGTGTTGGAAGCAATAGAAAAAAATTCGTTATTTTTTAGTTAAAATTTTTTAAATTTATAATTCAACTTTAAGAAATTGTGAAATATATGTATTCTTTGCTGGCTAAAATAATCCATAGATTGGTACCATATTGTCATATTGAGTTTCCCTGGGGCCTCCTAAGTACCAACACCAAAATTCTTTGGAACAAATATTGTCAGATTGGAGCTGGAAGAAACCAGAAGAGATTCATTTAAAAGGGAAACTGAGGCTCTGGGGTCATGAAAGAAAGTGATACAGGCATCAGGCTTTTAGGCTGCCAGGCACAGTGCTCTGCTAACCCATGCTCTTTGCCTTGCCTTCCTCCATCCTGTAACAGCTCTGCTCTGCACTGTAACTACGTGTGGGCATCATATCATTCTCCTGAAACTGTAAGATCCTGGAGGCTCACAACTCTTCTACTGCAACAACTTGTGCTGTGGGTTTCCTCCCACCATCTTCTGATGGTGCCGCAGACATTCATCATCATCAGGAAAACAAGAGAAGACTTTATGAAGATAAATCATAGCTTTCTTTCTTTTAGTGAGAAACTCCCTAAACTGGAACCCATCTCCACAAATTATGGAACACACGTGCTGAGGTGTCATCTTCTGCAGAAACAATGATTCTCCCAAGTTTTCCGAACTAAAGATTTAAATTGGGCTGTCCATCACCTTCCTGTCAACCAACTTCTCCTATTCTGAGCCCCGCATACAGACTCTGCAATAGGTTTTGTCACCGGGGCTATGCCTTTTAATTCAGTCATTTGTCAAATATGCAGCAAGAACTCACTGTGTGTCAGACACCGTGGAGGTTGTGGGTAGTGTAGAGATGAGAAAAGCATGGACTCTCCCTGCATCCATTTTTCATTGTTTTCAGAAAAAATTATTGGAAACTTAGTGCCTTAAAACAACACACATTTTCTTTTTTTTAAAGATTTTATTTATTATTTATTTGACAGACAGAGATCACAAGTAGGCAGAAAGAGAAGAAGGAAAGCAGGCTCCCTGATGTGCGGGGAGCCCAATGCGGGGCTCGATCCCAGGACCCTGGATTCATGACCTGAGCTGAAAGCAGAGGCTTTAACCCACTGAGCCATCCAGGAGCCCCAACAACACAAATTTTCTATCTCACAAGTTTCCAAGGCCAGAAGTTGAACATTGGACTGAAAATCAAATGTCAGCAGGGATGCATTCCTACAGAGGCTCTGGGGAAGAATCCACATTGCTTATTCAGGTCTTGGCCTACTTGATTCCATATGGTTGTAGGACTGATGTCCCCATTTCCTTGCTGAACATTAAACTGGGGGCCTCCCTTTGCTCCTAGAGGTTCTCTGAGCTTTGCATAAAAATAAAAGGCCCAGCAACAGCATAAAAATAGAAGACTCAAACTGTAAGGAAGAAGTAAAGTTCTCACTATTTGCAGAGGACATGAGACTGTATGTGGAAATGACTATATAGAGAAGTGATTAATGGCTCTATGAAAAAAAAAACTACCAGAACTAGTAAATGAATTCAGTAGAGTTACAAGATACAAAAACCAACATAAAGAAATCTGTTGTATTTCTATATACTAATAATGAAGCACCAGAAATAGAAATTAAGAAAATAATCTCATTTACAGTTGCACCAAAAATAATAAAATACCTAGGAATAAACTTAACCAAAGGAGTGAAAGACCTATACTCTGGAAACTGTAAAACATTGGTGAAAGAAATTCAAGAGGACACACAGAAACGGAAAGACATTCCATGCTCATGGGTGGGAAGAACAAATATTGCTAAAATACCTCTACTATCCAAAGCAATCTATAGATTTAATGCAATCCCTATCAAAATGCCAACAACATTTTTCATAGAACTAGAACAAACAATCCTAAAATTTTTATGGAATTACAAAAGACCCTGAATAGCTAAAGCAATCATGAAAAAGATAAATGAAACTGGAGGTATCGCAATCCCAGATTTCCAGTTATATTATAAAGCTGTAGTAATCAAAACAACATAGTATTGGCACAAAACACATAGACACACAGACCAATGGAATGGAATAGAAAACCCAGAATAAACCCACAATTATATGGTCAATTAATCTTCAACAAAACAGGAAAGAATATGCAATGGGAATAAGACAGTCTCTTCAACAAATGATGTTGGGAAAACTGGACAGCCACATGCAAAAGAAAGATACTAGACCACTTTCTTTTTTTTTTATAAAGATTTTTTATTTATTTGACAGAGAGAGATCACAAGTAGGCAGAGAGGCAGGCAGAGAGAGAGGAAGGGAAGCAGGCTCCCTGCTGAGCAGAGAGCCTGATGCGGGGCTCGATCCCAGGACCCCGGGATCATGACATGAGCCCAAGGCAGAGGCTCAACCTACTGAGCCACCCAGGAGCCCCACTAGACCACTTTCTTATACCATACACTAAAATAAACTCTGAGGAGATTAAAGACCTAAATGTAAGACCTGAATGGGAGAAGATATTTGCAAATGACATATCTGATTAAGGGTTAGTATCCAAAATATATAAAGCACTGATACAACTCAACATCCAAAACACAAATAACCCAATTAAAAATGGGTAGAAAACAGGAAGAGCCATCTCTCCTAAGAAGACATCCAGATGACTAACAGACACATGAAAAGATGCTTAACATCACTCCTCATCAAGGAAATGCAAATCAAAACTACAATCAGCTACCACCTCACACCTGTCAGAATGGCTAAAACTACAGACACAAGAAACAACAGGTGTGGGCGAGGATGTGGAGAAAGGGGAACCCTCTTGCACTGTTGGTGGAAATGCAAACTGTTGCAGCCACGTAGAAAAGTGTGGAGGTTCCTCAAAAAAATTAAAAGTAAAACTACCCTGTGATCTAGGAATCACACTACTATTTACCCCTCAAAATACAAAAGACTAGTTCAAAGGGATATGTGCACCCCAATGTTTATTTCAGCATTATTTACAATGGCCAAATTATGGAAAGAACCCAAGTGTCCATCAACTGATGAATGGATAAAGAAGATGTGGTGTATACCTACAATGGAATATTATTCACTCATAAAAAAAGAACAAAATCTTACCATTTGTAACAAGATGCATAGAACTAAGGAGTATTATGCTAAGCGAAATAAGTCAGTCACTGAAAGACAAATATTACATGATCTCACTCATATGTGGAATTTAAGAAACAAAACAAATGAGGGGCATCTGGGTGGCTCAGTCAGTTAAATGTCTGTCTTCGGCTTGGGTCACAATCCCAGAGTCCCAGGATTGAGCCCCACATTGGGCTCCCTGCTCAGCAGGGAGTCTGCTCCTACCTCTATCCTACCTCCCTACTCATGCTCTCTCTCTCTCTCTCTTTTTCAAATAAATAAATAAATAAAATATTTTTTTTAAAAAAAGGAAGAAACAAATGAGAAAAGAAAAAAGGACAGACAAACCAAGGAACAGACTCTTAACTACAGAGAACAAACTGATGGTTACCAGAGGGGATGGGGTGCTGGTCCAGTGAAATAAATCTATCTGTAGCCAGAGATGGCCAAGGGGCCTAGACTTTTCAACAAAATGAAATGTTGTACTAGCAGCATGCTAGAGGACCACACACACACACATACACACACAGAAAGGCTGGAGAGCACTTTCACAGAAAATATCTATCCGTATGAGCCTTGATGGTTGAATATAAAGTGTCCAGGCCCAGCAGGAGGAAAGGCACAGCAGAGAGAGAGAATAGCATATGCAATGGTCCAGAGTAGAGTCCTAAGAGTAGCTAAGTCCTAAGAGCACAGGGGACCAGGTGGGCAGCTCAAGGGTGCGTGGAGGCCAGCCTCAGGGGAGTTCTGCTATTAGCCGTATTGGCCTCATGCTCCCGAGATTGATGTCAGGCTTAAGCAGGACTGGGCTGAGAGCCTCAGATCAGCCAAAGATCCATTTCACTTTCTATAAAGGGATTTCATTGTGAAGACTGGGAAGAACATGACCTGCATAGCAACGAAGACCTTGCCTCCTTTTGTTCCCAGCAAGTAAGCCTGTCCTGCATGCGGGGACCTGGGCTGGAGGAGCTGGACTCTTGGGGACCTTGACACCTGCTTTCTCCCATCTTCTTCTTTCTCACAACTAGCACCCCTCACGATTAATGACCTAATTCCTCTGACCAGATGCCTGACACCCAGGAAGGTCATTCCCCAACTTAAGCCCAGGAAAGCCTGTGGTCCACCCAGGTGCCGGGAGGCAGCACCTAGGGGAGGAAGTACCCACCTAGCACTCAGGGTCTGAAAACAGGGACAAAGGTCCATCCTTGACCTGAGATCACAGCCCTTTCCTGGTCCAGTTCCCATCTCCTGACGACTGATGGCCTTCGGTTGGTGACCTGTCCAGGCTCCCGAGTCCTATGGTGATTCTAAGTGCAAGTCCAAGCTTCTGCAGATCTTTGGGCAGAAAACCATTTTTTTTTTTTTTGCCTGTCCAAACAACCTAAAACCTATAGAGGCAGCAAAAGCAGAGTGGAAAATTTCCAGAAGAGGATTGGCTAGTGTTGGGTCTTGGATGATATTGGTGCTTCACTGATAAATAATATTCTTTTCATTCCCATCCAAGTTCAGAACACCTCGCAGAGTGAAGACACAGGAGCTAGGCAGGGGGAGGTACAAACAAGCCTCAACTGAGAAAAGCAAGGTCAAGGCAAGAGGCTCAGTTGTGCGTGGTCCCTAAAATTCTACCTCTGATTTAGACAACTGTGCCTACCCAGGAGGTAGCTCTCGAAGAGGACCCAGAAGGGGCTGAGCAAGCCCCAGCATGCCTCCTCGTTCCTTCTCTGGGCTCCATGTCAGGCTGTCTTCCTCCCTGAGGAGGCATGAATGAGTAAGGGAGAGGCAGAGAGTGTCACCTTAGCAGGGGTCCCAACACATGGAAACACAAGGAGTGGAGAGAATGATCCCCCAAAGAGCCGGTAATAATCATGATGATAACTAACCATAATGGAATAATTAATAGACAACATACAACATATATTGATTACTCAGTGTTCTGCACTCTGAAATCCTATCATCTTGACTCTTCAAGACAATTTCTCGAGATAGATGATGGAGAAACTAAGAAGAGGTCTCTGGCCTAAAGGTCCCTGCATTGTAGGCGGCAGGGGTTCTGAAGTGATCCCCTTCCAAAGCGCTGGTCCCAGACCTGCTCTCTCTTTACAGCTGTGGGACCCAAGGCAAGGCTCAGGAGCCCTGGAGTCATGGCTCTCATCCATAGAGAGAGAGTCACAGGAATACGTGTTCATACAGGGCTTTGGTGAAGATTTCTGAAGATTCCACCAGAAAGGACTTCTATTATGAACTTAACCAAGCGGGGGAGATTGGATAACACAGTGGAAGGAGCAGGAACTGGACTCAACCAGGAGACCTGAATTCCTCACACTTCAAAAGTAGTGTGATCTACATCATGTAGGCCCACGGCTACAGCATAGGGTTATTGGGATTATGGTGACTACGCTGAAATGTCTGCTGGCCATTATTTGGTGGTGGTGGTGGTGCTTGCCATTGCTTTGATGTCTCCTGCCCTGCTTCCCCCACTAGGCTCTGAACTGCTGCGGAGAGGACGCTCCCTCTCGTCCCTTCGTGTCTCCAGGACTATTACAGTGTCTGGGGTAGAAGAGCCCTGCGGGGAATATTAGGTGAAGCAGATGGACTTTCATTTCCTTGCCCCGCACCTCCGCCTGCCCACACAGCTCCGGCAAGGTCTCCCGGCCACCTGCTCACTTAGCATCCTTGAATGTCCTCTGAGAAAAGCACTTGCCACCCTTGCAATAGATGTTTGCTTGCTGAGGTGTTTGCTTTCCTTGCCAGGTTGTCAACACCACTGGTGGAGGTCTGTGTCTTTCCTGGTCACCTAGGAAAGCCTAGCCTTCGCAAAGTTTGTGAACTCGATGGACATCATCTTTAGGATGGATGGAGGAGAAAAGGAAGGAGCCAGGGGCCCTTGCAGTTCCAAACATTTCCGACAGAGGGCGCTCTGCTTTGCAGCTCCTAAAGATCGTGTGCTGGCTGGGTTGGAAAACTTTGAGCGCGCTCAGGATTGTGCTACCAGCGTGGGTTTTCCTTAGGTAATGCCCTATTTGCCAATCTCATCTGAAGCCGCCCATGACCCACAGCTGACCTCCCGGAACGGCTGAGGCAATAAGAGAGCCCTATTAGGAGGAAAAATCCATCCCAGCATCTTGAAGACATAGGTGCCATGCCTGGCGGGCATTCAAAGGTGTAGCTTTACCATTTTCGAGTGGGGCATCGAAGGTGGTGGGACTCACACTGGCGTGGAAATCCTAGCTCTGGGCTCACTCGTACAGAACTTTGGACAAGAGGCCTCCCTTGTTCACGCATTCATTCCCTCACTCACTATACTTATTGAACAAATTTTTCCTGGATGTCAACTATGCCACAAGCGCAAGGAATATTAGGGTTGAAAAGCCAAGCCCTCGCCCTTAGGGAGCGTGGAGCTGAGAGGGAGGGGAAGATGGGCAGGAAACGGACATTTCCACCTGTTGCCAAGGCCATGTAGGGACTGCATGGAGTGATATAGGGGCTCAGAGGACTTCATCCCAGGGACCGGCTGGGGAGCACTTCCAGGAAGAGTGGCCTCCAAGGGGAGTCTGGAAGGTAAGTGACAGAGCTCCCAGCAGCAGGACCAGCAAGGGTGAAGGCAAGGAGGCTGGGAAGAGTGGATTCCTCTGGGAGAGTCATGGCAATGTGGTTACAGGGCAGGGTCCAGATAAGAAGGAGCCTTGTGGACCCACAGGGCAGGTCCCACCATATTCTGATGGCTAGAAGGAGCTTTTGAAGGATTTTAGGTGGGGCTGTGACAAGTCAGATTGGTATTTTAAAAGATCACTCGTGGGGCGCCTGGGTAGCTCAGTGGGTTAAGCGTCTGCCTTCAGCTCAGGTCATGATCTCGGGGTCCTGGGATGGAGCACTGCATCAGGCTCTCTGCTCTGCAGGGAGCCTGCTTCTCCCTCCCCCTCTGCCTGCCTCTCTGCCTACTTGTGCTCTCTCTCTCTCTCTGTCAAGTAAATAAATAAAATCTCTAAAAAAAAAAAAAAAAAAAGATCACTCTTGACCCCGTGGAAAGCAAACTGGGGAGAAGGTGGGATGGGGACAAGTTGGCATCTATAGCCCCCTTTCCCCCCGAGAAGGGGAGTCTTGTCTCATCTGAAACGTTCAAGGCTGGAAGAAGATGGCCTTTAGGTTCCCTTTGAACTCTGAAATCCTGTTTTTTACTGAGGTAGATATACATGAGTCCTTCAGAGTGAACAGAGGTTATCAGAAACACATCACAACTAGGGGGAAAAAAGGTTTCCACACGGTGGGGTCTAAAAATACCACAATTGCACTGGGCCTGCCAGTCCCACAGTCCTTCAGTGAGTCTGACGGGGTGTCAGGGAGCTGATGTCAGTACCTGTCTTCAGCTCCAGTGAAGAAAAGCCTGGAGGAGACAACCAAGAATGGAAAATGTCACTCACTTTGCTTGACAGGTGTCCTGCTGGGGCAACTTGACTCCAGCAAAGTGTCCAAAGGCAGGAGGACTCAGACTAAGAAGCTTGATGGGAGTCAGCCCTGATTTTCCGCAGAGCCATAGGCTTTGGTTGCTTCCAGAAACCAGTACTGACGGACAGGGCCTTTTGGGAACCCTCCTGCCCTCATCATGCCAAAGGCTGGGGAAGAAGCGATCTCTCTTCCTTCCAAAGACCCTGTGCCCACACTCAGGAAGGCTTGGTTTTGCTTTTGAGGCCGGGGGGCGGGGGTGGGGGCTCTCTGAGAAGGGGAACATGGTCCTGAATATGCCAGTTTACCGGATAGAGAGGACAGGACAGTTGTTCCTGAGAGAGGAGACAGCATCAGGAAAGCCCTGAGTCGGGAGTTCCAGGGACCCGATGCTGTCATCCTGGAACAGGGTTTGAGTGTGACTTTTTCAGGACTTGGGTACTTCTCTGATGTCGGAGGAGACAGAATGTAGAAGAGGTCTTGGTGGCATAGAGACGAGGCTGGTAGGACCTACACAAACCAGGGATTCCCTATTCCTGCCATATACTGACTATGTGAATATTCAAATAGTCAACACTTGACTATTTCGTTCACCTGTAGACCCGCTGGGCCTGGCA
>NW_019154104.1:25312590-25381352 GCF_002288905.1 Enhydra lutris kenyoni | reverse complement strand
GTGTGTGTGTGTGTGTGTGTGTGTGTGTGTGTGTGTGTGTGTGTGTGTGTTTATTTTTAAAGCTTGCCGGGGCTATGTTCAGCACGGTACTGTGTGTTACCTTCTAAAAGCACCCGACATGCTATTGTAAATTGTTTAGGTATTTATTCTTAAGTCGCCAAAGTACAAAAATATGGGCAAGAAAGCTCTGTGCCAACATCAATGCAGAGGGAACCTTTGGGAAAACTTTGGGAAAGAGGCAAAAGCTTGGTGGTATCCGCCATATTTTCCTTGGACACAAAGATGCTATCTTGTTCTTACTTTTCTGTGTGTATTTCATAATTCAGCACTACAATATAAAAGCAGAAATTGTCTGCGGTACTAGAGCTCTTTCCTGAAGATGGCCCAGACTCAGGCCCGTTGGGGCTGCCCTCCCACCACGTGCCCGCCCCCAGCAGAGAGCCTCAGTTCCTCAAGTGGCTTTTTCTCCCAGGCCAGGTGGCACCTTAGAACTGTACCACTTTTTTCAGAAAGACGCTGATCTGTACCCACCATGTGCCCTTCTGAGTTGGATTGATGCTGCAGAGACAGGATCTGATGTCTGCACTGTCACTGGGTTTGCTCACTCGGCCACCTCTTGCCCCATCCTGGCCCAGTCCCTCTGTGCAGCCTCCTGCTTTGGATACTGTTCTGGAGGGGGAGAGGCCCGAAGTTGGCCCATCACCAGGTGCTCTGGGGTGGGTGGGTGTGGGATTGCCCACCTACCTTGGGGTGACATAATGCTCTGAGCCTGTCTTCCCTGGCTTCTTGGCCACTATCCCCCATGAGGGAGATAGTCTCCCCACCTCCCCCATGGTGGCCCTGCTTTCCTAACCTCCCCACCTCTGCACTGGTCACTCTGGAACCAGTCCTACAGAGCAGTGTTACTCTGGACTCTCTGCTCTCTGCATCTTGACCTGAGGCTTGCCCACCCACCCCGCCGGGCTGCTGCTTCCCCAACAGACCCCTGTGGGGGGAGCTGCTTGTCCTCATGTCAGGGTCATAGACAGATCAAGCATTCTTCTCCACCTTCTCTGCCTCTTCTGGACCATTATTTTCCAGCATCAAATACAAACTCGGTTCTTCAAGCACCACATCCTGG
This sequence comes from Enhydra lutris kenyoni, assembly GCF_002288905.1. Lineage (NCBI taxonomy): Eukaryota > Metazoa > Chordata > Mammalia > Carnivora > Mustelidae > Enhydra > Enhydra lutris. The sequence goes on along the minus strand of NW_019154104.1, from coordinate 25,380,232 downwards.
GGCTCTATATTCCCTCGGCCTTTCCTTCCTGTCATTTTTTCCCCAAGCCCCTGGATATCCCCCTTCATTCACAGAGAATTTGGACTCCACACTATGAATGATTTTGACATCAGATTGCAAGCTAGCAGGCCACAGGCTGAATCAGGCTGCACATGTTTGCTTGTTTTAAAATAAGACTGTCTTCCATAATAAAATACCATAGACTGGGTGGGTTAAGCAACAGACATATGTTCTCATGGTTCTGAAGGCTGATGGTCCAAGACCAAGGTCCCAGGGTCAGCATCTAGTGCGAGCTCTCTTCCCGGTGTGCAGATGGCCGCCTTCTTGCTCTGTGCTCACACGGCCCTTTCTGTGTGTGTGCTCAGGGAGGGAAGGAAGCAGGAGGGGGACAAAAAGCACTCACTCTGTCCGTTCCTGTAAGGACCAGATCCTATTGGACCAGAGCCCCACTCTTATGATCCCAGTAACTTTACCCCCTCAGAGGGCCAAATAAAGCCGCATGGGAGGTTGAGCTTCGATACAGGAATCTGGGGGCACGTACACATTCAGTCCATAACAGAGCATGAAAGCTTGAAGCATTCTTGTTTACCACAGTCTCTGCCAGTCCCTGTTTCATTCTCCTTCCTGCGTATCTACCACTCTGCATGACCTTCACTTGTCCACTTTGGCCACCTGATTCAGCCGTATCCTGAGTCATGTCGTTACCCAGAGCCCTTGAACCCCTGAAGCCAGTACCCGTCTGGTCACAGCCTCCTAACTCTCTGTCCTGCTGATCTGGGTCTACTGGATAAAGCACAAAAGTGTGCTTCGAAGTCCTGGATCCTGGGATGACGTTCTGACCGGAAGCGTTGATTTGGCTCTGTGCATCATACCTGAGCAAGACCAGCAAATCTGGCCTGTACCCCAGAAAGGAAGAGCACCAGGACAGGAGTTGGGAACCTGGTGGGACCAGGAGCAAATCATCATCATTTGGGGACTCAGTTTCCCCATCTGTAAATAGGAGAACGGCCAAGTCCTCCTTCTGGTTTTTGTGGGAATTAAACGGGATATCTGTGGAAGTATTTTGTAAGCAGCTATCATGGAGCTCAGAGACTCACTTGTCACTTGTAAGGACACTTGTCCCCCTAATGGCTGCTGGAGGGACACCATCTCCTTATACAGATGTATTAATTAGGCTTCTCTAGAGAAACAGAACTGATCTGTGTGCAGTTCTGGTCTGAGTGCCACAGGCTCAAGGCCCAAGAAGAGTGAATGACGTAGGTTGAGTTTGAAGTCAGGAAAAGACAAATGTCTCAGCTGCGGGCTCAGGCTGGAGGAGCCCCCTCTTATCCAGCCTTTTCATTCTTCTCCTGTCCTTGATGCATCAGACGAGGCCCACCCACATTGGAAGAGCAATCTGCTTTGCTCACTCTACTAATTTGAATGGTACTTTTCATCCAGAAATGCCCTCACTGACCCACTCAGAATCGTGTTGGACCAAATGTCTGGGCCCCCCGTGGCCCAATCAAGTTGACACATAAAATTACCTATCACAACTGAGGATACAGAACTTCCAAGGTCAGTAATTTCCTCTTCTTTGTGCATACAGATGAGAATCATGGTCATTGGAACAACCCTACAGGGTGCTTTGTCCTCTATAACCTTGGACTTCATTATTTTCAGGGATGGCAGGAGCAGTGGGGTCAAGATAGCAAAGTAAGAGTGTTTGGAAAAGGGGAAAATGTCATGGACAGGTCTGGTGGTGGTGGTATCAAACGTTATAACAAGTTCAAATTGGCTTAGATCAATCATTATTTTCTGAGAACACAGGCAAGACCTTTCCAAAGGTCACAGACAAGACGCTGGCCCACCCAGTAGAAGCTGGAGAGAGACGATGGCCCTGGGGTCCCTAAAGCATCCTGATTCCATGTGCAGCACGAGTCTGCCCAAGAACATGTAGACAATATGACCTTGAGCTTCTCCCTGAGCCTCGATGTCCTCATCTAAAAAAGAAGGCTCCAGACAAGTTAAGGATATGAAGTATTGCTGGAAGCTGAAGCCCAGAACACTGCAGTTTGGGGCCCCTTACCTCTCTGAGCCTTGGTTCCCTGGTGGGTAAATGAAATGATAGTCATTGCTGCCTTCACGGTTTGCTCTAAGTATCCATGAGAGAGCATCACGAAGATGCTCAGCACACATGACAGGTGCCCAGTGGAGCTCTCTAGGTGCCACTTATTCCTAAATCTGTACTGTCATCATATATGCATCTCCTGAGGGACTTATGTGAATGGGGTTGTGCTGGGGGCTGGGAAAACAACAGCAAAAAAAAGCAAAAAGTCCAGGTGCCCCGCTGAGAGCTCCCACTGATGATGCAGAGCCAGCCGTCAATACTCACCAGTGATCCCATATGGTTGATAATGTGGGATGAAAGGGGCTGCTGTGGGGCAGAGGAAGGGTGCCAAGCCCCGACTGGGACTGAAGTAAGAGGAGACACCTCCCAGGAGAAATGGCCCTGGATCCAAATCTCCAGACTAAGTACAAGTGTAGACCTAAAAACAATGCATTTAACTCCTTGTCTTCCTTCTTCTTCCCTTTGTGCTAAGATGGCCGAGACTTCCTTTCCCAGGGGGATCTAATTTTAGGTACTCAACATACTAAATACAAGCCTGGGATCCACTCGGGCTCACACTGATGTCTAGCTGTGTCCATTTCAACCTGGACTTGTCTGGGTCTCTGCGGCCACGTGGAGAGTGAAGAAGCAAGAAGCTAAAAGGAAAGCCGCTCACTCCAAATACCAAAACACATTCCAGATGGATTACAGAGGTAATGTAAATGTGAGAAAATCAATAGGACACTGGAAGAAGTAGAAATGAATATTTATCGAATATCTAGAGGAGAAAAGACTTGCTAGGTAGAACAGTAATTGAAAAAGAGCCCAAGGGAAAACAATGGGCAGAAGGGACTTCAGCAAAAGAAAAAAGAAAAGAAAAGAAAAAAGAAAAAAAAATAAAGATTTTATTTACTTATTTAGAGACAGAGAGAGAGAGGGAGCGTGAGCAGGGAGAGGGGCAGAGGGAGAGAATCTCAAGCCGACTTCATACTGAGAGGAGAGCCTCATGCAGTGCTTGATCTCATGACCCTGAGACCATGACCTGAGCCAAAATTAAGAGTCGGAGGCTCAACCCCCTGAGCCATCCAGGCGCCCCGGATACCAGCCAAATTTAAAATTTCTACACATTGGGGTATGAAGTGTGGTGGGGACAAAACACATGGGGAAAATGTTTACAGCAAAAAGTTACTATACTGTATAAAGAATTCATACCCATTAATAAGGAATATGTTCCTTTGTTAAATGAATAAAGGACACGATTTCCGAATGAGAAAAAGAGACAATTAATAGGGAAACATATGGGGAAAGGCATTGTCCTCTGTTGTAACAAAGGACACGGAAGCTGAGACAAGGATGAGCTACCATCCACATCTAGCAGTGCTGTTAAAGCAGGACAATTCCAGGCTGGCAAGGGACAGAGCATAAAGCTTTCTGTTCCTTTGTCAGTGGGAGCACATCATCTGGTGGTACAACTTTTTTTTTTTTAAGGTCTTTGATAGATACATAATATATTGAGAGTTTAAATAATGGCAAGAGGTAGCAGCTGAACGTTTCTCTGGAGCTCTAGGGCTAAGCCATGACAGATGCAAGGACTTCTCAAGGTCGTGCATTTATTCTTTTAACCATTCCACAATTATCACTAAGTACCTGCTATGTGCAAGGCACAGAGCTACAGGCTTTGCTGATACAACCATGAAACAGGGGTCATGGTCTCCCAGCTAGCTGCTCCTCTGTCCAGCTGGAACGCTGTACAGCCTTGTGGGGTGATAGAGCTTTCCCTCCAACAACTGAGAGAGGCAGAGGGCACTGAGCATGCAGAGCCTGGAGCCTGGGTCGTTAGAGTCTCTCAGTAATTTAGGATGGCACAAATACCTTAGGGGTATTCACCTAAGGAGGGGACAGCCACTGTGGCAGGATTTGGAGGCCAGTGGCTGGACTCTGGGCTTGAGCTGGCTCCTTTCTGGCTGTGGGCTCTTGAGTGGATCACTAACACTGTCCCTGTAGCTGTCAACCCTACTCATAGGGGTGAGGGGCAGAGGGTTCAAGGTACTCCTGGTGTGAAAGCGTTTGGCAAACTGTGATGTGTCCCATGCACGGTAGGGGCGTTCATTACTGAGGACATGGATGTTCCTCTGGAAGCAGTTGTTTATTTCAATTAACGCCCCAGAATCGGAGACCTCCTGTTGGGGCTGCAGGATCCCAGGTGTGGGACGGGTTCCTCCTGTGTCCACGCTTGCGTAAAGGTTCCTCCTGCTCCACATGGTGACGACTCCACGAGGCTCCCCGCAGTTACACAGCTCTAAGGACGTGACGGCTAATTCTGTTCTGATTCATATATCGCTTAATTAGGGTTTTTACCCTGTAGCAGACGGCTGTCTTCATTAAATCATGATCCATTCGCTCTGACTGGAAGCAGCTGGTTTGGGGAGGGGGTTGATGGCAATTTATTTCCTGCATGTCAAAATGAGCAACGAGGAAGGGAATTCAGACGGAAATAATACAATTTGCTCCATTTAATTTTATCTGTAAAATTAAGTGGTTTTTTCCTCCCCCTTGAGCCTTTTAAAGGTCCCCACAATGATCCTTACAAACCTTAAGCAATGGGGGAGGACAAAACAGGGTCACCTCCTGAGAACCTGGGAGCGAGCTGGGAGGTGCAGCCACTGTTTCCAGGGCCCGGGTGTGCGTCTGCACCAGCCAGACAGCACCAGGGTAGACGAGTGCTGACACTTTGGAAAGCAAACCCACAGCTCTTGGGAAGGAAATTTCTGTGTTTTTTTTTTTCTTGGCTTTTTTCTGTTTTATTTCATTAACGGGAAAGTAAGCCCCAGCAAGGGAAGGTCACTTGCCCAAGGACACCGAGTGGGCAAGTCAGGGCCAGTCCACAGTAGCCTAGACTCTCCCTGCTCATCATGGGGTCCCCAGACTGGAAGTATCAGCATCACCTGGTTGCTCATGAGAGGTGTAGAGTCTATACCCTACCCAGACTTACTAAATCAGAATCAGCCTTTTATTAAGACCCTCGGGGGGTAGGGGTGTGTTCATGAAGGTTTAAGCAGCGTGGTGACTCCAATCATATCTGAAGGGGATGGGGTGACTTGGACACAGCTTGCTTGAGAACTGTCATTTGTGGAGCATATGCCAGAGGCTAGGAGCTCTACAGTTTTTGCAAGATACTTCATGTATTTTACCTCATTTAATTTTCGCAGGAGGGTTGAATGCAAAGCAGGACCTTTCTTCCCATTTTGCTGAAGGAGAAATTGAGGCCCCAAGAAGTCGAGTGAACTTGCCCAAAGCCACACAACAAGTAGATGAGATTTAAACCCAGGTTTGTCTTAAGGTCAAGCGGGAGCTTTCAACTGCTGTCATCAACATCTCTAGTACCAGTGACCTTCTAACCATTGTTAGAGCTAAAGATGTCTCCCGCATCTTTCTGGAGGTATTACCCTTATCCCTGCCCTCTGAAATTAAGTGGCTGAAAATGTCATTTTTTCTATATTATAAACTCCATAATGAATATCTATTATTTTAGAATACAAGGAGGCCCATAGATCCTAAGAAAGTATGAAGAGTGGTTTGTCCTCTGGCTGAGAGAAACCAATCTGCTGGGTTCTTTAAATAAACTTTGTTTTTTATTTTAGAGAAGTTTCATATTTGGAGAAAAATTATGATGATAGTACAGGGAGTTTCCAGATGCCCCCCTGCCTGGTTTCTTCTGTCATTACCACTGTACATTACTATGGCACATTTGTCTTCATTAATGAAACAAACTTGGCTCAGATTTCTTTAGCTTCCAACCCAACAATTTTTTTTTCTGTCCCAAGACCCTATCCAGGACACCACATTCCATTTACTCATCAAGTCTCTGGAGGCTCCTCTTGGCTGTGGTGGTTCTCAGACTCTCCTTGGTTTTGATAACCTTGAGAGTTTTGGTGAGTCAGGTACTTTGTAGAATGTCCCTTAGTTGGGATTTGTCTGGTGTTTTTCCCATGATTAGGCTGGGCTTGTGCATTTGGGGTAAGACCAGACAGATCACCATATCCTAGCCAGAAGGGGAAGGTGCATACTAGCAACATGACTTCTCACTGCTGTTCTTGGCCCTGATTGCCTGACTGATGCCATGCTTGTTAGTTTGATCCTCTGTAAGGTTATTCATTCCCTCTCCCCACTTTTCCATACTGTGCTCTTTGGAGGGATGTGTAGGGGAGTAAACCTCCACCCATCTTAGGATCATTGGCTGGATCCCTGTGAATCAGGCTGACAACAGACAGATTAGTATGAGAAAAATAAAGAAGTTCATTGGCATGTGTGTTGTGCATATAGCTGGGAGAACTCCGTGATGAGTCATTCAAGGGGGTAGTTAGAATATGGGCTTCTATTACCGGGCATTTACCCTAAACATACAAATGTAGTGACCCAAAGGGCATGTGCACCTGAATGTTTATAGCAGCAATGTCTACAATAGCCAAACTATGGAAAGAACCCAGATGTCCATCCACAGATGAATGCATAAAGATGTGGAACAGAGTAGGGAGCCCAGATATGGACCCTCAACTCTATGGTCAAATAATCTTCGACAAAGCAGGAAAAAATATACAGTGGAACAAAGACAGTCTCTTCAATAAATGGTGCTGGGAAAATTGGACAGCTATATGTAGAAGAATGAAACTCGACCATTCTCTTATACTGTACACAAAGATAAACTCGAAATGGATAAAAGACCTCAACGTAAGACAAAATCCATCAGAATCCTAGAGGATAACATAGGCAGTAACTTCTTCGATATCAGCCACAGCAACTTCTTTCAAGATATGTCTCCACAGGCAAAGGAAACAAAAGCGAAAATGAACTTTGGGGACTTCATCAAGATCAAAAGCTTCTGCACAGCAAAGGAAACAGTCAACAAAACAAAGAGGCAACCCACAGAATGGGAGAAGATATTTGCAAATGACAGTACAGATAAAAGGCTGACATCCAGGATCTATAAAGAACTTCTCAAACTCAACACACACAAAACAGATAATCATGTCAAAAAATGGGCAGAAGACATGAACAGACACTTCTCCAATGAAGACATACAAATGGCTATCAGACATGAAAAAATGTTCATCATCACTATCCATCAGGGAGATTCAAATTAAAACCACATTGAGATACCACCTTACACCAGTTAGAATGGCCTAAATTAGCAAAACAGGAAACAATGTGTGTTGGAGAGGATGTGGAGAAAGGGGAACCCTCGTACACTGTTGGTGGGAATGCAAGTTGGTGCAGCCACTTGGAGAACAGTGTGGAGATTCCTTAAGAAATTAAAAATAGAGCTTCCCTATGACCCTGCAATTGCACTACTGGGTATTTACCCCAAAGATAAAGATGTAGTGAAAAGAAGGGCCATCTGTACCCCAATGTTTATAGCAGCAATGGCCACGGTCGTCAAACTGTGGAAAGAACCAAGGTGCCCTTCAATGGACAAATGGATAAGGAAGATGTGGTCCATATACACTATGGAGTATTATGCCTCCATCAGAAAGGATGAATACCCAACTTTTGTAGCAACATGGACGGGACTGGAAGAGATTATGCTGAGTTAAATAAGTCAAGCAGAGAGAGTCAATTATCATATGGTTTCACTTATTTGTGGAGCATAACAAATAACATGGAGGACATAGGGAGATGGAGAGGAGAAGGGAGTTGAGGGAAATTGGAAGGGGAGATGAACCATGAGAGACTATGGACTCTGAAAAACAATCTGAGGGTTTTAAAGGGGTGGGGGTTGGGAGGTTGGGGGAGCCAGGTAGTGGGTATTATGGAGGGCACATATGGCATGGAGCACTGGGTGTGGTGCATAAACAATGAATTCTGTTACACTGAAAAGAAATTAATAAAAATAAAAATAAAAAATAAAAAATTTTTAAAAAGATGTGGTGTATATATAAAATGGAGTACTATGAAGCCATCAAAAATGAAATTTTGCCATTTGCAAAAATGTGGATGGAACTAGAGGGTATTATGCTAAGTGAAATAAGTCAATCAGAGAAAGACAATTATCATATGATCTCTCTGATATGAGGAATTTGAGAGGCAGAGTGGGGAGTCATGGGTAGTAGAGAGGGAATAAAATGAAACAAGATGGGACTAGGGAGAGAGATAAAACATAAGAGACTCTTAATCTCATGAAACAAACTGGGGGTTGCTGGAGGGTTAGGGTTAGGGATAAGGTGGCTGAGTTATGGACACTGGGAGGGTATATGCTATGGTGATTGCTGTGACTTGTGTAAGACTAGTGATTCACAGACCTGTACCCCTGAAGCAAATAATGCATTATATGTTAATTAAAAAAAAAAGAACATGGGCTTATATACCATCTAAACAAAACAAAATTACATTTTGAATAGTAGTGACAAGACCAAGGAAAAGGACTTTGAGTTTCTAGGGAAGGCAAATATATGGGGGGAGGATGGAAGATTAGGCCTGTTACTTAGTTTTCATGAAGATTCCCTGGATGTTCTCTCAGCGCTAAGACCCTAGAGTTATCTCATTGATTAACTCTGTGCTTCCTGGCAGAGAGGGGAGGGGGAAACATCTTTATGAATTTATGTATTGCTTTTAAGCAAGTAGAGGGAGGTCAGAGAATTTCCTTGGATCAGCTTCTTCTCAAATTGCCTCCAGCTCAAAATAGTCCTTACACCGAAGGGCTGTATTTTGGGGTGGCCTATTCCATCATCCTTCAGAATGCACAGCCCACACTTGGCGAGTGGAGAGTTTGCTCCTCCTTCTTGAAGATGGAGGATTGACATAAATTATTTGGAATTCTTTTGCATGTGAGATTTGTCTCTTCTCCCTCATCTCTTTATTTTTTCAATCATGTATGTATGTTACTATGGACATGTGGCTTTTTATTTTATATATCAGGTGATAACCCAATACTATTTGAATTTCTTTGTTCAAACCGTTCTAGCTCTGGCCACTGGGAGCTGTTTCAATTGGCTCCTAGATCCCTTTGGCATGCTCCCGTCATTGTGGATTTTCTTGGTTGCATGTCCTTGCTTTCCAACACTCCAAGATGCTCCAGACTCGTCTTATGTATTCCCAACCCCCACCCTAGAATCAGCCATTTCCGCAAGAACCACTTGATGTTTTGAGTGTGTGTGTGCTTTGTGTAGTTCATCAGTTTCCTCCTGACATCAGTGTGAGAATGACTCCTACCATTACCACCAGCTGTTGGGCCAGTTCTCCGTGTCTTTTCTCCTTTCTGGTTTATTGCTTCTAATCAGCTGTTGGCTGGAATCCTGAGGCCCCATTAATCAGAGCCCTGCCTAAAGTACTCTCTTATCTCATCACCAGGAATGGGTTAAATGTCTTCCTTGCTTCCTAATACTTTTTCCAGGCCATTTTCCCTCCTCACTTAATGTTCATTCTACCCAGTATACCTCCCCTTATCTTGACTAGTTACTGATCTTTCTGTTCTTCCTCTTACTCACCGAGAACTTAACTCTTGGTTCACCCTTCTCCAAGAAAATCCTCATTCTCAGTGGCTACAATGTATGTAAGGATAACTCAGCTTTCTTGGTCCATCAGCTCCTGACCTTTCTGTATTCGACAACCTTCTTCATCCCAAGAAAACCCACCTATTCCCATTGGCACACCACAGACATTGTCACCATGAAGTGACTGTGTCAACTTGGAAACCTCAGTGGCAAGAATTCCACAGGTCACTTACTCCAGTCTCCCAGTCACCATTCCTCCCTCTCACTGTACCCTCCATTTCCAGGACCAGTACTCTATCAGAGTGCAACCTCTTCTTAATTTAGACTCTTTGGTTCACCCTTAAAGTGATTTCTTGCAGAATGTACCACACTGTTGCCCTTCTCCTACCATTTCTTTTACGTGGCCAGATTCTACCAGACTGAGCTCAGTGACCCTCTTCAATGACCTTCTTTACGTGCTGGCACCCAAGCAGCTGAGCATTGCTGGAGAGATCCTCACAGGTGGGATAACTGGTTTCATATGAATATTTAGGACTGCAAGCCTCCTATGGACACAGCTGAAGTAGCTGCCATGCCCATCCCTCCTTGCTCCCTTCCATCCTAAGACCCTTGTTTGTGCCCAGCATGAGGTTAGGTACCAGGGATGCAAGGATGAGCAATCGTGGACCTGGTCCTGCCCTTCCAGGAAATGTGGTCCAGCTGCCAGTTTCCTCCCCAGTCTTCAAGTCCTGCTGGCTCAGACACTGGGTTTCTGAGTGAGCTCCTTTCACAGCAGTGTCGGGCCTTCCCCGCCTCACTCAGGGTTCACTATGCCTGGCCTTATGTACCACCATAGCAATGCCTCTATGGATAGCAATATACTAACAATGCTCAGAACCCTCCTTAAATCCCGCCACCTGCCCACCCACATCATCTCCTCTGGTCCCCATGGCAACCCTTGAGACAAGTGGATTTGGGGTTACAAATCTCCTTTGACATAGTGCCCCTTAGCACACAGTGCCTTACAAAAGCCTGCTGAACAGATGAGTGAGTGAACAAACAAGAAACACTTGTTTCAGAGGGGCTCAAGGTCCCTCATCTAGTGAGTGTGGATCTGGGACATGTCCCAGTGCCAGGCTTTTTGCTCCAGGCTTGTTTTCCTGTGTGGGGGCGGGGGGAAAGGGCTTCTGGAACACACAGTCAAGCCAAACTTCTGATATCATCCATGAGAGCCCCTACAGCATTGAATGGGGAGGGTATGGGAGCAATGTCAGTATTTCTGATTCTTTTACTACTTCCCTGCTATTATTTAAGAATAGCTGCCATTTGTCAAGAGGCTTCCATAATTGGTCGTTTACCCATGTCATCTTCCCAACAGCTCTGCAATGCAGGGAGTGGTATCTTCCTTCCTAGGCATGGATGAGAAAGGAGAGGCTATCTGCCAAGCGAGTGAGGGCTGGAGCCAGTATCTGCATCAACATCTCTGTACTCGAAACCTTTGCCACTTCTACTAAGATGTCATACTACAAACCGGGGCAATCCCTCAGGGTTCTAGATTTGAGGGATCCAAGAGGACCCAGAGGAGGAGGAGGGGGAAATGAATGCAGAGCGGAGTCACCAGAAGGAAGAGGAACCGGAGCACCCCTCGGCTGAGATGCCTGTGTCCGCAGAGCACAGGCTCTCCCTGCTCTTCAGCCCACTGCTCAGACCACCTGGGACTACTTTAAGATATCTTTTTCCCCTAGCTCTCCTTCCACGGAGTGCTAGAATTCTGGTTCTAGAAGACACTCGTCCATCACCAGTTCCCTTCCTTTTACAGATGAGACTATTGAAGGTCGGAAAAAGTGAGAGGCTTGCTCAAGGGTGAACAGCAACTTAATGCCAGAGTTGGCATTGGGATCCAGGTACTCCGATTCCTAAGCCATGGCCCCCAAGTGGCCTGTCATCCTGGTGACCTGCTTCCACCTGGGGCCAGGGATGCAGGCGTTGCCTTGGGAAAGGGTCATCCCCCATTCCATTCTCTTTTTGCATCCTGGGCCTACCCACCACTTCCTCTAAAGATGGGGAGAAAACTGCCTGCCATCCCCACCTAGCCTCTCTCTCACCCCCATAGCTGAGCTTTGGCAAAGACTTCTTCCTTGAGATGCACTCTGGATCCTTCTCCTGCTCTGCTTTTTCACACACCCCAAATCCCGGCCAAAGCAGCAGGGACTTGGCTCTGGAGCCCAAGTTCCGAATGACTGTTGGATTGGACTCCCCCGTTCATCAGCCCCTGACACCCGGTGTTCTGTGGCAATGGAGCCCGCAGAATGATGGATCGTCCCCTATCCACCTGCAGCCCAATGGCAGGGGAGCCGTCCACCTCGCCATTAAGAGAGCGATGCCCGGCAAGAGAGATGCAGGCACACAGAGCTGGGTATTTTCCTGATCCAACTCAGAGTGAATTCATCGGAGGGCCCGGCTAGCTTCAGGGCAAGCAGGAAGAGATTAAATTAGTTAATGGACGCGATAGCACTTTTTAAACTGTAAAATGATTGTGAAAGCACTTTCTCACTGTGAAGTGTTATGTAAAAGTAAGCTGAGCTGGGTGTGAGCCGCCCTGAGAGGCTGGGAGGGGAGTGTGGGGAGGAGCATCACTCCAGTGCTTGCAAAACAGCCCTGTGTTGGCTCCCGGGTTTCCAGCTCTGTTATGGACTCGGGATTATCAATGTTGTTATTCAGCGAATAGTTTTGTCCCCTTCTGAGAGACTTTGCTTTGCAGTAGACGCTGCTGTCCCTCCTACCCGGCTCCCGGGAACAGTGCGTTCTGCCTGCAAGGGAAATTTATTTAATTGTTCCCTTCGGCAGTCAAAAATGCAATTCTATATGAAATTAGTTAAATGTAGTAAGTTCTAGAGAACAACGAATGATCCCTTGAAGATTTATAAAAGGCATAAACTGTTATATAAGGATTTGAAATTTTTCTAACTAATAACTGTTACTAGTGATTCTGTGGCTATTTACCTTTGTCAAAACCCATAAAATAACACATTTAAACTGGTGAATTTTGTAGCATGTGAATTATACCACAATAAAACTGATTTTTTTTAAAAAGGCATAAACACCTGGGGACAGTATAGTATTTTTCAAGTAATTATTACTAGTTAAATTTAAACAAATATATTCCTAGGTAGATAATGTTTCTACATTACTTAAAATTTTTATTTTTAGGACACACATCTGAGGCTGAAATAGAGTCTAAAACTTTGGATAGGATTCCCATCAAAGCCCCTCTCTAAGAATTTTCTCATATTTTGTAGCTTTGTATTTCAAATTAAAAACCCATCATTTTCCATAATAATGCTAATTACATGTGTAGGGGCCAAAGGCAGATCACCCCACGATGGGCCGCTCTGGCATGAAGACTATTTTGAATTAAAAAGCCATCAGGGGTACGTGGCTGTCTCAGCTGGTGGGGCCTGTGATTCTTGATCTCCGGGTTGTGAGTTCGAGCCCTACGTGGGTGTGCAGTCTACTCCAAACAAAAAATTAAGTTAAATTAAATTTTAAAAAAGGCCATCAAGACCCAGACATTTAGAAAAAGCTCTTCACCTACCCCATAACTGCCTAAAAATCATTTAAATAGAAGACCTGCTCCAGGAAGGGAGCTATCACCATAGACCACTACGTTATGATAGGAATGAAGGAGGGGAGCCAGAGAGGGACCTAGCGCGGCATGTTTGATTTTCAGGTTTCCATGCCTCCGTGTTTCAGAGTGGCCCAGCAAACGTTTACTCACCAAACATTTACTTTCTTTCCATCTTCCCCCTGCATCCCAGTAACTTTGGCCCCTTCTCAGTTCAGGATGACATCCATACTTCATGGAGCCTGACTGCCTTTGGAATTTCCATGTCTATGTGGATTCTCTGTATGTACGTTATTCAGTTTGCTTTTTTACTGAATCTGTATCATTTCGATGGTTAGTCTAGTCTAGGGGACAGGATATTCTTGTTCCCCAACACAGGAAAGCTCTTGTTTTAACTTTCTGACACGTTTAATCGGTTGGAAAACTTTACCTGACTCTCTGCCACATTCTTCATGGGCCAGATGTTCAGAAAGGAAATGTAAAGATGGTTTGCAACAGCACTGAAGGGAGTGTGTCCACTTCACCAGCTGTATGCTAGTGGAAGTTCCTAGTGATGTGGAGCTTTCAAGTCAGGTGTGATGCACCTTTTCTTTGCAACCATCTGGCATTGACAGTAGCCCAACGTTTTCAGTGATTCCTCTTATGAGATGGAAACACTGGTTCCTTAGTCTGGATATTCCCGGTGTTAAGGAAGGATCATGATTATTGGAACTCTTCATGTTTCCTATTTCTTTTCATATGGAAGGAACTTCGCTAATGGCCTCTCTCTACTCTTTTCCTTCAATCTCACCAGGGGCCAAAGTGACTTATCTGATGGGCAAATATGGAAAATTAAACCAGGCAGACTCAGGGTAGCTCCTCTAGTCTTCATCTTGAGAGGGAGCCTCCCCACCAAAGCCTGAGTTCTCTGCTCTTCTGTATCCTAGGACTGACCCAGGAGGACCCTCTCCCACCATATGGACAGTCCCACTTCAGCTGCTAGGACCAAGTGGTTGAGTCAGTTTAATTCTAGGGTTTAATTTTGCTAAATCTACTTACCCAAGGATATAAGCCATGTTCTCTAATCTAAATGTTCCATCTAGGGGAGCCTGGGTGTCTTAGTCAGTTAAGCAGCTGACTCCTGGTTCCGGCTCAGGTCATGATCTCAGGGTCCTGAGATTGAACCACGCATTGGGCTCCACACTTAGCACAGAGTTGGCTTGAAATTCTCTCTCCCTCTGCCCCTTCCCCTGCTCACACTCTCTCACTCTCTCAAAAATAAACAAATAAAAATCTAAAAAAAATTAATAAATGTTCTATCCACCTTCTCTTTTAGACAGGGAAGGGGGGTGGGGGTGTCATTAATGAATGATCCTCAAAGATCTCTTGTAAGATAAAGCAATGGACACGCACCAAATTTCCAATCTTACCACCTCACTAAAATATGACTATGCACCTGCTCCTTAATCTTTTCTGAACTCTATATGTAAAACAATATTGGCATTGCAGGACAGGTGTGAGTATCAAATGACTTGATGGAGGGGAAAGGGCTTGGTAAACTGTGACAACCTCTGGATGTATGAGCTGTGCCCAAAAAACATTTACTAGACTCAATATTTGTGTTCCCCCCCACCGAAGTTTCTGTGTTGAAACCTAATCCCCAGTGTTATGGTCTTAGAAGATGGGGCCTCTGGGAAGGGATGGGGTCATGAGAGTGGAGCCCCTATGAATGGGATTAGTGCCCTTGTGAAAAAGTCTCCAGAGAGCTCCCTTGTCCCTTCTGCCATATGAGGACCCAGCAAGAAGATGGGAAGTAGGTCCTCACCAGACACCAAATCCGTTGGCACTTTGATCTTGATGTCCCAGCCTTCAGACTTATGAGAAATAAACTTCTGTTGCTGATAAGCCACCCCGTCTATGGTATTCTGTTATGGCAGCTGAACTGGAGTAAGACAACGTTGTAACCTGTCCTTGGTAAACACATGGACACACGAACCTAAAGACCCAATCTATTTGCATGACATCAGTTCTCTTAGCTTTACATAGATCATTGTTCACTCTTTAGTCTGAGCAAGACTTTGTAGCAGGTAAGGGTATTATGTGTTGGATGTCATGTAAAAATAGTGAGGTGGCTAGGAGCATAGGCTCTGGGGCCTAACAGAAGTGGTTTGACTGAGGCTCCACCACTCACAAGCTGGGTCTCTATGGGTCATTTACTTCGCCCCTTTGATGACAAATGAGAGTAATCTCTGTAGGGTTGCCATGAGGGGTAAATGCGGTAAGGCTTGGGACACGCTCAGTTTGGGTCCTGGCACATCATACATATTCATTACATGTCAACAAGCATTGCAGTGTCTACCCAACACCTCCACATGGCACACATGATGTACCCACAGCCACCAGGCCAGCCAGGATCCTCACCAAAGCCCACCCCCACCTGATTTGGGCCCAGCCCCCTTCTCATCCCCTGTAGCCCACTCAGCTCAGCATCACATTCTCAACTCCCCTAACCAACCACCTCAGTTTGCCCCAAGCTCCTTGCAGATGAACAAGAGTTACACTCCTTTATTCGTACAGTGATTCATTCACCAAATACATACTATGTACCTACTCCATGCCAAACCCTGGGCTGGGAGTTGGGGCTGCAGTAACATATCAGTTTCCTTCTGCTCCCCTCTAGGAGCTCACCTAAGTGGGTAACAGACTCAAATGACTGCAGTCCACAGTTGGCTTGGAAAGGCCAACTACAGAGGGATGCCCAGTGCTTTGGGGGCACAGGACATGACTTCCTCCAAGGAGATCATGTTGAACTAGAATTCTGAAGGCAGGAAAAGTCCCCTGAGCTAAGGGAAAGGTAAGGAAAGGGATGAAGGTAAACAAAGATGAGGATGTTGGAAGGTATGAGGATTACGACCAGAAAGGTCATAGAGATCTAGAGTCTCGAATCACCAGGAAGAATTCTGTAACCAGAGATGAGGTTGGGCAGGTGAACCCAAATTAGGCTTTGCAGAGCTCTGAACCATGCCAAGAGCTTCCAAGTGGTATGGTGTCTGGTAAACGCGCTTGACCCAGAACATTCAGTAACCAAGGCAGCTCCTTGGAATGATGCATAGAGCAAGTTGGAAGGATAGATTGTGACAGAGTGGGGGACCCAGATGCCTTCTGAAGCCTAGTGGACAGTTATGTTCTTCAGTCCCTTGTTCACTGATTCCCCTGGGAAATGGTTGTTGAGTTTCTGACGTCAGGCAGCAGTTGCACGTCTTTGAATGGGGCACTTGAACTTCACTGGGCCTCAGCTCCTTCATCTGTGAAAGGAGGTGTCAGCATTCAGGGATTGAGGTTCTGCTATCTGGAGCCTGGTCTCGGGCTCAGGTTGCTTCTGCTGCTTTCTGGAGTCTTCCATAGGCTTTCACTCTGTCCAACCAACAATACTGAACTTGACTTAACTCATCAGATTTTCCCAGGCTCCATCAGACTCTCACTTCCCTGGGGCAAGAGCAGATATTTCAGTAGCATCTGGGCACACATTCTTGGTCCTTGCTCAGAAATGGAATGTCACATGAATGTCAACATTGTCTGAAAGGGCATCTTCTCCAGGCAGATGAGAAATCACAGATGCAAAGGGGAGGATTTTCATCTGTTGAGCCTTTGCATTATGCACTTATAATGTGGCTGGGGTCTTCCATGGCCTTCACTTAACCCCCAGCAACCTTAGGAGGAAAATATGCGTATTCTCACATTCCCCAGGACCAACCCAAGGACCAAAGAGACAAAACAAAGCCTTTGCTTGAAGTCATAAAACAGGGACACAGCAGAGCTAGGGCTGGACCCATATCCATAACCCATGATCTTTCTGCTACGCTGCATTTTGGAATCACGTCGACCTGCTGTCCTGTCCAGCACTTGTCATCCTCTGGGATTTGAGGGTGACCCCTGAATATCCCAGGATCCTGGGCGTGATGGCTCTCCCCACCTTAAACATGTCATCGGGCTGTAGCAACATGATCAGGGAAGGAAGCGCCACTTAAATGTCTCATACAGCACCTACTCCAGCAAGAAAGAAAAATGATTAAACATGCCCTGTGTGCCCTTTCCAACCCTAGAGGAGAACAACAATTAAAACTTCTCATTTCAGGAGCTGCCCTGGAGACAGTCGAAAGGAAATTGAAAATGGACAGAGGCGGGAGAGAAGGGCTTCCATGGGGTATCTGAGGAACCTGGGGATCTTCAGAGAGGTGATCATTTTATAGCCAGCTTAGCTAGCAGTCTGTGGATGGAAACGCTCAAGAGCAAGCCCAGAAAATTTCCAGAGCGTTGAGTGAAAAATAACGTTACTCAATATGCTACACTCGATCTTAGCCAAAAGGCTGAGAAGCAATAATGTTACTCAATATGAATATAAGTCGTACACACTTTTGCTTAAAACAATGCTTTCTAATGTAAATAGTAGAATGTCCATTAAAGAAAATTTTGTAAGAAAGCAAAACAGGAAGAGGAAAAATCCTCTTGGTCCTACCCCTTTGCCCAAAAAACGAGTCCTCCTGGGCACAGAGTCATGAGTAGTATCTGACCCACTCTGTTCCACTCCTCTTTTCACATATTTGAAGCTACAATCCAGAGGGAAAAGGAAGTTTTATTTAACATCTACAATATGCCAGGCAAACGCTCATTGTTTGGTTTTGTTGATTCAATTCATTCTCACAATGATACTGTGAGGTCAGTCTCATTATCCCTGTTTTAGGGAGGAGGAGACTACAGCTCAGAGAAGTTCAGAAATTTACCCAAGTCACACAGGTGTCACTTGGAGACTGGATTCTCACTTGGCTCTAATAGACTCTGAAGTCCCAGTTATGTCCAGGGGACTTAGAGGGGAAAGCATGGAATAAGACTAAGACTTGGCCCTTACTCTCCAACCATGTACAGTCTAAGAGGTTTGACCAGGTGTGCATGGCATCAACCAGAAGCCCAGACAAATGCAAATGGTGAGAAGAGGTTTAATTCAAGCATGGTCCTTTCAGCTAAAGGGGGGTGGGAGGGGACCAGATTAATGAAACGGGTGACATTTAATCTGGTTCTTGAAAAGGAGGGGTGAGACTTTAAAAGTCATATTGGGGGAGATGGAGGGCAGAGTGAACAGCCTGATAAAAGAAAAAGAGTTAGGACACGTTCAAGAACCAAGAATAGGAGATAAATTTGTTTGGCTAGAATTTAGGGACATATGAATAGAAGACACAGAAAATGCAGCTGGAAATGAAGGTAGAAACAGACATTCAAGGTCCTTGGCTAAGGGTTGGAACTTCTGTTATTGAGCAGGGGAATGACATGCTCTGAGTAGCAGTTTAAGAAAATCATTCTAGCAGTATCTTTACGGCTAAATTAAAGTCCGGAGGATAGCTGTAGGTAGGCTGCAATCATTGTCCCAGGGAAAATGTTCTTGATAATGATGTTGGGGATGGGGAGGAGAGGAGGAGATTATTGGAATATGAGATATGTCAGAGAGAGAGAGATTTCTGGCCGAAGTTACTAAGCAGATGGCGGGGCCATCAATCACAAGAGGGAACTAAGGAAGAGAAAAGAGAAGATTCTTTGGGGGAAACCACAATGAGATCAGTTTCTGTCCAGCTGAGTCTGAAGTAGCTGTAAGGCATCCAGGTGGAATGCCCCACAGGCAGGTGGTTGTGTGTGTCAAGAACAGGAGATGTCACTCCAACACATTTTGGACCCAGTAGAGGTGATGGTCCACCCCAGGCTCGTCCTCCCTGCAGGAGACCCAGCAACACCTCAGCCTCCAATCTGGAATCTCTTCATATCCCTGACTTTCCAACAGCCCCCTGCAAAGTCACTCCCCTTCTTTGGGATCTTCCTCCTAAAGTCACAACTTCTAGTATTCCCCACTCTCGGCTAATCCTTCCATTTCTCATGCCCTCAGTTCCAGCGAAGCTTCAGGGATACTCCTTGTCCCCCAGCCTCTCCGTCTTCTCCCAGTCTTGGACTCCCTTGTGCCCATTTTCTGTCCCTACCAAGCCTTTATTCCATGATGGACTGTCTATGCCATTCTTTCACCAACATCCCTGAGTTTGTGGTGCCTCTATGCCTGCAGTGCATGCAGCTGGCCAAACTCCACCAAAGCAGAAGAACCTCACCTCCCTCTCTGCTCCTGGGCTAGATTGCTGAGCCACCAAGCCACCAGGCGGCCGCACTGACTATGTCCGCTAAAAAGTCATGCTCCTTCCTTAATCAGACCATCGTATCACTGTCAAACCGTTGACCTGTCCTTTCTCAGCATTCTTTCCCATTCCATATTCTCTCTCCTTCATCCATGAACTGCCCCCCTGTTCATGCACCAATAACCTCTTCTTCTCTGAGGGATGTGGGCTTATGTCTCTTTCAGTTTCAGCTCTCATGTGACCTCCCCTGATTATTTTCTTCCCATCGTGTCAAAGGAGTTGTCTTTAATGCCATTCATTGACTCCCCTTCACTTCTCAGTGCATTGAAACTGGGCTCTGGGGCACTTGGGTGGCTCAGTGGGTTAAGCCTCTGTCTTCGGCTCATGTCATGATCTCAGGGTTCTGGGATCGAGCCCCACATCAGGCTCTCTGCTCAGCAGGGAGCCTACTTCCCCCACTCTCTCTCTGTGCCTGCCTCTCTGCCTACTTGTGATCTCTGTATGTCAAATAAACAAATAAAATCTTTAAAAAGGAAAAAAACTGGCCTTTATCTCTACCACCCTTCTGGAACCACTCCCAAGAACTAATGGTGATGTATTTCTTCTATGCCTCATCTCACTGTGCCTGTCTCCTAGATTTGACTCTGCTTGTTATAGGGTTTTTCTTGAATCGCCTATTTGCATAGTTTCCATAGCATTTCAGCTTCTGATTTATCTCATATCACTTTTATTCTCTCCTAGAATTTCCCACAGGCTCCTTCTCCTCTTTCCATCACTTAGATGTCATTTCTGAACATTCTATTCTCAGTCTGTGGCTCTTTTAATTTTACACACACCTTTGACTAGGGGCTCTTGTTCAGTGCCATTTTTCAAATTACCAGCTAAATACCCACAACTCCCAAGATTGTATCATCAGCCAGAAACTTCTTCCAGTGAGCCATACTCACAGTTATCTGCAGACCAGATCTTTCCACCTTGACACATCACTGGCTTCTCAAACTCAACATGTCCAAAAGTGTTCTCTCTCTCTCTTAGTTGGTGGCATGACCATCTACCTGGTTAATCCTGAAAGCCATCCTTGATACTTTCTCCCATTGCCCATCACAACCAATAGGTCTCCAGGTTCTCATTGTTTTACCTCCTGAATATTTCTGAAATCATTTCCTTTTTCAATATCACCCAGTGTTTTAATATATCCTTAACATCTCTCCCTAAATTCCTATAACCCTTTCCTCACTAATCTCCTTACAAAGAGCTTTGTTTCATTCAAATCCATCCTCCCCAGTTAAAGGTAAATCCTATGGAATCATTCTCCTTTGTAAAACTTTTCCAAGACCCTTGATTCTTTATGCAAAGAATTCTTTATGCAAAACTTCTCAGTCCCTGATGTGCTACTCTTTCTTGGGAATCATAAAACACTACCCGAACATATCTGGCTTCAGGATTTTTTCCTAAGGAGCATAGTTTTCTAGGAAACATGTTTCAGAACTCATTAGTCTACACAATAAAGTTAGAGCTCCGGAGCTGGGCACCAAAGATCCTGTGATGTCACCGAACTGACCACTCTTGTCTTGTTCCTACTACTCCCTGACTCACCTCCTGCACTGTGGAAATAGACACATAGACATATACACATCCCTACCCTTGTCATCCTGTCTCTCACCTCCATACTGTTGTTCAAGCCATGCCCTCTGGATTATTCTTCCAGTCCACTTGGAATTCAATCCCAATCCAACTGACTTATTTCTCACAACTGAACATAGTTTCCACCTCTTCTGAGAAGCCTAGATCATGGAATACACACAACATATGGGAGTCAGATCTGAAGAACAGACACTTAAACAGCTAAAGGAGCATTGGGACCAACTTATTCCCTGTCCATCACAGAGGGACCAAGAAAGCTTCCACTGAGTCACCAAGACTGCCCTAGGCCTCACCCAGGTTGGCTTGTCCTGAGAAGACAGGAGTGGGAGGGAAGGTGCACTCTCTATAGTCTACATATGCCAAGAGAAAGAACCCAGAGGGTCCAAGACACCCACATTCAGCCCTTTACCCATCTCACCAATCCAATAAACCTTCCTACTTCTAGAAGCAGCGAATTTGTAAGACAGACTAAAGAGTAGAAAACTCCACTTTTAAGAGAATAAAAGATCCTAGTTTACAGACCAAGTTTGAAAACCTGTTCAAGAGAGAAAATGAGTTCTTCTCTGCCTGAAATGTTGCTCGGTCTTCATAACATCAGGGAAACAGATCATTTAAGTGCATCAAAAGAGTTACATAGGAGCTGTGGCCTGCTGATCTAACTCCTGCAGCTCAGAATGCCTTCTGAAATTCCCTTTGTGGTTCTAGGAAGAGGGACACAATAGAGCCTAGAAACAGAAAGTAAATAAGGATCCAATGGTTTCTTTTTCTGGGTGTTCAGAGGACCAGGCTTCCAAAGTCTTTGATGAGCTTTATCACGACTGGGCTACAAAAGTCACCAACCCTCCCCACTTCTCATTTCCTCTGAGATCCTTCTGGTTATTCCAGTGAGGAAAGAGCTCGGGCCAACCTCTTCAGCTTCTGTTTCTTCTTCTCAAAATGTCTTCTGGCTACCCACCATTCCCCTCGACTGTCCACTCCCTGAGGGTCACTCCTTCCTTCCAACCCTCAGCTTCCTTTCCCTGTTGCCTCTGCCCTTCCCTGATTTCCCATCAATCCAATTAGCCTCTATCTCCCTAACCTTGGATGTCCCACAGTGGGACAAAGGCAAAATGCTAAATGCAAAGTATTGTGAAGTTGTCTTCCCATCAAACGCACCAGCAAATTGTCTCCCCAGCAAAATGCCATGGTCTCTCCTTTAGCCCAGACCCGCTTTGTTCCAGGAGGTCGAGACACCTCCTTAAGTTTAAGTCATCAAACTAGTCTGGCCTCAATGTCCCCATCTGTCAAATAAGGATAAAGATATATAGGGCACACAATTTGTGATAATCAAATGAAAGGATCTCACACACCAAAATGCCATAAGTTTATTAACTCAGTGGAGACAGACAGAGGGTTTCAGACCTTTCTAGAGAATGTTTCCTCATCATTAGGTTGGTGCGGGGGTTAAACATGAATGAAAGTAAGGTGATGCCTGCAGCTCAGTTCCAGGCTAGTGAGAGCCACCTTCTAGCCCCCATTCTAATCCCCCATTCTAGCCCCCACATAATCCACATGTGCCAGCGTCCCACTCCTCCCCATCCTCCGGGGCCACCTGACAGATGTGGGTGACACCCCAGTCTTCCTTTGAGCTGGACCTCCACCCTCTGTGCCCTGTGTTTACTCAGTCATGATGCCAGCTTACCGAGCCCTCCTTGCCTGTCTCATCAAACACTGCTAAGCTAATAAATACTAATTACTCTGAAAAAAAGCAAAAAAGCATTCTCTAAAGAACAGCTTACTCAAAAGCATCTGAGATAATGGGAATGGCGGGTGAGCCACATAGCGGAGACTTGTCTTCTTTCCAGAATTAGTGAACTCGTTCCAGATCTTAATTACATTTCTCAAAAACAACAACAAACCTATTCTGTGTGGGATTCACCCCCCGTTTTATGGACGGCGGAGCCAGCTGTGTTGAGGGGCAGAAAAACAAAACACGTGAGTGACAGTCAGGGCTCATGGGAAGTCAGCACGACCGAAACAGGACATGGTGCTGACGGCTCCACAAGCCTGAGAGGTAGTGACTATTAATATACCTGTTTTGCACAAGGGGAAACTGAGGCTCACACAGGTTACACCCTTTGCGGAAGGCTTGGACCTGGTGGAGTTGAAAAGGGAAGGTGGCCATCTGATCCCCGAGCCCATGCTCCTATCCCCGGGGTTTCCTGCCTAAGGAAGGGAAGGGGAATGTGAGATACACATGTCTTGTGAAACCCAGTGTGCCCCAGAGCTCACCATGGCAAATTCCCTCCTAAATTTGCCTCTCAAGCAGCAGCTATCAAAAGAGAAGAAACAGCCCTCAATTCTAAACTCAGATGGACCATCACTCAAGTCTTTGTTGGCAAAGTCATTCAACCTCCCTTGGTCTCAGTTTCCTCATCTGTAAAATGGGGCTAGTGATCCCCACTCACCTTCCTTCCATGGTCGTAGTGGAACTCAAACCAGCAAGGAGACACCAGATACAAAGACTCATGGCACGGAAATCCCTGGAAAGCTGTGTAATTTAAAGTAGGGGAAATCACACTAAGTGAGGCTCCCTTCTCTGTGAGTTAGGGCAGTGGGTGCAGAGAGCTGGGTGAGGCCCCTCCTGCACTTACCGGGACCAAGGCTTCTATGCCCCCTGGTGCTGGAGAGTTTTCTCTATAAGCAGCCAGAGCTGAACAAGGTCACTGGGAGAAAGCCCACCCCTCCTTTCCCCCCCAGCCACTGTGGATGTCCCCGCATGACATGTTGCCTGAAACGATCTTGCTCCAACGGCCACTGCAAGGCAAGGCAGACTGGACCATGTGCCTCTTGCCTTGGCGCGACCCCTGTTGTGTGTGGGGGTGGGGGTGGAGGCTGGTGACAGCTCAGATGACATTTGCAGCCACGTTTTCCTTAAACATGACCGAGGTGGGTGCGGACGCCTTATCAGAAGCAATAATGCCCCGCAGTTGGAGCGCTGCCCCTCACAGAGAGTGGCACGGAAAACTAGAGGATATGGCCCTCCTGTCTACACTATTCGTCAGGAACTCTCTAGATCGGTTCTGAACCTGAGGGATTTTGTCCCCCAGAGGTACTGGGCAATGTCTGGAGACATTTTAAGTTGTCAGAGCTGGAAAGGGGGCTGTACGGGAAGAAGTCTGGGACAGCCGCACACTGATGTCCAAGATGGCCCCCACAACAAAGAATGATCCGCAAGATGTCAGGAGTGCCGAGGAGCCCTGGTCTAATATTCCAGAGCTTCCCTTTACATTTGACAGCTGCTGCTCCTCTCACCAGCCTGTGCCCGTCTGTCTTTCTTTAATGCATATGGCTTGGGGGAGGGCGGCGCTGACCAGCCACGGTTACCATAACGAACCCAAAGAGGAGAGTCATTGACAAAGAAAATGCTGTCTGTTTTGCATAGAGTGATGATGTTTTAGGTAGGGTCTATGAGACTCATTCTAAAATAGCGTGCTGGCTACTCTAACACATCCCGTGCTCTCCGTCTGCCGTCTACCTGGCCGGCCATCCCAAGACTGACAACGGTCAGGACAGGTGGACTTCCAAAGAATAAAGATTCTTCACATCCAAAGGATTTTTTTTTTCTTTTTCAAATTAGAACTCTTCGTACATACAAGTAAGCATTGTGTGTGCAAATCACAGTGTTAGTTCAAAATTATATTACCTTCAAATAATATCCAGTTCAGGTCCCCTTTTATGCATTTATCAGACTTCCAACAGAAAGGTACAGGCACCTTTTATGCCCAAGACCTTCTGTTCCCTCATGAGCCAATGAGAAGCAGCTTCACGCTCTGATAGGAACACGTATCTGCGGAGAAGCAGGTGCTGGGGAGCGGGACCAACCAGCTCCAAACCTACTTCTTTTCCTCTCGTCTACACAACTAGACTCCATTTCCCAGCTTCCTTTGCAGCTGGGTGGCTTGGAATTCTTCATTCTGGGCTGTGAACCTTAAGCGGCAAGAGTTTCTCATACCCCAGCCCACAAGACCCTCCCATGGCTGGCCTCTCTCCTTTCCCCTGTGTCAGAGCCAGGCACTAGGGGATCCAGCGGAGGACTCTGAGATCCTAGGGATAGCATAACCACACTGTGGAAGGGATGCAGGTCTCTGAATGGCCCGGGGAAAGATCACCCCTGAGTGAGAAAGACCACATTGCAATGAGACATAAATCTGTATTGAGTTAAGCTACTGAAATTTGGGGCATTACTCAC
Source organism: Enhydra lutris kenyoni (assembly GCF_002288905.1). Classification (NCBI taxonomy): domain Eukaryota; kingdom Metazoa; phylum Chordata; class Mammalia; order Carnivora; family Mustelidae; genus Enhydra; species Enhydra lutris. The sequence continues at coordinate 25,355,031 of NW_019154104.1, read as the reverse complement.
TACCACAGCTAGTTTACCTGTTCTAACAAATATTAGATGTGCAGATCACCGCCAGGTGTCTGGAAGACTAGTCAGACCTCTGACTGCAAAGAGGGGTCAGAGCCAGACATGTGTGCTGCCTTCCCCTCCCGAGAAGCAGTTCTCCCTCGGATCCCCATTATGCCTTATGAAGACCCTTATCACAACACCTGGACTAATGCTGTCCTAAGATATTTATCTCTTTGTGTCTCTACCATGGTTGCCATAGGCTTTCTAGATAGCAGGGGCTTACGGGTAGCGATCTGACTGGGGGTAAGTTTAGGAGACTTGTCCTGAAGCTAAAATTGGCAGCAAATGTACTGTTTCCCTCCCGGTCTAAAATAAAAAGTTTTGAAAGATGCTTTCAGACACAGCATATGAGAGTGAGAAATATCCATTGTCCATTTCAAAGAAAGGGCCAGGGGCTCCTCGACCAGACCACTCTAGTGACTTAAAGACACTGGAATAAAGGCAGCTTACCCCAAGCTCTGCCATTGACTATTTGTGACATTAAACAATTAATCATGTTTAGCTTGCTTCTTCCTCTAGGAAATGGGGATAATAGGAGCCCCTACCTCCGAGGATTAAATAGGGTGATGCCTGAAGATCCTTACCCCAGGGTCTGGTCCCTGATCTTAGACATCTTCGTTATTATCTGCAAATCTCCAGCCCCCAGCCTGGTGCCTAAAGGCACAGAGTTTGTTGAAAGCATGAATAACTGAATTTATAAAAAGAATTATCCGAGTCAGAGGAGCACAGGAGAAAGCTACTGCTCATTCATTGTTGACTCAGTGATCATAATTAATTTCAGAGATACATTTTGCTGGCACTCTTTTTCAGCAAGGATTCTCCCCTAGATTTAATTAGGAAGACAAAGTCAACATCCTACCAGCGTATTTGTCCTTTTTAATTCTCCTCTTAAAAAAACAAACAAAAGTTCCTCTGATGCTATTTTGTTTAGCACAGCAGGCTCCATTACCCTGGGTCCTCAGGGTCCGTGCTGCGCCCTGCATGTCCTATTGAAGAATGAAAGGGCAGGTTGGGCTTACCTGGTGTGGGGGGGCGGGGTTGGAGAATCTAAGAGCCACTAGAAGGAAGACAATGGTTGGGCTCAGGAGCTATTAACAAAAGAAAGTCCTTAGGAACCATCTCCAGTTACAGCAGGAGAAACTGAGACTTTGGGACGGGTAAAATTGCCCAAGGTCATTAGGAGGGAAGTACCTGTGGCTCTCAATCCCTCACTCTGACCCACTGCTCTAAGAGGCCAAGGGAGAAGCTCCAGGGTTCTTCCTGAGGACTTCCCCCACCCTCTGTCCCAGAATCTAATGAAAGCCCAGCAGTAACCCAGGCTGGCTCCTCCAGAGGCCAGAGTGGGTGTCCAGGGACCCCGACCCCAATCCAACACCCAGAAGTCACACTAACAAACGACCAGACCAAGGAGATGAATAAAGCTCAGGACAGATGTTTCCAGGGAAAATCACCTCCACCTCACTGGAAGACTAGTCAAAGGTGTCACCACCAACGGCAAAAGGGGGTTGGGGGGGCAGAAATCAGAGCAAATTTCCTGCAGAATAACTCTGGGGATGGGCTTGGGCAGGGGGATCAGCACAGCAGAAACCTTGCCCCATGAGCTACAGCTGGGCAACCTGCCCAGTTCGCCCATCCTCAACCCACACCCAGCCCAGGTCCGTTCCTCCAGTGAGACAGGGAGCAAGATGCTGGAGCCGGACGGCCGGCCACTTCCCGGTGAGACTGGGCGCAAGTCACTTAGCATCTGCATGACTCAGTTTCCTTCTCTACTAAATGAGGGCAGGAACAGCACCTGCCTCATCAGGCTGCTGAAAGGATGACTCGGAGACCGAGTACTCTGTGTGTGTGTGTATCTATACCTATATATACACTATATACCATACTGTATACTGTTGTACTGTATGCGATTCACACACACACTAGTATATGAGTATGTATACTATATACAGCATACTTATAATACTACAGACACATGAGCATGTATGAATATAGCATGAGAACACTACACACACACACACATATATATATGCCTATGTTTATGTATTTATGGATTTATTTATCATTACTATTCCTCGGCCATCTCTGCTGGGCCTGGCACTGATCTCAGTGCTCAGGGGAGCCCACAGATGAACAGCCCTTGGTTTCCTCTGATCTTAAGAAGTGCCCATTGAGTTAAAATACGAAGATGAGCCTCCGAGGCCTCTCTGTCCAGATGGAGCCAGCTGGGGCCCCGGAGAGCTGAGCATGATGGCGAATGAAGGTCAAGAGCCAGGGCCAGGAGCCCGGGCCATGGGACAGGGAGAAAAACAGGTGGTGGCAAGCATGGGAGGCCAGAGGCAGTGAGTAGATACCCTGGGCCACGGGGAGGGAGGCTGACGGACTGGTGCCAGAGCCTCTCTGGGGGGCAAGTTTTAAAGGAAGAAGGGCTCTGAGCAGGGGAGCGGCCCTCTCTGATCGGTTCCTTGCCTCATCGAACACTGTAAGAGTGTCTGTCAGATCTCCCAAGTCTCAGAAACAGGCAAGGCTGAGTGGCACCTCCTACTTCAGTCACAGTCAGAGCAGGCCTTCCTTGATGGCCCCCCCAGGTGCCCGGCGTCCTCCTCAGCCCCTTACTAGTGTTATCCCCCATCTGGCCCTGTACCTCGTCCTGTCTGCAACTGAACAACGAGAGGGCAGATCAGCTGCCCAAGTTCACTCAGCTGACCCAGGAGTCAGGCTCACTCGGGGCACTGGCACTCAGAGCCAGGGGGCAGGGGGATGAGTCCCCAGGGGCTGCGCAGTGAGGAAGTGGAAGAGATGGAACTGGAACTCGCAGGGCCTCAGAGGCAGGTCCCGAGGCCCAGTCCCTGCAGACTCTCATGCCTGTCTGTTTCCTGGCTCCCCGGGACTGGCCCACCTGCCCTAGGGACAAGGAGGATCCTGGCTCCTCTATACAGAAGAAAAACACTCCCTTTTGAAGCAAACCAAAGGGCACCCAAATGTCTTCTGTCCTCTGAAGGTTGGCTGCTGCCATGAGCTTGGTGGACCCCCAGCCCTCGACTGACTTTCTTGGGGAAAGACCCAAAAGGTGTGGTCTGAAGGAGAGCAAGGATTTCCCTCCATGTCTGGAACCAGCAGGCATTGCTACAGGTGGCATTCGCTTTCAGCCTTGAGGAATCCATACTTTGCTGGAGCCCAGACGAACTCTTCGTGGAGGGAAGACATGACCACGGATACAATGGAGTCTGCTTAGTGGTGCCTGATGCCCTTGGGGACAGCCCGGAAATGCTGCTGGGGAAAGCCCGGAAATACTGCTAGGCCCAGGCCCTGCTGGCCATTCCTGTCCTGGAGCAGGCCACCCACTCACGGGGGCAGAGGTGGCCTGAGTCCCGCAGGGGCCCCAATGCAGATCCCCCATACGACTGGGGAAAGACACTTCACCTCTGATGGCTTCTGTTTCCTCTTCAGTAAAATGAAGCTAATAGTGGGGAGTTCTGCCCTGTACTTCCGGTACTGATCCGACCACGGATGTGAACGTCTTTGCAAAAATACAAAGGGGTATCGTCCCCACCGGGCGATGGCCGATCGGCCCCCTGCCACCCGTCAGACTCGGCATCTGCTTCCTTTGATGAGTCCATGGGGGTGACTAGGCTCGCGTCCTAGCTCCGCCACTTACTAGCTTACGACGTTGGACAAGGCACCGTCTTCTCATCTGTGTGGTGGGGCTCCTGAGAGGACCTCCCTGCAAGATTGCGGTGAGAATTACGTGAGCAAATTCGTGGGAAACACTCGGTTTAGAGCAGGCTCTGACTCAAAGGCAAGATGTGCTGCTCTCGATCCGCCTTGGAACACACAGCAGCTTGCCGTGTAATTGGCTGCTGGTCATTCTCACGAGATTGTGGCCCCCGAGGACCAGGCCAAACCTTTCCCATTTTAATAGATTCACCTTGACCTGGGAATGGGTTCCTCCTGCCCGGCTCTCTGTGGCCTCACCCCTCCTCTAGCCGCTGCTGGGATGGCCACTCTGCTGAGCCTCCACCGGCCTCGTGAGGGGCTTTGTCTAAGCTCCGGGCCACGATACCCCTGTCCCGTCCCAGGGCTTCTCTCATGAGCGTCCCCCTCCCGAACGGTCCTCCTTGCACCGATGGGAATGCAGGGCAGCTATGGGCAACTATAGGCAGCTCTTGACCAGTGGGATAGGAGCTGATACCTCCCATTTTCTTCACCTGGAGGGACAGTCCTGGAAAGCGTTTCAAAAAATGACTCAGAAGGTCCATGGGATTGAGCAAGCAGTCACTCGTGGTGGTGGCCAATGCCATAAGGCCTCCTGCCTTTGGCTTCTGTCCTCCCCCTTTCTCCTCCCCAGGCCCCCATTCCTGCTCTCCCGTACTACATTCTCAAGGAAACAACCCCACTACCAGCCTTTCTCGCAGGTCGTCTTTCCAGGGGGGTCCAGGTTAAGACAACCTGTGCCCAGAAGTGGCAACTCCATGCCCACCAGTTCCAGGAAAGCAGGAGAGACACACTCTGCAATCCACCCTCCCCGTCTTCACTCTCCCCGGGCCACACTCACACACACACACACACACACACACCCAGAGGGTTTTCCTTCTGTTGATTCCCTAAGGCCTACCTTACTTCGGGTTGACTCTGCTTTATTTTCTGTTGGTTTAACTTGACTTCCCGTTGATTCGACTTCCGGTCGCTTCCACCTTACTTCCTGTCAACTCTACTTCCTTAATGCCTTTTCAGACAACAGTCCTCTGTCCTCACCCAGCTGCCTGTGCCATATAGCCATCATCGTTGGCCCGCCACACAGCAGCCATCTCAGTGGTCCCCCCAAGGGGTCTCCAGCACTCAGCAAGGCCAGAGCCAAGAACGATGTCTAGCCCACTCTGCAGCTCGAGCCTTCCCTCACCCTGACTGTGGGCATGATAGCGAGAGTCTGGAGGCAGGGGGACAATTCAGGAGGCTGTCCCAAGAGGCCCAGGCAGGAGGTGGTAAAATCCCCAGAAGCCACAGATTTGGCAATGGACATTTGAGTTCGCCCCCAATCTGTCATTCCCCCGGAGTCCTGCGCTCATAAGACATTGTACCTCGGGGATTCCAGGGGGAGGGAGCACGCTCAGAGAGGCTAACCAACCCAGCACATTTGCCACCGGGAGACTTGAGAACCCACTGTGAGCTGGCTTCTTGTCCTCAAATAAAAGAGCTGCTCCATCTCCAGGCAGGGCACGGAGCAGCCAAAGGGAATTAAATTCATAAACTGCGTAACGAGCGCGGACCCAGTCCAGCCCTGTCTGTGAATCATCCCGGCCCCGGTCCCTCAGCCTTGGTGCTGATAACAGCAGTTCCAACCTGGGGGACAGGAAGGCTGGAGTCTGCTCTTCACATATTATCATTGCTACCCTCAGAAGCTTGGGGAGCATCCAGGGGGTGAGGTCCAGAAACCCAAAATCTGATACACTATTTAGGGGCTAAGAAACGCCAACTAGGGCTCACCTTTTTTTTTTTTTTAAACTAAACTTTTTTTTTTAATGCCAACCATCATATTTAACTCCCACAATCCTCTAAGGGGCATTATTTTTTCCCTTTTACAAATGAAGAAACTGAGACTCAGAGAAGCAAAGTAATTTTACTAGGATCTTATAGTTGTGTCTGCCTTTTTTCATACCGGCTACTCCATGCTAAAATTCCCTTTTAGTCTTTTCCTTCAAGAATTATGCGAGGCTGGGAGGCACCCTGGTGGCTCAGCATGTTAAGCATGTGCCTCTGGCTCAGGTTGTGATCCCAGGATCCTGGGATGGGCTCCCTGCTCAGTGGGGAGTCTGCCTCTCCCTCTCCTTGACCCCTCTCCCCCACTCATTCTCTCTCTCTCTCTCAAATAAGAAATAAAATCTTTAAAAAAAAAAAAAGAATTATGCAAGACTGGTCAGAAAGACTTCTCTGGGTCGAAAGAATAGGCTAATAACTCTTGACCTGCTTTTCAAAGGTTATTTTCTGTCTGGAGCCAAAGAACCTATTCTTTTTCATCCAAAACCTGTCTGCTGTTTGAGGCTGCTCCAGCACCCCTTCCTCCAGGAAGTTCCCAGGGACTACTCCTACCTCCAAGTTCCTACAGCAGCTAAGCCTGTGGCAATCCTTTGGCTCTTGTCAGCATTTCATTAACTTCTCTTTCCTTTCCTTATGACTGAACACTTGATGGGTCACTTGATTGTACCCTAGAACATTCTCACTCAAGTATACATAGAGCAAAATGCAAGTATCAGGAATATGGAGCATGTTGATCGTAAACAAACTGAATTCTGCTGTGCAAATAGCACTCACCTCGAAAAGGAGAACATGACCAGAGCCTTAGGATCTCCCCGAGTGCTCCCTTCCAACCACTACCCCTCCCCACCGAGGGTAACCACTCTCCTGGTTTCTAACACTGTAGATTAGCTTTGCCTCTTTTTGTACCTTTCACAAATGCAATTATAAATGGAGTCATGGAATATGTACTCTTTGCAGTTTGACTTCTTTTATTTTTTTTAAGATTTTATTTATTTATTTGACAGAGAGACTGAGAGAGCACAAGCAGGCAGAGCTGCAGAGCGAAAGGGAGAAGCAGGCTCCCACTGTGCAGGGAGCCCAATGTGGGGCTCAATCTCAGGACCCCGGGATCATGACCCGAGCCGAAGGCAGTCGCTTAACCAACTGAGCCCCCCAGGCAGCCCTCGAGTCTGACTTCTTTTGCCCGCATGGTGTCTGTGAGTTCATCCATGGCTGAATTTTCCCCCCCAGCCTTACGTTTGTGAGATTCATCCATTCTGTTGTGTGATACTGAAGTTTTTTCATTGTCATTTTCATTGCTAAGTTGTGTTCCATTGTGTAAATACACCCAGTGGAATGAAAACCATTCAACCGTGGGTGGGTGTTTGAATAGTTTATACCTTGAGCCTGTTTGGGACAGGGCTGCAGTGAGCATTCTAGTACCCATCTTCTGGTGGACATCTGTACACACATCTGTTGGGTCTGTACCTCAGAATGGAATTGTTGGGTGATGGGGTTCCGTGTTTTCAGTGTTGGTAGAATTACCAAATAGCTTTCCCACGTGAATGAATGTACTATTGTCCCAACAAGGTAGAAAGAGCCAGTTGTTCACAATCTTACCAGCACGTAGTATTTTCTGTCTTTTTTTCCTTTTATCCATTCTGATAAGCATATAGTGATGTCTTATATTGGTTTTGATTTGCGATCCCTTAATGACTCATGAAGGCGAGCTTGTTTTCATACACCTATTGGCCATTTCGATTACTATTCTTCAGTGAAGCCCCCTTTCAAATGTTTTACCCATTCATCTATTGGGTTGTTTCTTTTCCATATTGATTTGTAGAATTTCTTTGTATAGGCTGTGTTAAAGTCCTTTTTCAGATGCTTGTACTGAAAGTATCTATTCCTGCTTTTTGAGTTGCCCTTTCCTTCTTATAATAGTGCGTCATGATAGACTTCTTTAATTTTAATATAGTCCAGATTTATTACTGTTTCCTTTATGACTAGTGATATTATGTTCTACCTAAGAAACCTGCCTAGTTCAGGATCTTAAAGATGTTGTTACATTTTCCTTTAAAAGCTTTAATTGTTTTTACTTTTCTCATCTTTAAAAAAGTTATTTATTTATTTATTTAGGTGATTTCTGCACCCAACTTGAGATTCAAACCCATGGCCCGAGATCAAGAGCTGCATATTCTACTGACTAAACCAGCCAGGTGTCCCTACCTTTCTCATTTAAATCTGCAATCCATCTGGAAATATTTTTGTATATCATGTGAAATTCGTGCTGGCTCATGTGTGTCTCTGCTTCACACAGCACCACTGGCTGAGAAGAGCATTCCTACCCCCATTGCTTGCAGTATCCTTCTTGTGGATCGGTTTCTGGACTCTCTACGCTATCCTGTCGTTGAATTTTTCTATCCTTGAGTCTACCACATTGTCTTAATGATCATAGCTTTCTATTGGGTAGTCCTCTTGCTTTGTCCTTCTTCAAGATGGCCTTGGCTGCCCTTGGTCTTTCTGGTGCCACGTGAATTTTAAAATCAGCTTGTCGATTTCTGCCAAGCCCCAACAAAACTCATTGGGATCTTGATTGGATTTGCTTTGAATGACATCTTCAAGATACTGGGTGTTCTGACCCGTGATATACACTATCATTCCATTTATTTAGGTTTCCTTCTATTTCTTTCTGTAATATTTTGCAGATTTCAATCCTAAGTGCTCAGAATACAAGGAAACAAGATAAAGTCCCTGTCCTTATGGAGCTTACATTCAAGTGGGGAGTTAAAGAAAAGAATAAATCTGAAATCTTCAGTATGAGTAATAGAATAAGCTGGCAAGACGGCTGAGTGTTGGGCAGACATGATGAATGTATTAAATCAGAAAGACGCTATGACTTTCTCTAGCAGAACTAGAAAAGATAAAACCAACAGCAGAGGGTTGTAAATTAGAACGAGGGAAAAACAGTAACTCTTTGACTTGATATTCCTGGAATACATTCTAGTCTCCAAAGGTTATTGCCACAACTGATTTGCTTGGTTTTAACAAAACACAGCAAGGCTCAGATGATCCAGTCGTCAACTTTTTGGCACGAGCAGCAACCAGGAAATGAAAAAGATCTTAGTGAGGCCACTAAGCTTTAAGACAAATGGCTATTTGTCATTTGTCATCCTTATCCAAATAACACCATGCAAAATTAGACAAAAGATTAGAAAAATTCAGATACATAGAAACCATTAGAAAGTAGTGACTCACAGGAAGAAAACAGAAAGCAAACAAATGCTTGGAAAGTAAACAGAATTAAAAAGGCACAGGGTTGGGGGGGGCAGAGTACAGTCTTTAACTATTAAGGGAGACCAGCCTGGGTACAAGATTCCTTGTGAACATTTCCAAATCATAATAAGGTCAATAACTTAATCTAAGAGAGTCAGTAAGATAAGATTTGTTTATGTTTACTTCCTTTACAAACTCAAGGACACGTCATACTCTGGAGGGAGATACTTCCCACCTACCCCACCCACCAAAATGATATTTCTAAGTGGTCATAAAGGAGAGGGAAAAACATTAGCTACCGAAAAAAATAGAACACATAATTGGTAATTTTTAGAGCTTTGGACACTCTCTCTTAAAGAAAGTCATGTATTTCCATATAAACACAACTTTGCTGACAATTCCAGTACCCTAACGCCTAACTTCGAATTTCAGGTTGCATTTCCAGCTCATTTCTCAGCAATGCAAATAAATAGTGTGGCTATTTTTTTCCACTTTGCCAAAGCTAATGAACCTTCCAGGAAATCCTCTCTGCAGTTACACCCTTTAATAATAATGTGCTTAAAATCCATGTTTATGACTCTAGTGTAATCTTGGCTGGTCTCAGCTCCATCTCATTGCATCTGTTCAGTGCACCACCTGGTGGCCTCACCTATGGGAAACATCTGGCTTGGTCTCGGCTTCCATCCTTGCAGGTCTACATTTCCAGATCCCAGCATGCCTCCTGCCCAAGTGCACTTGAGTGTTGAACCCCTGCTCCCACCCCACAACGTGACATTGATGCTAGTCAGTGTTCTTAGAGAGAGAGAACCAATAGGAGATGATAGATAGATAGATAGATAGATAGATAGATGATAGATAGAGACATAGAGACATTGAGACATAAATAGAAAGAGATAGAGATTTATTCTGAGGAATTGGCTCACACAATTATGGCGCTAAGAAATCCCATAAGCTGCAGTTTGCAAGCTGAAGACTGTTGGGGTCTGTTATCAAAGGAACGAGACTGAGACAAAGTGAAAGTTATGCAAAGCTTTATTCTATGCCAAGCCTTAGAAGTCAGACTGACCAGCCAGGGCCACCTCCGAAGAGAGCGACCCCGTCCCAATCTCACAGGCTGGTTTTATAGGGCATAACCACAGACCCAAGTTACGTGGCTTCTATTGTTAAGGCATTTACTCCCAGAATCTATACCCAGAACCGACACCAGGAACTACTGGAGCATTTTTTCCCGGAATGAAGTCCGTGGATGTAAATAACAATGTGGAGTTGCTCTGGCTAAGCAGGCCCTAATAGTTAAACAGGTTTTAACATTAAATCGGCCCTAACAGAGACCCAGGAAAGATAGTGACATAGTTTAAAGGCTTAAGAGCCAGAGAGCCAATGGTGTAGATTCTAGTCCAGGTCTGAAGACCTGAGAGCAGGAGACCAGTGTCTCAGCCCAAGCGGTCAGGCAGAGAGCAGATTCAACCTTCATCTACCTTTTTGTTCTATTCAGGTTCTCAACAGATTAAATGATGCCCACCCACATGGGGGAGGACCAACTGCTTTATGCATCTCACCAATTCAAATGCTGATCTCTTCAAGAAACATCCTTAAGACACACTCAGAAATAATACTTAAATAGCTCTCTGGGCATCCCTTGTCCCAGTCAAGTTGACACATAAAATTAACCAACACACCAACCCAGCCCCACACTTACTCCTTCCGGCATTCATCCCAGATCCTGAGTGCAGTCAAACAAGCTCCAGTGGCCCCTGACGTTCCTTCCAGGTGACTGTCTGGGCTACTTTCTCTGAATTAATAAGAGAAAGAGCTGATCTGATGGATCACTCTCTTCTGACTGGGAAAGAAGTTTTCCTAATTTGACCAAATGGTGTTTTGATTCATTGAAGGACATTTTTAGTTTGTTTTTTTCTTTATTTGCCATGAATGGAATGTTTGATTGAGTGGAAGCACAGTGAATGGAAAAATAGAATAAAAACAAAAAATAAGAAGGTAGATGGGAATAAGACCTGTGCTATCCATGAGGCAGTCAAGCTGTGGTTAGTACCCAAGTTCCCCTCTACTTATCCTGATCGCACCTTCTTTATTAAGTGTAAAACTAACGTTGTTTTTTATGGAGAGTGCCTGTGATATGTCCCCTGCCCAGAGCTCCCTTGAGCAGCCTCAATTTCCAGAAAGTTTCCCAGAACTGGAGAGTCAGAAAAAAGCATTCTGTGCAGTTTTTGGATAACATAATGTCTACAGGTGACAGCTCATGTTTCTGCTCTTAGAAAAGACTCTCAGGCCCTACTCAGAGCCCGTCTGCTTGCATATCACACATACGGATTCCCAGGAAATCTATGACTCTTTGTTGAAAAAGATTAAGAGCAAACATTTGCAAAGTGCAATGAAGGAAGCTGGCATATTTGGGAGCAGGGGTAACAGTGCATTCTGTGTGTGTGTGTGTGTGTGTGTGTGTGTGTGTGTGTGTGCACGCCTGTGTGTATTGAGTCTTTGAAATCCAGTGCGTACTTTATATCACAGCACTTCTCAGTATAGATGAGCCACAATTCTAAGTGTTCAGTAACCACATGTGAATAGTGGCTCCGTATTGGACAGCACATCTGTGGAAATTCACCATACAGAGTCCTCCATAAAAGTGTTCTTTGAGGAATCACTTCATCAAGAAGTGAAACCAGGCAGGAGAAAAACATGTAAGATGTAACAGTAAATAAACATTTATGAAGTGTACTGCTACCTAAGAAATGTCCAGAAGTAAATTGGAAGCCCAAGGTCACCAGGCTTCAGCACAGGTCCCCAGGTGTACACGGCTTGGCCGGTCTGTTAACTCTTTGGGTTTCTGCTTTCACCTGCTTTGGCCTCTGATTTATTACTTTCTTGTCAGTTCAGTGATGTATTTAAAAAAGATCTTAGAGACATGTTTTACCGAGAGTTTTCATTGTTTTCAGCTGAAATATTGTTCAGACCACCTACTTCATTTTATTGATCCAAAAACTTTATCTTATCTATCCAGGTAGCTATTTACATCCTGTTTTTAACATTCTATTGGTTGCCCTAAACTTACATTTAAAGGCATTTTTTTCCATAACATAACATTTAAAGTTAATCAGTTTATTGATTCTCCCCTTAAAGAAAAGAAACTTATTGGGGTGGGGGTGGCTGCCTGGCTGGCTCAGTCCATGGAGTGTGCACCTCTTGATCTCAGGGTTGTAAGCTCAAACCCCATGTTGGAGGTAGAGATAACTTAATTCTTTTAAAAGATTTTAAAAAATAAGAAAAAAGAAAAGAAAAGAACATTGGGATTTACTTACATTGCTTTATTCTTTGACCCCATTTCTATTCTATGTTGATGTCTAGAATTTTATTTCCATATTTTAAGAAAAAAACTGTTGAACTACTTTTAGGCAATATTGTTGTCATTGCTGTTGGTGATCTTCCATTGTGGCTTTTATCTCATATATTTCTTCTAGAGTTTTTCCCTTCCTAGTAAAGAGCTGCCTCTATGTGCCAGATAGGGTCTGGGGAGGGAGGGCAGCTCACATTTCATCTTCACATCTGAATGATAGTTTAGCTGGGTATATAATTCTAGTTAATTATAGAGACACTTGTATTGTAGTCAATGAGAAATCTGTGTGCATTGAATTCTCTGATCTTTTTTCTTGGTGACAGAATTTTTAAAAACTTTTATCCTTGAGATTTTATTATGGTGTGTTTAGCTATCTTTCCCCTTATTTATTCTATTCTGATAACACCAATCTTCTTTAGCTCTGGGAATTTCTCAGTTATTCATTCAAATATTTCCTCCCTTTTATTCTCTTTTCTCTGCTGCTGAAATTGTTCTGAGGTAGGTCATGGTAAGTGTACACTTATCCCCCACGTCTCTTAACTTCACACTCTGGCACATCTCTGGCACATTTAGGAAGAGTCCCAGGTAACCTCCGGGCTTCCAGGCTATTCAACATATCCACTGAGTCTTTTGTTTCAAAATTGCATTATTTTTGTTTCCAAGATAGTAAGAACAAATGTTAATTGAGTACTTAACTGTATGTCAGGTGTGATTCTAAACACTTTACAAATATTGGCTATTTAGTACCTGTGAAAACCCTATGGAATAGAGGGAATATTATTATCCCCATCTTACAAACTCACAGCACAAAGAAGGTGAGTGACTTGCCCGAGGTTACAGACCAGAAAAATGGCTGATAGATCTAGGCAATCTGATTTCAGAGGCTGTACTTGTATCCCTACAGTACTTCATCCCCAGGAGATGATTTTTTAAAAATAACCACTTATGCTTGTATCACTGCCATAAAACATTATCTTACTTTCTGTGGGAATATCAGTTATGCTTGTTTTAAATACCTGTTCTGATGGCTTTGATAGCTCTATTTCCTCAGGTGTAAGTTCTTCAGTTTGTTGCCTCTTTTTTTCTGCTGTGTGTGTTCTTCCACCCTCCTGTGATTCCTTTCTGTGAGTTCATCTAGGAAGTGGTGCTCCCCTATAAGAGTTTCAGCTGTCCTGGCTTTGGAATCTATCTGGGGATGGACAGAACTTCTATGAGGCATATTTCTTCTCCTTTCCAGGGATAAGAATTTTGGCTGGGTGTCCAGTGGGTGAGAGTCCTCTGCTTATTTACAGACTCCCTGTTTCTCCCTCAGCTGCTATCCCTCCAGGGTGCTGCCCCAGCTCCTATCTTGATTACCATTCTCCCAGAGGTTAGATATCATTTTCCCCTTAACCAGGGGCATGGATATGGGAGGGTTGTAGGGAGCTCTTCATTCAGGTCAGCTAAAACAAAAGCTCATGCTGTAAAATTCTGGCTAATCCTTTCATAAATGGCCACCAACCCATTTCCACTCTCCCCTCCCACTAGCCATAACCATCTCTGGGTGTAGGAATTCCCATTTTGTTACGTCCACCTCTTTTAGATGGTACTGCCTTGCAAGCATGCTGCATTGCTCTTTCTCCTTCAGTTTGGAAAATGAAACAAAACAAAACAAACCAAAAAGCAAAGAAAATAAAGAGAATGAAAGACAATATTTGAAGAAATGATGGCTGAGGACTTTTGAGCTCTAAAACAAAACAAAATAAAACCCAACAAACCAACGGAGTTCTCATGTGCCAGAACTGAAGCATGTGGCCACCCCAAACCAAGCACTGCTTTAGAGTAATCAGGCTTTATCCATCAGCTGGGTCATCCTTATTCTCAGCTGCATAAGGATGTTAGAGGTAGAGGCTTGCAAAAGTAAGGGTTCTGCAGCAAGGAAGAAGAGGGAGCTGAGTGCTGGGTAGGCAACCTACAGAATGTGCTTCAACACAGGTGTAGATCATTTCAATAGAAAAGACACCCAACACCATTCAACATACATGGTAAAGAGCTTAAGAATGAAGAATGGTAGGACATTTTCTAACCGATAAAGCTTATCTACCAAAACTTCCATCTAACCTGCTGCTTACTGGTTAAGCTTTAGAAGAGTTTTATTAAAGACTGGAACAAGAAAGGAATGCTTGCCATCACCCAACCCTGTTATTTAACATGTTTTAACAAACACTAAAAGTTAATGAGACAGAAAGAATTAGAGGCAGAGAAATAGGGAGGGGGGGATAGACAGATATAGGGAAGCATAAAGATTGGAAAGGAAGGGTGAAAAAAAAACCTATCATTTGCAGATAAACCAACCATTAAAACTAATATGAGAGTTTAGCAAGGATGCTACAAAGTCAACACCAAAATTTTACACCAGAAAGTAGCATTAAAACATACCATTCACAAAAGCAACACGGGTATAAAATATCTAGAAGATAAACAAAATATGTAGCACTTTATGAGGGATATTATAAAATGTTATTAAAGAACAACAGAGGTTTTCCTCAACCACACAAATTCAATAAAATGCCAATAAAAATCCCAAAAGTGGTGAGAAAAAATTCAGAGATGCAAAAGTACAATTTTGAAAAAGAACAAAGAGGGAGGACCTATTCCACCAAGTGTTTCAGGTTCAAATTCATAACTCTTTTAAGTGTGTTTTACCATAGTAACAGACTAATGGAACAGAAGAGAGCCCAGAATCAGACCCATGTCTACATGGGACTTGGTATTCAATGTTGGTAGTGTCAGAAATCCTGTGTCAAAGGAAAAATTATTCAGTAATGTTTGGGAAATTGGCTAAATATTTGGAAAAATTAACATACAACTAGATTATGCTGTAGTATATAAAATATGCATATTAGAATATAGTATAATGATATTTGTATACTTCATATATAACAATAAGTTCCACATGATATTGACAAAATCTTTTTTAAAATATCCTAAAATTGATAGCAAACTAAATCCGACCATACATTTAAAACAGTCATTTACCATGATCAAATGGGATTTATTCTTGGGATGCAAGTGGTTCAATATTGGCAAATCAATTAACATGATACATCACATCAACAAGATAAAGGTAAGAACTATATGGTCATTTCAATAGATGCAGAAAAAGCATTTGACAACGTGCAACAAAGTACAACAATCATGATAAAAACCCTCAACAAAGTATGTTTAGAAGGAATATACCTCACCATAATAAAGGCCTTGTATGAGAAACCCATAGCTAACATTCAATGGTGAAAAAAAGAGCTTTTCCCCTAAGGTCAGGAATAAGACAATGATGTCCACTGTCACCACTTTTATTCAACACAGTACTGGAAGTCCTAGCCACAGCAATCAGACAACAAAAAGAAATAAAAGGCATCCAAATTAATAAGGATGATGTAAAACTTTATTTGCAGATGGCATGAGACTATATAGAGAAAACCCTAAAGATTAGACCAAAAAAACCCTACTAGAACTGATAAATTAATTCAGTAAGATCACAGGATACAAAATCAATATATAGAAATCCACTGCATTTTTATACACCAATAATGAAGTAGCAAAAAGAGAAATTAAGAAAACAGACCCATTTACTATTGCACTAAAAATAATAATATCTAGAAATAAATTTACCCTAGGAGGTAAAAGATCCCTACTCTGAAAACTATAAAAGATTGATGAAAGAAATTGAAGAAGACACAAACAGAAACATACTCTACACTCATATACTGGAAGAACAAATATTTTTTATTTAATATTTATTTAACAAATATCATTCGGGGCACCTTGGTGGCTCAGGTCATGATCCCAGGGTCCTGGGATCAAGACCCGCATCGGGCTCTCTGCTCAGCAGGAAGCCTGCTTCCCCACCCCCCCCCGTCTGCCTCTCTGCCCACTTGTGATCTCTGTCTGTCAAATAAATAAATAAAATCTTAAAAAAAAATACCCATGCTACCCAAAGCAATCTATATATTTAATGCAATCCCTATCAAAATGCCAACAGTACTTTTCAAAGAACTAGAACAAACAATCCTAAGATTTGTATGGAACCACAAAAGACCCCAAATAGCCAAAGTAATCCTGAAAAAGAAGAAAACTGGAAGTACCACAATCCCAGATTTCAAGATATACTACAAACCTATATTAATCAAAACAGTATGGTAGAAGCACAAAAATAGACACATAGATCAACAGAACAGATTAGGAAAAACCAGAAATAAGTTCACAATTATATGATCAATTAATCTTCTATAAAGGAGGCAAGACTATCCTATGGGAAAAAGTCTCTTCAACAAAAGATGTCAGGAAAACTGAACAGCTATGTGCAAACAAAACAAAACAAACAAACAAAAAAACGGGATCACTTTCTCACACTATCTACAAAAATAAACTAGGGTGTAAGACCTGAAACCATAAAAATCCTAAAAGAAGGCATAGGCAGTAATCTCTCTGATATTGGCCATTGCAACATTTTCTAGGTATGCCTCCTGAGGCAAGGGAAACAAAAATGAAAATAAACTATTGGGACTACATCAAAATTAAAAGTTATCACAGCATAGGAAACAGTCAACAAAACCAAAAGACAACCTACTAATGGGAGAAGACATTTGCAAGTGACATATCCGATAAAAGATTGGTATCCAAAATACATAAAGGACCGATACAACTCAACACACATTAAAAAAAAAGAAAAAACAAATAATCCAATTAAAATATGGGCAGAAGACATGGACAGATGTTCCTCCAGAGAAGACATCCCAATGGCCAACAGACCCATGACAAGATGCTCATCATCACTCATCATCAAGGAAATCCAAATCAAAACCACAATGAGGCAGCACCTCATACCTGTCAGAATGGCTTAAGTCAAAAACACAAGAAATAACAAGTCTTGGCAAGCATGTGGAGAAAAAAAAACCCTTGTGTACTATCGATGGGAAAGCAACCGGTGCATCCACTGTAGAAAACAGTAAGATGTTTCCTCAAAAAAATTAAAGAATTACTATAGGCTCTGGACCCTACTAATGGTTGTGACTCACCCCCAAGGCTCTTCCTTGGGACCCAACCAAGAAGATGGCCTCCTCACTCCTGAAAAACATATTCCACTGTGGGCTTTCATATCCAGAACCACTCTGCCCCAAATCATTCTTATCCTCCCACTAGAAAACTTTATCAGAGGATCAGGGACTGTTGAGTTAGAATAGGCTTCGAGGGCACATAGTGGGGCCCATTCATTACACAAGTGGGCCAATGAGGTCAAGATAGCAAAGGATTTGCCATGTTCACGGATGATAGAGGCAGAGTTGAAACTGGATCCAAAGCCAGAACATGAAAGCATCAGTTAAGGACTCTATATTTAAAAAAAAAAAAAAAAAAAGCAAAAGAAGTGTTTTATGTTATTTTTTTAAATGAAACACCCCTTGGTTATCCTCAGAGAGCTTGTAGACAAATAAAGGAGTCAGAAAGTTGTTCAAAGGTAGGCCCGCTGACCTTCAAGCCCTAAGATGGGGCAGGTAACACGCTGGAGAGGCTAGCCTGTCCCTGAGACCACACAGGAGCTCTTCCTTTTTTAGGGATTTCCATAAAGAAGGCTCAAGTGTCCCCCGGAAGCTGCCCCATGAACTCCTCGGTCATCTTATGCCACTTTCATGCTTTGAAACCCCTTCTCAAATGATTTTCTCAATCCTACACAAGAATAACGTACACTCTTGCTTAATATTAAGAAACCCTCAGGAGATGCGCAAGGCATGTATTTTTCTTTGAACGGGGATCAGCGGTGTAAGGATCATATATATTCCCAGAACATTCAGAAGCGTACCCAGCCGAGGGAGTCTGATTCTTGCTGCATTATTTGTTCCTTTTGTGGCCTCTTCGAAAAGCAGAAGGAGCAGAAATGAAATTGGCATTTCAGCAGCATTCTGGGTCCTGGAACCATTGATGTGACTGGGTCAGTGGCCACACTGGCTCACAGGTGTCTCCTTCCCTCATCACACTGTTTAAGCTGGATCTGTCATCATTTTTTACCTCAAAGCTCAGGGCTGGGCTGAGACTTCCCCAGCAGTCATATTACCATATTATCTTGCTCCCAGTGGTTATCTGGGTCTGGAATTAAGAACCATCCACAGGGAAATCAGCCTGAATGCCACAAGTCTGAAAATTAAATACTACCATCACCAGGGGCTGCCCTGGGAAGGAGGTTGGCTGGGCTCACGTCTGCCTCCTCCACTCCCGACTTGGCTTGGCTTTTGTCTTCTATTTTGTGTTCCTGGTAAATCCCATTATATCTGTATTACCGTAGGCCACCTCAGCACTTTCTTGGGAATTAGGTGGTATGGATAGGCAGAGAAGCAAATACAGACCTTTGCTGTCAGGGGATCCGGGTTAAGCTCATTTTCACTTTTGTGATCTGGCAAAAGATCACCAGGTATTTTCTTAGTGCCTGGTCGGAGAGACAGGAAAAAGCTGGAAGGGGAAACCCCAGGCAGCTGCCAATGGTGATGTTTGAGCAAGGAGGAGGGAGCTCGGTGTACATGTTTCTCATTGTACTTTATTTTCTTAATTGCCTTAATGGGCATGTGGTGTACTACAAAATGAAGTGAAATTGTTTTCCTTATTTGCTGTAATTTACAGAGAGTGGGTTTGATCATATAATCCAGGGACTTCGCAATCCCATTGATCTTGGGGTGGAGAGAAGGGATTCTTTTCAAGCATTCATTTTGAAGGATGTGTTCACCAATGAATTCAAAGCCTATAAAAAGAAAAACCCATGTTTCTTCACCACCGGGTTTCACAATAGGCATTAGATGACCACACCATCATCAAAGCCGTGGGAAATGGAGGCGGCGGGGGGGGGGTTGCTGGAGCTCCAAGAGCTGCACTTGGCCGAGGAAATTGATTCTCACACCCCATGCACACGGGCTGAAGGTGATGCCCCGAACCTGGGAAAGACCAGGCTTGGTTCAGGCTCGCTTGGTTCTCTTCTGGTCCCAGAAGACGGAGAGGGGGTCCTGATTGTGGGTTGCCTGGCATCGACTGTGAGTTCCCAGCAGAGGCCTGGTGTCCCGGTCTGGGGTGTGTGTGACGTGACCAGCCGCACATAGTGGCTGACTCGGAGAGTGGGGTCTGGGCGTCCCAGGGAGTGGAGGACGCTGGCACCTCCCGGCAGAAGAAAGGCCAAAGGCCAAAGGCTGCCTCCCTAGCAGTGGGGAGTGGGAGCCGGCTGGGTGGCTGGGGGCCAGGCTGGAGAAAGCCACGAGGCTATGGGGCCAGGGCTGCTCTCCTAGATGCCGCCTGGGTCCCCTCGCGGAAGACCAGCCGGGGATCAGATCCTGCCTCGCGCCCGCCCTCCTCCCGCCCCGCCGCCGGGGGGCGCCCGCGCGCGTCCCGCTATAAAGCGTCGAGGACCAGCGTCCAGCGCGCCAGTGATTGGGTTTCAGAGGCTGGAGCTGCGGTGGCTGCGCGGCCCGGGGCGCCATGGGCGAGCTCCCCTTCTTCAGGGCGCACACAGCCTTGCACCCGGACCACCTGTGGATCTGGGAGAGGTCCGTGTACGTGGACGAGAACCAGCGCACCTGGCTGCCCATTACCATCGAGGTACGGTGGCCCCGGGGGCGGGCCAGGCGGGCGGCGTGGGCGTCCGCGACTGCCAAGTGGGGGGACCTGCCGCGGACTTCGGGGGGTCGGGCCGCCGCTGGGCCTCGCGGGAGCACACTTCACCGGGGACGCGGTGGTGGGGTACCAGCCCGGTTAAGAACAAGATGAAGTTTGCCCCAGGCGGACATGTAGGTCCCAAACAGCAACCAGCGGAGTTACCGGTAGTGACCGTGTCCCTGTTTCACAGGTGGGAGGACGGTCACAGCCCGCAGACCTGCCCAGAGTCGTCCTGCTGGCGGGGCATAGGCTTGGAGTGCCGGGCTCTTCACCCCATGTTTGCTGGTGTTGAATTTCCTTTCTAAGTATCCGTTTATGTCCTTTTCAACATCGAGTTTAATATATACTTTATAAAGTCAGGTATCCGAAAAGGATTATGTGAATATCTTTTTAAACATCTCTGATTGACGAATATCTTCTAAACATGACACCAGAACCCCAAAGCAGTGTGTTTCACGTAAACATAAATTATACACGAAACATAACCCCCTAGGGGTTGTGGGGCCGGATTCGCCCCATGTAATTGAAAGGAACTGTGTTCTTCATATGTAAAGGTTACCTTAAATCAATAAGAAAAAAGATGAACAAGCAGACCGAAAGTGGTTGAAAGATACAGAAAACCATGTAGGAACGCAGCAAGAATGGCGATTTCCACTTACATCTCCCAGGACGATCTGAATTCTTTCTTAACAATTCCACTGTATTTCATAGATGGAAAATTTAAAAAATAATTTCCACTCCGGAAAAAACATTTATTGAACCAGCATGAGGGCCTAGTCTATATGCCTAGCACGATTCTAGGCTGTGAGAGTTTGCAGTGAATGTGATAAAATCCTATTACTGGTGAGCTGATACTTGGGGCGGGGCGGGGCGGGGGAGCGATAAAATAATTGAGGCTGCTGGTAAGTTGTGCAGAATGAGAGGCAGTAATGAGTGGGCTGGGGTCTGTAGGCCAGACCCCTCAAGAGTATTAACTTGTACTTGCGTGTCGTGCTTTTGCCCATCACTTTGTTTGAAACCGTTATGAATCTCCCTTTTAGATGGGCATGCTTCCTGCGTGTCTCATAGAGTTGGATTTTGCTGAAATGTGTCCCTGTAACATATATTCGTGCAATAGACCTGTCTCCGAGAAGGGTGTGAGCCCTGCATAGATGTAGGGGAGAATATTCCAGGCAGAGGACTGCAGATCAAGAGATGACTGGGGACGAGGTGTGTCCCCAAAAGGCGAGGGGACCTTTGTGGCTTTGTGGTGGAGGGCGAAGGACAGACGGGAGATGAGGGAGACAGGACCCCGCGTTAGTGGGGCTGTGGACCATGGTAAAGATTTCAGTCCTGCTGACGGCCGTGAGAAGCCCCTGGAGGGTGTCAGGCGGGGGAGTGATGGGATTTTTAGATGTACACCCTTTGCTGCTGTGCCGAGAGAGCTGATGCGGGGCACGTGACCAGGAAAGTGGCCAGTTAGTTTGTTGCAGGAGAGGAGCGGTGGTGGTGATGATGGGGAAAAGTAGTCTCTCACCTGATCGTGTTCCAGTGCGGCTCTTCCGGGGCACCTGGCTGGCTCCGTCATTGGAGCACGCGACTCTTGATCTTGGGGTTATGGGTTCAAGCCCCACGTTGGGTGTAGAGATTACTTTAAAAAAAGTTAAATAAATCGATAAACCTTGGGGTTGTGAGTTCAAGCCCCACATTGGTTATAGAGAGTACTTTTAAAAAAAAAAGTTAAATAAGTAAATTAATTAAAATAAAGGGGGCTATAGGACAGAATAAAGAAAAATCAAAGAAAACCCCAAAGCAGCTGACGTCAGCACCAACCAAACCACAGCTAAGGAAGCATAAGAACAAGCTTGAAGCCCGTCAGGAAGCAGCGGGCCCAGTGTGGCCCTGTCTGGGTGTCTAGACACCTGTGAGTGCCCGTCATCCTGCCCCGCTAGCATCCCTGAGAGGGCCGTGCAAGGCTTAAGGGGGGACGCGTTGCTGGGGTGGCTGATCCCCAGCATTTCAGATGTTGGACGGGCTGGGGGAGGGCAGGAAGGACTCGGGGGCTTTGTATGCTGCGGATCCTGAGCCCTGAAGGCGTGCCCTGGTCTTCCCTTCCCTGCAGACGGAGAGTAGCCTCCAGGTCCTCATGCGTCAGGAGAACGTGTCCCTGGGGGAGGCCGTGTGCCCCAGCCTGCTGGCCCCATGCTCTCTGCCTTCCATGTGGCAGCTCTACCCAGGAAGAAGATACCGAGGCTCAGACTCGAGTTTCTGGCGCATAGTGTACCACATCGAGGCAAGTGTGTCCTTCTCCTGGGAGCTGTTGGTCCTCCTGGGTGGCCTTGCCCCGCCGCCCCCAGGTCTGGCCGCTGAGCTGCATCCATTTCCCTATCTCTGCACCAAAGCAAAACAAGGGAAGGAGTTTGCACTGCAGGTTCTTAATGGACTGCATTAGAGAGGTCAGAAGGGACAGCCTGGACCCGTCTGAGTCTAATGGAACCTCCCTTGGCCCACGGTGGGGGGCCTCTCTGCTGGGCAGGTGCCAGGGATGGAAGGACAGAAGGAGACTTCCTCCAGCCCCGGCCTCTTACCCCCTCTCTCGTGCAGTTCAGTGGCAAGGAGGACATGCTCCTGGAGCAGCTGCCAGACCCCGAGGGTGAGTGACCAGGTGAGTACATTTGGGGCCCAGCACCTGTCTGTCTAGAGTACCAAGGCAGGAAGAAGGAACGCCCTTCTCCCATGAAGTCAGTGTTGACTTCAGCCCAGACGGCACTGCCCTCTGAGGGTCTCAGGGTCTGGGGATCCAGGCCCTCCTTTAGCACCTTGGGGGCTAATAATTTGGAGGGGAGCCCCCTTCCTAGTAGGGGCGCACATGTGTGCAGTGCAGCCTGTGTGCACTGCCGCTCAGTCAGCACCTCAACTGAGCTAGAAATGATTTTGTTTCCTGGATTACAAAAATGAGCTTCCAGGAAGCATGGTGACTTGTGCAGGTCATAAAGCAGGTTCCAGACCCCGGTGTTCTGACCCCAGGCGACTCACTCTGTTTCTAATCTGCCCTGGCTCCAATGCAAGGCCCAGCTGGAGGTGGGGGGGGTGGGCGGCGCCGCCACAGTAATCCCTTCCAACCACCCCCCCCAGACTCGACCCAGCAGCTCTGCTTCTGCCCATCCTCCAGCCCCACCCCACGCCTCTGCCCCGTCCTTCGCTTTGCCTTTGACTCTGTCTTCTCTTGTCCTTCTCTTGGCCTCTGGACCCAGGTGGCACAGCTTCTGTCTCCTCCTGTCCCCGGAGTCCGAGTGCTGCTGGCCTTTGTGGGGATGTTCATGCTTGTGATCACCTGCGTTTACCAGGCCTGCGTGTTCTGTGCTGCCACTCCCCAGTCCGGGAGGGAGCAAGGGGCCAAGGACAGCCCTCCCCAGGGGCTGCAGGGCCTGCCTGCAGCCCGCTCGCCCTCCCCCAGCAGACTGGTACTGGAGAGGAGGCAGGCTGGTATGGCTTCGTCCAGCTGCCCCAGCGCTAGCTGCCGTCCGGTTGTCTCTGTCCCCTGATGGTGTTCGGCCTCTGTCTCTGTTCTGCCGCTCAGTAACTAGTGTCCTGCACTGCGGCCCGTGCCTGCTTCTCACTCTGTTCCCTCAGCTCCGTGTGCCTCTGGCTGGAAGGGAATGGGACCCATGCACTTGAGCCGGGGCCAGGCCTTGGCACCCCCGAACCAGGTGTGGCACGTGGCGCATGTCTGCACTTGACCGTATCCCGCTGTCCAGGTAGGCTGTGATACAGTTCACAGGAAGGCCCGAGAGGAGCCCGGATCCATGCGCAGGACAGAGGAGCCCCCGCTCCACAGTCCACAGCTCACGACCCAGCAGGAGGCCGAGCGAGCACTGCAGACGCCCCCGGGTGGCCCATACGCAGAGGGACACATGTTGGAGGGGCCCCTTCTTTTGAACAGTGCCCATACACCTTGGTATTATGAAGTTGTATGTGATGTGAACACTGTGATGTTGATTGATTAAATGTAAAACAGTTCATCTGCCTCTGTGCTTGAACTGGTTTCTGTCCGTGTCCTGGACTCCAGTGGGGAAAAGCAGGAACAGGCAGTCCGCCACCAAATTAGAAATGTGGAAAGGGAAAGAATACTGACGAAGGTAGTGTATTTTACTTGGGTCAGAAGGCTGGAAATCTCTATCCCCTCTCCTTCCCTCCGTCCCTCCTTCCTTTTCTTCCCTCCTTTTTTTTTTTTTCCTTGCATGTGATCCAAATACTCAGAACACCAGTGTTCTTGGAGTCGCGATTTGAGAACCGTTGGAGTCCATGACCTCAAAGTCTTTGTCAGCAACTCCTCGTGTTCCAGGTGCCTCTGTGTGGTCCTCCTCCCTGCGGTGGCACTCACCAGGCACTGTCCTTAATGCCTCGTTCCAGTGCCCACAGGAGTCCCTGTCCCCACCTGCAACTGTCCCCAGCTATCGAAACCTCAGCTGGAGTCCCTCCCCTGCCTGACCTGCAGTCACAGCCCAGCCCACCCTGCACTCTGTCGTTCCCCCCCCCCCCCCCCCCGACTTCCTTCCCAAGATGAGCTGCCCCTCCCTGCACCTGAGCGAGTCAGCAGGGCCTCGGGTACTACCAGGGGATGGCTTCCGGGAGATGGGATCCATCCTGTATGGCACGCTGGTCCTCACTACTTGTGTGTGACCGCAGTCCGTGGCTTACTCATCACAGAGAGACATGGGGGGAATGATACGCTTATTGCTAAGTATCTAGTAAGAGAATTCTCTAAGAAAAGTAGCGCTTCTCCTATTTTATATTTCCTGCCCGGACAGAGACATGGGGCCCCACATGTGACAGGGTCTGTGTCTCTTCTCATTTTAACCCCATTGCCTTGCCCAGGGCTTGCCAGTGTAAGAGACCCTTCTCGGTAGGGCATCGGGACTTCAGAACCGGAGAAATGTCAGAAATCTGCCATTTGCCTTATATTAGGAACTGGCCCAGGAAGAGGAAGATTTCTTGTTTTGGGCGGTGTCCCAGCCCCCACATTCATATGTTGATGCCCTAACCTCCAGGCTCCAGGTGGGGCCTTTGGGAAGTGGTTTGGGTTAGCTGGGGTCTTGAGGGTGGGACCCTGTGATGGGATTAGTGCCCTGATAAGAGGAGGATGGAGAGAGCACTCTCCAGGGCATGCCTCCAGGCAAGGCCAAGTGACCACAAGGAGAAGACTGCGGTGGCAGTCTAGAGGCCAGGAAGAAGCTCCTGACCAGACGCCTGGTGTGCTGGCACCTTGATGTTGGATGTCCCAGCCTCCAGAACCTTCAGAAATAAATGTTGTTTAAGCCACTGAGTGTCTGGTATTTTGTTCCCGCAGCCCAAGCAGACGACCATTCGTGTTGCAAATACTTGCCTGGGAAGGGTATGCCCAGCACCGAGAACTCTGCTGTGTGTTCCAGGGACGGCAGTGGCCAGAGCCCAGGTCCGGCCCTCACACAGCTCCCGTTCTGGAAGAAGCCCAGAGAGCAGCTTGGGGTGTGCACCGTCCTGCAGAGGAGTCAGAACAGGGTCATCTGTGGGTGAGTTAGGTTGGATGGGGAAGAAATTCCCGTCTCTAGAGGTGGCCTCAAGATTGGACCTCGAAAACGAGAGCGAGCTAGATTCTTAAAGCAGGGAAGAGAGTCCCAGGGAGAGGAAGCGGCGTGCACAGTGAATGTTTAATTTGCTGTGGAAATTAGAAATGGCAAAAAAAATTTCTGCCCATTGAAAGGCCGTTTTATACGAGTAAGTGGCCCCAGTGAATTAACTGTAAATACGACGCGGAATCTCCGTGTTCCACAGCAAGAGAGTGGGCTGTGGTGGCAACAGCTGGGGGGACGGTGATGCTGGCATTCAGGCAGGGAGGAGACTTGGGCAAAGGGGAAGTAGCAGAGTTCAAGTTTAGCCATGGTGGTGAGTTCCAGAGGCCTGGGATTCCTTCAGCTGGAGGATGGGCCATTGATCACAGGGTCCAGAACACAGGTCGGACAGAAACAATAAATGTAGGAGGCATTAAAAAAATACACATGATCATTAAAGCCAGGGCCAGACTAAGGTCACTTAGGCAGAGGTGGGGGTGTCTTTGGAAGCAAGAAAAGAACGTGTTTTAAGAAGGGGACAGCGGAAACTATGGAAAGAACCTAGATGTCCATCAACAGATGAATGGATAAAGAAGAAGCGGTGTATATACAGTGGAATACTATGCAGCCATCAAAAGAAATGAAATCTTGACATTTGCGATGACGTGGATGGAACTAGGGGTGTTATGCTTAGTGAAATAAGTCAATCAGAGAAAGACAATTACATAATCTCACTGATATGAAGAATTTGAGAGGCAACATGGAGGGTTTGGGGGGTAGGAAAAGAATAAATGAAACGATGGGATTGGGAGGGAGACAAACCATGAGAGACTCTTAATCTCACAAAACTGAGGGTTGCCAGGGGGAGGGGTGGGGGAGAGGGTGGTTGGGTTATGGACATTGGGAAAGGTATGTGCTATGGTGAGTACTGTGAAGTGTGTAAACCTGGCAATTCACAGACCTCTACCCCTGGGCTAATAATACATTATATGTTTATAAAAAAATAAATTTTAAAAAGGGGACAGCAGAACACATACTGTTAGGGCTGAGTAAAAAGGAGTGACCGAGCTTGGGATCTGGTCACCTGGACATAGACAGTGATGTCGTCAGGGAAAGTTCCAATGCCGAGACAGGTAGGTGCCGAGAGAAGGGGAGGGAAGGAGGGATGACCTCACTCTGAGCTTCGTCGGGGGGCTCGGAGAAGCCTGGCTTTCCAGGTGGGTTGAGTTGGGGGTAATGAGCCTGGCTGGGTATGTGCCCACAAGGGGGCAAACCGGTGAGGTAGAACAGGGGAGGGGAGGGGGTACAGTCAGAGGAACAACATTCCTGAAGCTAAGATGAACCCAGTGTGCAAACGTATGTCTGTTCGAACGCAGCCGCCCATGTGGTTTTCAACAATGTGCCCGTCCTGCTGCTTCCCCCTCTTACAGAATGGGGATCTGTTGACTTCTGCTTGTTTGCTTGTTTTGCTGAAGTATTTTAAATATTGGAGGATTTCACCCACAAGCATCTTCTTACATACTTTATAGACAAGACTTTACTCCTGAGAGCCACCACGCCATTATCACACCTGCCAAAATTAACTAGTTCCTTCGTACCCTCCCATACCCAGTCGGTTTTCAGATGTCCTCACCGATCTCCAGGGTCTTCCCACAGTTGTTTAAATCAACGTACAGAGAGCGTGTGGTTGACGTGTCTCAGGTCTCTTACAATCTGTGCAGTAAGACCTTCTGGACTTGGTTCATGGCCTCCCAGAATATCTTTTCCATGCTTCTCCTCCTCCTGTTTCCTGTAAACCCGCAGTTAAACTGAGAGACTTGGTGAGACTCGGTTTTCATTCCTTGGGCACGAATCCTCTGTAGGTGGGACCGTGTGTACTGCTCCAGGCATTGGATCAGGAAGCACGCATGTAGGTCACCCCACTCTGAGTGGCGGTGAGGGTGATCTTGTCACCCTCCCATCCATCCTGGAGTGCCCCCCCCCCGCCCAACCTGTCCTTTCTGCACCATCTCCTTTTTGTCTCTCTCCTTTTGTCATCTTTAACAGGATGTTGCCTAAAGGGCTGTACCTGTACCCACGTGTCCCTAAAATGCCTATTTTTGTTTCCCGTATGTCAGTTGTATAGTCTGCTACATTACTGAATTATCTCATTATTTGTAGTAGTTTTAATTTTAGTCTTTGGGTATTCCAGCTAGATAATGATAATACCTGCAAAGGGAGGTATTGTTACCTGTTCCTTTCTAATTCTTGGTTGGAACCCCTTTCTCTTGTAGAATTGCAGCACTCTGGTAAGTAGTGGGAGTGCTGGGTGTTCTTTTGTTTTCTTAATTTTATCAGGAAAGCTCTAGAGTTTCCCCAGTAAGCATGATCCTGGCTTTGGAGCTGAAATATTTGTATTTTATCATGTTAAGTATCTTTCAGTTTCTTTTTCTGAATTTTAATTTGAATGGGTATTGGGTTTTGTTACATGCCTTTTTCATATCTAAGGAGGTGATCATGTGATGCTTTCCATGAACTCTAATAATACCATATTAATATTAAGTTATTGACTCTTGCATTCCTGGAATAAACCCCATGTGGTCATGATGTATAAGGTGTGATGGTGGATCTCTTTGCTGACATTTTATTTAACATTTTTGCATTGTAGTAGTGGAAGTGATCTGGAGTTTTTTCTCTTCTCTCCCCAGTTTTTGTTAAGTTTTGGCATCAAAGTTATGCTCACTTTATAAAAATAATTCGGAGACTTTACTTGTGTTATATCCTATAATAGTGTAAGTTACATTAGAATTTTTTTAAGCTTGGTAGAATTCTTTTATGAACCCATTCAAGCCTGGTCCCTTTTTAGAAAGAGCACTTGTACAATTTTCTGTTTCTGTGAAAATTGGTCTGTTTAAGTTTCCTCTCTATGGGGGTCGATTTAAGTTAAATCAGTTTTCCTAGGAAGGCATAAATTTCCTCTAGGTTTTACATTTTATTTTCAGAGTTATTCAAAATAGTCTCATGACTTTTCATATTCTCACTGGGTGATTATTGCCCTTTGTCATTTCTTATTTCGTCTTTTTTGTGTGTTTTATCCCACTTCATAAGATTAAGCTTGTCTATTTTAAAGATTTTATTTATTTATTTGAGAAAGAGAGAGAGAGCACAAGATGGGGGAGGGTCCGATGCGAAACTCGATCCTGGGACTCTGGGACCTGAACCAAAGGCAGATACTTAACCGACTGAGCCACCCAGGTGCCCCAGGTTCATCTATTTTATTTCCCAAAGAACCAACTTTTTGATTCATTTATTAATTCTATTTTTTTTTTTTTTTTTTTGGTTTTCTATCTCATTGATGTCTGGTTTTTTTTTTTCATTCTCCATTTCTGAACTTTTTTGTTTTCCTTTTCCCTTTTTCTAGCTATTTTAATTGGGTATTTATTTCCTGTTTAAAATTTCTACGTAGATATATAGCAATTTTCTTTAAATTAATTGACATACCATACAATTCACATATTTCAGGTGTGCAAGTCACTTATTTTTTGCATATTCACAGGCTTGTACCACCATCACCATGATTAAATTTAGAACGTTTTCATTACCTCAACAAGATACCCTGCAATGACTAGCAGTTCCTCCATAATGCCCCCAAACTTCTTCGCACCAGGCAATCACTAATTTCCTTTCTACCTGGTTCTTTCATAGAAATGGGATCCTACACTATGTGGGCTTCTGTGACTGGACTCTTTGGCATAGTGTTTTCAAAGTTCATACGTGTTCTAGCATGTATCAGTAGCTCATTCCATTTTATGACTGAAGAATACTCCATCGTATGAATATTCCACATTTAATAAGTTCATGGACATTTCCACTTTTTCCTTGTTATAAATAATGCTGCTATGAACATTCATGTGTAAGTTTTTGGGTGGATGTGTGTTTTTATTTCTTTTGGTTACATACCTGAGAGCAGAATTGCTAGGTCACATGGTAACTGGTTTTTGACTTTTTGAGGAGTTGCCAGATTGTTTTCCAAAATGGCGGCACATTCCCACCAGAGTTCCAATTTTTCTACATTCTTGTCAATGCTTTTTGTTATGTGGCTCTTGGATTCGGCCATCTAGTCAGTGTAAAATGGCATCTCATTGTGGTGTTGCTTTCTATTTCCCTGATGGCTAATGTCAAATTGTCTAATGATGGCTAATTGTCAAAAATCAATACATTTTCATGTGCCTTTTGGCTATTTGTGTATCTTCTTTAGAGAAATGGCCTGTTAATATCAACTGCCTATTTTTTTACTGAGGCATCTTTGACGTATATCATTATATTTCAGGTGTATGACATAATAATTGAATATTTGTATATGTTACCAGATGTCATCAATAAGTCTGGTTACCATCCATCACCATACATAGTTAGGAAATTTCTTTCTTATGATGAAAACCTCTAAGGTTACTTTATTAGCAGCTTTCAAATATGCAATATTAACTATAGCTACCATGCAATACAGTTTTATTACTGAGTTATAAGAATTCTTTATATATTTGGATCAACTGCCTTATCAAATGTAATTTACAGATATTTTGTCCTAATCTGTGTGTTGTCTTCTCTTGTTTGATGGTATCCTTGAAACACAAAACTTTCCTAATGTTGATGAATTCTAATTCATTTTTTCTTTTATCACCTGTGTTTTTAATATTATATCTAAGAAAGCTGTGCCTAACCCACAGTCATGAATATTTGCTCTACATTTTCTTCTAAGAGTTTTATGGTTTAAACTCTTTTTTTTAAAGATTTTGTTTATTTGACAGAGAGGACACAGCAGGCAGAGTAGGAGAGGGAAAAGCAGGCTCCCCCTGAGCAGGGAGCCTGACACAGGACTTGATCCCGGGACCCTGGAATCCCAGCCCAAGCCGAAGGCAGACACTTAACCGTCTGAGCCACCCAGCTGTCCCTATTGTTTAAACTCTTGCATTAAAGTCTGTGGTCAGTTTGAGTTAATTCTTATGTATGGTACAAGGTAGGGATCCATGTGTAAAGCTAGTTGCCTCAGTGTCATTTGTTGGGAAGACTATTTTCCCCCCAATTGAATTGTCTTGGCATTCTGGTCAAAAATCAATTGACTGTAAAACTAAGGGTTAATTTTTAGATTCTCAGTTCTCTTTCGTTGATAGTGTCCTTCTGTCAATACTGCACTCTCCTGATTACTGTATCTTTATGATAAATTTTGAAATTAGAAGTGTGAGTCCTCCTCCAATCTTGTTATTTTCCCAGATTGTTTTCATTATTCTGGGCCCCTTGAATTTCCATATGAATTTCAAGATCAGCTTGTCAGTTTCTGCAGTGAAGTCTGGGAGATTTGATAAGTGATTGTGTTGAATCTATAGGTCAATAGGTAGAGAATTCCTATCTGTAATCTGCTCAGGCTGCGGTGACCAAACACCATAGATCAGATGTTTTGTTTCCATGGTTACCTTTATACTGCTATCTCAGGGTAGTATCTTTACTCCTTTTAAAAATGCTGTTGGTTTGTGGTCACTTTGGCAGCACATATACTAAAATTGGAGCAATACAGAGATTAGCATGACCCCTGAGCAAGGATCACACACAAATTTCTAAAGCAGTCCAGATTAAAAAAAAAAAAAATGCTATCAGTGGTAACATTATCCAAAGAACTTTCTATAATGATGAACATGTTCTTTATTTGTGTTCTCCAATATGCTCGCTGCTAGCTTCATATGAAATGAAATGTGAATTGTGGCCACTATAATTGAGAAACTGAATTAAAAATTTTATTTGATGTTAATTAACGTACATTTAAATAGCCATATATAGCTGGTGGCTACCATGTTGGATGGTGTAGGTCTTTTTTAAATTCCTTACTATGAACAATATTGAAATTAGTAAATTCTTCTTTCCCTCTCCTCCTTCTCTCCAATGTATTTAATGTAGTATCTATTTAGTGCTCAATGAAACCTTTAAGGCAACCAGCAGGCTTAACTCTCTATATAATTTTTCCCTTCTCTGTCCATTTCTGATAGCTGAATTGCATCTTCGTTATCAGAGGGTATGACAAGTACAAAGTATTTTTCACCCTAGCCCCACTACTCTTCATTCTATAGTTAAGTATATTCAGGGTCATAGTTCTTAGGAAAAGCTTCTCTAATCATTTCTTGATTGTCTGAAGCATATTAGTTAGTAGATTACTCAGGAAGGGCACACAGGAGCATTATCCCCTCATTCCCTCCACTTCATCATAGTTTGTAGCCCTTACACTTAAAGGTCACTTTGACCAAATTAAAAAAAAAATTGGCTTCCATTTTCTTTCTTGGGTATCTGTACTATGTTACTTCATTTCTTCCATTGCATTTTAGCATTAAAGTATTCTGTGAAGGTGTAATACCTTATAAGTTACTTGGTCATTTTACCTTAAGCCAAAAGGATTTCTATTCTGTGAAGTTAATAATTTTAATAGAGTATGTCTTAGAGTTGTCCTTTCTGGTCCAGGCACAACATGTCCCCTTTAAACACAGTGACTCATGGTTCAAGTCAGTGTGTTTGTTTGCAGGAAAGTTTTTCTTTGATAGTTGCTTTTATTTGTTCCTCTCTACTGCCTTACTTTTACTTTCTTTCTTTTTGTTGGGGAAGGCGGGGGGTGGGGAGCAGAGGGTAGGGGGAGGACGGGGGAAGAAGGGTCTGTTATGCATGTGTTGGATTGTCTTTGCCTTTCTTCTGTACCCATCATTGTCTCTCAAATCCTTTTGATCTTTTTCTTCTACTAATTTTCTTTTTATATTTCCATTTTATATACTATACTATTTCCCTTTTTCCATCCCAATTACTCTGCTAGTTTTTGTAATTTGAGGAGACTGGAAAACCATGCCACTGTCACCATCTTGCCCTTATCCTTATTGTGTTTTAAAGTTGCTTTGTTAGTGTCACTGTGTTTTGCTCACAAAACAACTTTATTTATGAGGGGGAAATACCTTTAGAGGTATATTAATTCTAAAAGATTCTTCTTCATCTTTTTATACCAGATGAGTTAACGTAAACGGGTCCAGTGAAGTCATCGTCAGTGAGTGAGTCCTCCTGGTGTTGGCAAGTGAACGTCCTGTGGCAAAAACCCTTACAAATTTAAGTGAGATATTTTCCAAGAAGATGCTCTCACAAATACTTTACCATAATGGCCATTCATAGTTCTGAGGTCAAAAATCCATAGCCCTTGAAACTATTAAACTGAACATTTCAATATGGAAGCTCTTTGCACAAACTCAGCTTTGGAAGCTGGTTCAGATGATGTGGTACTTACACAGCAGGTTCATTGGTTGAGATGCTGATGACCTGGGCCTCTGGGCTTGGAGGGCCAAAACAGCTGAAATTTAGGGAACTTGGCTGGTGTTGCTCTGACCCTTGGTATCTCCCCCACAACACTGGCCTCATCCACCAACCAAGGACACCAAGAAGCCATATCCACTTCACTGACTGTTTGGTTGGATTGTACTGGGTTAAACAGCTGAATGTCTCATTTCTGCTGATCCTCTAACCCTTGAGGGTCATGGACAACCACAGCAAACCTTCATCCTGGAAGACACATGCACATTTAGCTCATCCTGTAGAAAAATCATAGACTTCACTCGTAATATGATAATACCGTCTGGTTCATCAGGAAATCCCCTGCATTTGTGGTAATCTGTACATCAGTCGGAGAACTCTATCCTTTTAGACAAGATTTAATTTAGCCTGACTCCCGCCACCTCCATATCACCCTTCACTGTCTCTCCAAAGACTTCAGTGGGATCTCACACTTTTCCCCATCATCTCCCCTTACTTCAGAGCTGTACCATCTACTGATTTTGTTTGGTTTCTGGATGCCCTCCGATGCCTCTCATTCTGTTCCATACCCATCTCATTCTGTTCCATACCCATCACTCCACATTACGCTGGGCATTGCTCAGATGCCTTCACTACAGGGCTGCAGGTGACAGATGTTGGGGGCCTGTTTGGAGTGAAGTATGGGGAGGTTTGTGAGTTTAACATTCAGACTAATGCCTTACAGTGGGAAATTAGACACTTGCTTCAAAAAAATCTCTTAGTGTTACAGCAGGATTCCCCCACTCCCCACTAAGCCCATCACCTCTCTTTCTGGGCTCCCCTCTCCCTCACAAACCTTTCCTTCCTTCATGTAGCTAATCCTTGAAAAACTAACATTCTTACTTTATTGCACAGAACAACTTTGTTCTGTTTGCCTGGGGCTACCTTTTCAATGATTCAATGGCACATCACTGGGTTTTGCTAAATAAAAGACTATTCCAAGAAGGAACTCTGTGTTTCTCCTAGGAGCCAGAGCTGCTGCGGCCAGTTACGTGTTCTCTCTTTTCTTTCTGTCTCCTTTCTTCCTAGCAGCCCCGCTCAGAGTGTCATAGTTGAGAAGGAAGAAGGGCAAGAGAGTGTGTATGGACGGCCACCATAGAGGAACGCTTACTGAAAATCAGGTGGGATACGGATCTGCTGGGGGAAGTCCTAGGGTGCTCCAGGAGTGAGCAAAGGCCAGGAGAGGGGCCTGAGGCAGACCCAGGACTGAGAGCCAGCCAGCATGGCTAAGAAAGAACCATTCTGAGAACCTGCCCCTCCAGGAAGGATTATTACCACGATGCCTCTTTTATACAGATGAAAATAGCACCTTAGAGTCCACGCTTTTCTCCTAGTTAACAGAGCTGGTAAGCAGCCAGCGTGGAGCAAAGCAGGCCCCTGGCTCTGGTCTACCTCTTGGTCTCGGTGCTGCTGTTGTGCCCTCAGAAGACAGACACGCCCGGACAGAATGCCAGTCAGCCGCTTTCTTACTCAAACCCACAGTAAAGCGCTTCACTTCACAGAGGCTCTGTTGCCTTATCCATGATAAGATGGGTGCATGGAAACCTATTTCTTTTTTTTCTTTTTTTTTTTTTAAGAGAGAGAGAGAGAGCACAGGCAGACAGAGTGGCAGGCAGAGGCAGAGGGAGAAGCAGGCTCCCCACAGAACAAGGAGCCCGATGTGGGACTCGATCCCAGGACGCTGGGATCATGACCTGAGCCGAAGGCAGCTGCTCAACCAACTGAGCCACCCAGGCGTCCCTGGAAACCTATTTCTTGATGCTGTTTTGAGCATTAAATCAGCCAGCAGATGTGAAGTCTAGCGAGTACTGGATTCAATAAAAATCAGCATTCCTTCTTTATGATATGCTATGTATTTATGGGAAGGATCATTACCAGAGTTCTTAAGGGGAAAAAAGATCAAAAACTTCCTAAGATTATATTACTTTATAAAGAGTCATAAAAAGCATTGAGGGACAAACCAGATGTTAGTGCTTGTTCTTTTATTTTAATTAATATAATTTAAACGGGGGGGAAAGAATGACTGTCAGTTTATAGCTAGAGATGAAGAAATGTTCCAAGAACAATACAATTTGCTCTGTTAAAAAAAAGAATTACACAATTGGCATATTGAAGGGCTTGCCTTTAAAAACACGACATATAATCACAAATAATTAGGTCGATTTTTGCTCCAAGTTACAACTGCCTTTTTTCAACATTTCTGCTTTCCTTGGAGGCTGTTGACCGGGACAAGCACCCCCGCCCTGGTTTGCTCCAGGCTACCTGGGAATGAATTTAGCCAGGTGTTAATGCCACAGAAGGAGAAGGTAAATTTGCAGCAACACTGTATTATTAGCTTTGTGGCTACTTAGTGGTTTTTGCATTTATAAAAAAAAAGAAACTTGTACATTATGCATTTTTATGCTCACATTTCTGCATAATCCTTTTCTTAAAGACAGAGAATTGTAAATACCATATCCTGAATTTCGTTAATTGCAGTTTTCACTATTTTTAAACATACACAGCTCCTTGGGTTCCAGAGGAGGCTGCAGGGAACCCCCCACTGCCAGAAGGTGCAGGTGCCTGTGGAGTGTGGAGGCTGCGTTTCCGTCCCCGCTACTAACTAACCTGCTGTAGGAATGAGTCATGCCAGCTCCCCTCTGCACCTCAGCCACTTCCTCAGTCAAGGAAGGGAGTCAGGCTAAGGACAGTGTGCTCGTTACTGTGATATGTGATTAATATCGATTATCTCCTTTTAGCCTCACCAAGAAGTCGGTACTTTCTTCATCCCACATTCTCTGCAGGGCAGCCCGTGGAATACAGGAGGGGTCGCTCTTGGCTTTTTTTTTTTTTTTTTTAAGATTTTTATTTATTTTTTTGTGAGAGAGAGAGAGAGCATTAGCAGGAGGAGGGGCAGAGGGAGAGGGAGAAGCAGGCTCCCCACTGTGCAGGGCGCCGGACACGGGACTCATTCTCAGGACCCTAAGATCATGACCTGAGCTGAAGGCAGACGCTGAGCAGAACAGCTGTGTTGCAGAGCCCAGACTTCCTCTAGGCCCCGCTCCAAACAGGCAGTGCTGTGGCCCACAGGAGGGGTCCTGTCATGCCACAGAGCCCGAGGTGCAGAAGGCTGCACCACAGTAGCAGCATCAACCTTCCTGTGGCCCGGAGGGGTCAGCTCCCCACTCTGCCGCACATGGATCATATGAGGGCAGCCCCCATATCTGCCACTTCCCTGTTCAATGGGTCCAACCCTGTGAAGTCTTCCATGACCAGCATCATGTCCCGTGAAACGCCAAGGCTCAAGGACCAGGAGAGTTGTCTGGGGCAAGACAATGACTGTGTGTGCTGCTCGCCTTCCCAATCAAGGCAGGCCCTTTGCATCCTCCCGGTGGTGGAGAAGGAGATGCACCGAGCAGACCAAGGGGCCTGTACCGAGACTGAGAAATGGATTTGAGCTAGTAAAGGTATCCGCTGTGGGAGCTGTGATTGGGCTGCCGTCTGATCAAGGTCAGAGGTCCACCATCATTTGCCGCCACCACCATGGACTGAATGTTTGTGTCCCCCCGAAGTTCCTATGTTGAAACCCAAACCCCCAGCACGAGGGCATGTGGAGGTGGGGCCTTTGGGCGTTTCTTAGAACAGGACTGTGGAGCCCTCGTGATGGGATTAGTGCCCTCATAGGACTAGGCTGGAGAGAGCTGGCTTCCTCTCTCCCCTCTCTGCGTGGGAGGCTGCTGAGAATTTGCCAATGATACATTCAGGGAATCACAGAGACTGCCACAGGGGGATCCGTTTTCCTCTCAGAGCCAGACAGACTGGCCATGACTGCACTTGATACTTGACTTCCCTAAGTGCCAGCTCCGGCTAGAGAGCCATGATGGTGGCTCACATCTCCTGCCGCCCGTATCAGGGAGGACCCGGGCTCTAGCAGTCCTCCGGAAGCCTGGTATTTATTTCCCTTTCCCCGAGGCAGAGTTCCTCTTGGAAGTGGGTGCAGGTCCCTTCGGAGGGACGGGAGAAGATGTACTTGGCGTGGCTTTGCAGGGCTCTTCCTCAGGGGACCTGGCCTTATCTCTAATCCATGGGCTCTGGGTCTGTG
Source organism: Enhydra lutris kenyoni (assembly GCF_002288905.1). Lineage (NCBI taxonomy): Eukaryota > Metazoa > Chordata > Mammalia > Carnivora > Mustelidae > Enhydra > Enhydra lutris. Next base: position 25,318,184 of record NW_019154104.1, on the reverse strand, counting down.
AACAGTCTGGACACTGGCTGAGGGGCCATGGTTTCCCTTTGTGAGGATGGAGGTCAGACTTCAGCTCAGTGGTGGGTTTTCTTCCTTCTTCTTTCTCCTCCTCCATCATCCTTTCCTTTTCTTTATCCCTGTCCTCTTCTCCTCCCCTTCCTCCTCATCCTTGAGCCTAACGACTCTCTAGTCATCTGCTCATTGACCTCATTTCTAGAAGCATCCTGGTCTGTTAGCCATAGCCACAAATCCCTTTCCAGCAAGTCCCCAGATTTCCTACTGTGGTCGCTGCGTCCATCTGGCTCGGGAGGTTTGGTTCCGTCAGCAGGCCTCTGCCATCGCGGAATCCCATCCTGCCCACAGACATTTCCACTGCAGCATCTCTCGGCCCTGGCCTACAGGGACAGCCCACACCGAGCTTTCAAAGGCATGGGCGCCCCTCGTCAGCGTGGTATTTGTGCCTTAGGGAAGGGAGGCCTTTAGGCCCTCCAGAGAACATGGCTTGGTGGGTGGGGGCAGGTTCCTCTGGTCTCTCCTAATAAATCCATTCTAGCATTCCCATCCCCACCCCTGAGCCTCTGACTGCTTCCTCTATACTATAACCAGGAAGTGCCAGCGTCTCTGTCCCATCGACCATAGGCCATTGCCACATCCAAGTTCAAGGAGCCTTTAAGAGAACATTAGGACCAACTCCTGGTGTCCCTAGCAAAACACTGAATTTAGAATCACAGGTTTGGGTTCCCATACCAATATTCTCCTCTGTTCTGTTTTATATCCCACTGCACTTCTCTAGGCCGTCACTGTGCTCTGTGCTCCCCCATTTAAAGTAGCTCCTCCCAGCTTAGGCATGGCCGTTTACTCACCTCTGTCATAATGAGCAGCGAGATCTGCCAGGGCAGCAGGGAGAGATTAAGGAACATACTAAGGGTGGGTAGCCAGGCGTTTGCATTTCAGCCTGGGAGCAAAGGAAAGCCTTGCAGAGTTTTAAGCAGGAGAATGACCTGATTGATTTCATTAAAGGTTGGGGGAAATCGGAGGGGGAGACAAACCATGAGAGACTGTGGACTCTGAGAAACAACCTGTGGGTTTTGGAGGGGAAGGGGGGGGTGAGCCTGGTGGTGGGTATTAAGGAGGGCACGGATTGCATGGGGAGCTGGGTGTGGTGCATAAACAATGAATCTTGGAACACTGAAAAAAAAATAAATTTTTTTTAAAAAGTGCACCCTCACTACTGTGTGGAAAAGGGGGCGGATTCAGCAAGAGTGGAATCCGGGCGTCCGGTTGACAACTGTGCACCCCCGCTGAGATGATGGCAGTGAAGACTAGGGAGTGGAGATGGAGCCGACAGGACAAGGAGTTCAGAAGGTTTCCAGGTGCACGTCTGACCAGGCTTCTTCGTGGTCACTCCGGGCTGCCGTGGTGTGGGGCGAAGTCAGACGGACACTGGGGTTTCTGCCTTGGGCAACCTAACAGAGGGTATTTTCAGGTGCCAAGATATGGAAGCCCAGGCAGGGGCTGGTGGAATTGGGAGAAAAGTACATTATGTTTGTATGTATCTCCTAGATATTGGAGGTACTGATTTTTTTTTTTTCCCATAAGTCTAACTCCTGTCAGTCAGTCCTGGTCCCTGAGTTCTGCCAACATCAATGCCTTATTTTGTCCGTCCAGGTCAGGGAAGTTGTTCTTCTCCGAGTTACCTGTCTTCAGTCCTCCCAGCACCACTGGACCGGTTCCTCGTGTCATGTTCCTCTGTTGCACTAGCCCGTGTGGGCTCTGTTTTCCTGACTGTTCGCCCCAATGAAGCAATCGTATAAGGAGCCTGCAGCCCAAAGGCAAGGTCTGGAGTAGAGACGGGAATTGGGGAACCATTACCCAACTGGATGAGTTGCCTTAGAGAGAAGTCAGGGGAGGGGCAAGACACAGCCCTGGGCGCCTCCAGCATTTCGAGAGCGCAAGAGAAGCAGCCAAAGCCACTGAGGGGAAGGGGTGGTACTATGAGAGGAAACTCAGGAGTGTGTGATGTCATGGAAGCCAAGCGGCAAGGCCCAGGGGAAGATGAATTAGATCAGATGTGTGGAGACGCGGAATAAGGAGTGGAAAGAGAGTGAGCATTGGCTCTGTCCCCAGGGAGGCCATGGGTCACCTTGACAAGAACAACTTCAGCGTGGCGGGAATGAAAGCCCCAGGAGTGTGTGGAAGAGAAAAGCAGGGGCAGGAGGTAGGCACAGACAACTCTCACAGGAACCGGATGGCGAAGTCAAGCCAAGGAAGCAGGCGCGGAGGGGGCGGGCATGTCTGTGGAGCATTTTTAAGACCAGAGCTACTGGAGGTTTTGTGTCAAGGGGGATGAGGCGGCCCTGGGGTGTCAGAAGAAGCAAGAAGAGAGGGAATGGCCTTTGATGGGAGGGCACCTTGCCATGCCATTGTGACAGAAGGGACGAAAGGGAAGATGTTGCAGAGGTGGGCGAGACTGGAGATGTGGGGGGGGTAGGTGAGAGTGTGAGAACTTCTGCGTTCTCAGTCATCGATGGGAGGAGATTATCACTAAAATGGAGGAATTAGAGTCACAGTAGAGCTGAGAGAGGAGACGTCGGAGGCAGTCATTAGGGAGACTGTTACGGGCTGCATTGTGTCCCCACCCAACTTCTGTGTTATGGTACTCACTCCCCAGGACCTCAGAATGTGACTATATTTGGAGACGGGTCTTTAAAGAGGTAAATAAGATTAAAAGTAAGGCCATTAGGGGGCGCCGGGGTGGCTCAGTGAATTGAGCCTCCGCTTTTGGCTCAGGTCATGATCTCAGGGTCCTGATATCGAGCCCCGCATCAGGCTCTCTGCTCAGCAGGGAGCCTGCTTCCCCCTCCTCTCTCTGCCTGCCTGTGATCTCTCTGTGTCAAGTAAATAAATAAAATCTTAAAAAAAAAAAAAAAAAAAAAAACAATGCCATTAGGATAGCCCTAATCTAATGTGACTGGTGTCCTAGAAGAGGAGATCAGGACACAGACACGCACTGAGGGAAGACCACGTGAGGACGCGAGGAAGATGGCCATCCACAAGCCAAGGAGCGAGGCCTCAGAGGAAACCAACTCTGCCAACACCTCGATCTCAGACTTCCAGCCTCCCGAACTGTGACGAAATAAATTTCAGTCATTTAAGCCATCCAGGTCTATGGGTCTTTGTGACGGCAGCCCCAGCAAACTAATTCAGAGAGCATGGGGATCCCGGACTCTGGGGACCCTATGGGGTGGAAAGAGTGCGGACCCCACTGAGGCTGAGGACAGCGCCTGGCACAGGGGATTACTGGAACGTCACCGGTGTTCTGCGCGTTACCGCGTATCACCGGGACGACCACTTCCTGGGCTCAAGGGGACACCTGGGAAGATGAGTGTGGGATTTTAATGGGCAGGAAGGTTGAATTCCCCGTTGAAGTCCTCTGTTTTCCCAGGAAGTGTGAGGCAAGCCACGAGCTGAGAGGTAGGGGAGGAAGAAGTCCTAAGTCTAAGAAGAGATGGAAATGAAACAGCCCATCTCAGACGCAGTGAAGACAGACGGACCCGAGAAGCTTCGCAGAATGGCCGAGCAGACCTGAGACCTTTCAAGGATGGCAGCCGGGAACAGAAAACGAACACTTAGCCTGCTTGCGAGAATATTATTTTGTCCACCAGTAGTTATCCGCTGGGTTTAGAAAAGCAGGCGGCAAATCGGGATTGACTAACCTGGGCATTTTACCTGGCAAATAATTCAGAAGGGGGCAAGGAGTCGTGAGTTTGCAAAGGAGTGTTTGGGACTTGGCACCTCAGCTGGTGAGGCCGTCAGCGAAGAGGAAACAGGAGGAATCCTTCTATGTGCGGAAAACAAGTCCTTGGCTCAATGTTCCCTACACATTTGTCTTTTTGCTCTAGCTGAATTAGTTTGGGGTTTAGGGTTTTTTGGGTTTTTTCCTGCTGTGCAGCAATTTTTCATTTTTGATGTCATTGCATTTATTGCTTAATTAATTCACCTGAAATTTATTTTCATATGAGAAAATGAGGTAGCAACTGAACCGAAACTTTCTTCTCTAAATGGCTAGCTAGTTGGCTGTTGTTGGCTTTGCCGGTACTTTGAAATGCCAGCCTGATCCCATACTCAACTCCCTGGGGCGTCTTCCTCCCTTCCCGAAGCCTGGTCCATTCTGCGGCTCTAACACCTAGACCACCGCGCTGGGTTATTCCTGCAGTGGCACGGGAGAGCCCCAGACCGCCCTTCCCTCCCAGCCTTCCCCAGCGTCTCTGACATGTTCCGTTTTTCATGGGGACTTCAGAACCAAATTGAGCAGGTACAAAAGTCTACTTTTTTTTTTTTAAGATTTTATTTATTTGACAGAGAGAGATCACAAGTAGAGAGGCAGGCAGAGAGAGAGGGGGAAGCAGGCTCCCTGCTGAGCAGAGAGAACCCGATGTGGGGCTCGATCCCAGGACCCTGAGACCATGACCTGAGCCGAAGGCAGAGGCTTTAACCCACTGAGCCACCCAGGTGCCCCCAAAAGTCTACTTTTAAGTGTTTTTAATCATGATTACATTACATTTGTTGTAAGTTAGGTGTGGGGAGATACTGCAGCTTTGCAATACTAGGTCTTCCCATTTATTTAACCCCCCATGTGCTGCAGGGACGTTCCTGACTCAGCTAATCTGAGCAGCAGCCCATGAGGTGTCCTGCTCTTGTTATTTCCACCTTACGGATGAGGAAACTGAAGCAAGGAGGTCAGTTGCCCAATTCACTGGACTCTTCGATAATGCTCATGTCTTTTCATGTACTTCAGACTGTTCTACTGTCCTCCAGTAGAATTTTGAAATCTGCTTTATATAGGTATTTCTTTTTTTTTAATTTTTTTTATAAATATATAGGTATTTCTAATGTGATCTTTCATTTTTTTTCTTTGTCTGACTCATGCCTGCATTCAGAAGACAGGTTTTTGTGTTAACTGTATAACCATTTACCTTCATTTGGGCCGCACATGTTTTCCTTATGCTAATTTGAAACATCTCTAGGGTACGTCTAGAGGTTCAGGTAGTCGGTAGCTCTGTTTTGCAACAACCTCTCCCCCAGGAAAGATGAGGGGGTGCCCTGGGGCTTCCTCCCACTGCCCTGCCCTTGCCTTCCACCACCAATCGTGGTTGTTTTTGAGTCTTATTTCTTCCGGTGGGTACTCTTCCCCTTTATGTAATCTGTGCCTCGCTCTGTTCCTTGGCCTTTTGGCAGTATCTTCTGAAGCCCTCTCCGTGAAGACCCCTGTGTACTTACTCTACCATGCCTTCTTCCTCTTCCCACTGTTTGCAAACAAACGCTGTTATTCTTTTTATCTCGTCATACTTTGGTAACTAATATTCTGTGCTGTAAGCAGGATTCCTAAGATAATGGCTGAATTCCTAAGTAAATTCAATACTTCTCCACTAGACTTTTTTTTTTTTTTAATAAAACATACAGAAAGGTACAGAGATCCTAAGTGGACAGCTTGGTGAACTTGACAAAGCAAACATGCCCGGGGGCCCACAGCCTGGAGCGCGACCGCATCCAGCGCCCAGAAGCTCATTCATGCCACCAGCCCCACCAGCCCCTCTGTCTGT